>NW_024412449.1:3580328-3613730 GCF_014898765.1 Herpailurus yagouaroundi | reverse complement strand
CCCCCATGGTCTTCTGTTAAGTTTCTCAAGAGCCACATATGAGTGAAAACATATGGTATCTGTCTTTCTCTGACTGACTTATTTCACTTAGCATAATACCCTCCAGCTCCATCCACATTGTTGCAACTGGCAGGATTTCATTCTTTCTCATTGCCAAGTAGTATTCCATTGTATATATAAACCACATCTTCTTTATCCATTCATCAGTTGATGGACATTTAGGCTCTTTCCATAATTTGGCCATTGTTGAAAGTGCTGCTATAAACATTGGGGTACATGTGCCCCTATGCATCAGCACTCCTGTATCCCTTGGGTAAATTCCTAGCAGTGCTATTTCTGGGTCATAGAATCGTTCTATTTTTAATTTTTTGAGGAACCTCCACACTGTTTTCCAGAGCGGCTATACCAGTTTGCATTCCCACCAACAGTGCAAGAGGGTTCCCGTTTCTCCACATCCTCTCCAGCATCTATAGTCTCCTGATTTGTTCATTTTAGCCACTCAGACTGGCATGAGGTGGTATCTCAGTGTGGCTTTGATTTGTATTTCCCTGGTGAGGAGTGACGTTGAGCTTGAGCATCGTTTCATGTGTCTGCTGGCCATCTGGATGTCTTCTTTAGAAAAGTGTCTATTCATGTCTTCTGCCCATTTCTTCACTGGATTATTTGTTTTTCGGGTGTGGAGTTTGGTGAGTTCTTTATAGATTTTGGATACTGGTCCTTTATCTGATATGTCATTTGCAAATATCTTTTCCCATTCCATCGGTTGCCTTTTAGTTTTGTTGATTGTTTCCTTTGCAGTGCAGAAGGTTTTTATCTTCATGAGGTCCCAATAGTTCATTTTTGCTTTTAATTCCCTTGCCTTTAGAGATGGGTCAAGTAAGAAATTGCTGCAGCTGAGGCCAAAGAGGTTGTTGCCTGCTTTCTCCTCTAGGGTTTTGATGGTTTCCTGTCTCACATTCAGGTCCTTTTCCATTTTGAGTTTATTTTTGCGAATGGTGTAAGAAAGTGGTCTGTTTTCATTCTTCTGCATGTTGCTCTCCAGTTCTCCCAGCACCATTTGCTAAAGAGACCGTAATCTTTCTAAAATTTTTTTAAATGTTTATTTATTTTTGAGAGAGACAGAAACAGAGTGTGAGCGGGGGTGGGGCAGAGAGAGAGGGAGACACAGAATCCAAAGCAGGCTCCAAGTTCCGAGCTGCCAGCATGGAGCCTGATGTGGGGCTCGAACTCACAAGCTATGAGATCATGACCTGAGCTGAAGTCGGATGCTTAACCAACTGAACCACCCAGGCGCCCCTAGAGACTGTAATCTTTCTAAATACACAAGTTAATATCACTCCCCTGCCTAAAGTCTTTCAAAAACTTTCCATCATTTTGTAAGGAAAAAGGGAAACCTCCTTTGCTTACCAATTTCATCTCCGCGTCCCATCTCAGCTCATCTCCCTGCCCTCTGTTTGTTCTTTATACTCCATCAAGGCCCAGCATGCGTTTTATTTCTCCAAGTCCCTGTGATGTTCCCTCCCTCCCTGAGTGTAAGGAAAACCCTTATTTATGTTCAAAACACATTGTAGACATCACCTTCTCTGGGAAGTCTGCTTTGGCAACCACCTCTGCTTCTGCCTCAGAGCTAATCACTTTCTCCTCTGTGCATTGTACACGACTCTATTGTTGTACTTATCATGCTGTATTAGAATTTCTTTTTAAACATTTCTTTCTCTCCTACAAATTTGCATGCACCCTCAGAACAGGAGCTATTTGTTATGCATATTTACATCTCCAGCATTTACCGCCAGTGCCTCAATAAATGTTGAATAAATGAATGAATGAGGAAATGATTGAGAGGAAGGTAAACTCACCTGGTATCTGCCAGGCACTGTGCTAAGTGTTTTACATGCACTATCTCATTTAATTCTCAAGGTGGGATGATCAGGAAAAGGAGGGCCTCAGGGAGATCCAGTGCCTTTTCCAAGGTCAAGGAGCTGATAAATGGTGGGACTGGGATTTGAGCCCAGGTTTGTCTGATTCCAAAGCCTTCACTGTTTTCACTGCATTAGCAGAGGAAGAAAGGTCTACAGAGACAGATTCTAGCTTAAAAAAAAAGAAAGAAACTTTTTTTTTTTTTTTTTTTAAAGGATTGGAACCATCCAATGTGGAAATGGGCCAGCTCCACAGTTCCCATGTCAACAGAATGGGAACAGCTGACTCACAGGAGACAGGTCCCAGGATGTTGATAAAGTGTAATTTTTGAAAGGTTAAAAAACATCACTGTCGTACCAATATAAAATGAACATATGTCAAAGATTTTATTCTACTCATTAATTAATAAGGGAACCAGTCTAATTAACATTGGAACTGGCTTCAAGAGCATTAAGAAGGTAGATATTTGTAGGAAATGCTGAGGGAAGTTTGCTGGGCTGGATCCAAAACTGATTAGTGTCTAATAGGGTCATAAATGTAAACTTTGGGGGTATCTTTTTCACTGGATAGAAATTATTTACACCACTAGTGGTCAAAATCAACAAGTTAAGATGTAACTTTACTCAATCTGAGATTTTAAATCAATAGTAAATAGCGAGTTGAACCAAATACAATCCCCTAGATATTTCCTGGGTGCCCTTGACCCCTCTGTGACTTTGAAAGGGCATGCCACCCACCCTTTGTCTCCAAGTTTTGGATAATTTTTCTGACAGCTGTACTGTTCAGCCCCAGGGCCTCACCCAAGGCAGGCTGCTTTGGGGCCCGGCTGGGGATGGGATGGGAGACGGTCAGTGTGCCAAGAGAATCCTGGGTCCTTTCTCATCACAAGGAGGGAATCTCTCCTCCCACCTTCGTGGGGAGCCAAAAGGAAGGAGATGAGGCCACGGCCAGAAGGGCTCCATGTGCTGCAGGCTGGGGTTGCTGCGATCAACCCCAGTTAGAGCACCTCCACTGGTGGGAGGTCTAAGTTACAGCCTCATCAAATTTTTAAGTTTTTATTTTGAAAATATCCCAACAGACACACACATGCAGTTGGATCTAACCCACGCCCTCATTTTCCTCAGGGTGGGGCAGATTTAAGCAAATCTGACATGTTATCACCCTCCTAAATTCCTTTACGTTGCACCTCCCCACATAAAAAATAAAAGGAAAAAAAAAAAAAAGGAGACGCATGTTCTTATGCCACATTGTCATTATCACATTTAACAAAATTAACAATTTCTTACTGTTATCTAATCCATAGTTAACATTCATATCTCCTTGACTGCCTAAAAAGTGCATTTTTATAGCCCTGACCACTAATATTTATTGGCTACCTCATCTGGACCAGGCTTTGTGCTAAGTGCCAGGCCCGCAGGGAAGGATGCTAGGGACAGGATCCCGCCCTGGTGGGGCTTGCATTCTCATGGTCCAGAGAGTGTGAAGGCTGAGCTCCTCATCTTGGAGCTGGGTCTGGCTCCGTGAACTTCCTTGGGTCTGGGTGACTCCCATGGTGGTTGAGCACTCCAAACCAAAACAAGCCTCGTTTGCTGGCTCAGTTTGGATGAGGAGGTAGCTGGAACAGGCTTGGGCTTTAGCTTCTAGGAGATGGATTGCAGAGGCCCTAGGCTGAGGACAATAGCATCCCTTGAGGAGAGGGAAGGGCTCTGGGCGTTGTGAGACAGTGTTGGCTTGCTTCCGGAAGGCCAGGGGAGAAGAATGACCCACCAGAAGAGGAATGGAAAGAAGGGCACATACAGCATGTAGAGGAGCAGAGAGCTGAGCAGTATGGCATGAATGGGAGCAGTTATGGTCTAATTTGTTTTGACCTATGGTCGACACCCTTACAGTTTTCTCTAATAAGGCCCATCTAGACATGTTTGGCTTGGTGGTTCGGCCTGTGAAAATCACTCCGAATTTTGATCCTGCCAGCCCCCCTTCCCAGTTTCCCGACATCTGGTTATGTGATAATTGTGCCTTCTGTGTCCTCATTCAAGTCTGTGATGAAAATGTTGAAGAGGACAGGACAGAGAATAGAGCCCTGTGTCATCTCTCGGAGAAATTCCTCTTGGTTGACAGCAGACTTTTAATCTAGACATTACAAACGGACATTCTTTGGACCTACAGATGTGTCTGGGGTCATATTGGAGCCACGGATGTGTCTTGTTGGTTATGCCCAGTGTTTGTTTTTTAACTGGAATGTGCTTGCAACATTTAAAAATGGCACATCCAGATTTTTACCTTCTTTGAAAAGCCAGGGCTCTGGCTCCAACTTGCTCGAGTCCCCTCATGGCCACAGGACACTACAGCGAGGTGATGGTGGCTTCTCCCTTTGGGCTGACTTCCTCTTTGCTGGAGTCCTCGCCACTCTCTCCACTCATGTATAGGCATCAGAGACCCTCTTCGCTTCATTAAATGATGTGTTTTGGTAATGTTGATCTACTAACCATGAACCAGCTTCACTCACTCATTCTTCAGCTTTCATCTCACCAGCTGGTCCACAGGGTCTTGTGAGACACCTAGTCAGCATCTTCTGGAAGTTCAGTTACACACTCTCTACTTGATTTCCCTGATCTGCAGATTTAATAACCCATGAAAAAGGGAAAGGATGTGAGTTGACATAGCCTGTTCTTGGTAAGGCTGCACTGGCTCCTGGCAGTCACTGCTTCATTTTTAAGTGTTTAATAATTGATTAGGAATTATTCCCAAGGAAGAATAGAAGGTGAGCTGCAGCTTGGGGGTTGGGGCTGCAGCAAACTACTCCCCCCAAAGATGATCATGCTGCTGAGAAAAAGGCAAGAGCTTTAGATCTAAAAAACAAGCCAACATTTGAGTTTGGTTCAGGCACCTATGAGATGTGTGTCTTCCTTCCTCTCTCTGGGCTTCAGTCTCATCCACAAACTGGAGCTGACTTGTTCAATGAGGCTTCAAGCCATGCAATGAAGGGAATGTTTCTCAGCCAAAAAGATACCCGGCTGGAGAGGGGTAGACACCCTGGGGATGAAACTAAACTGCCTGGAAGTGTCAGAGCTGGACCATCTGCTTTGTGGGTGTCTTGGATCAGCTATACCAGATGATGACGATGCCCCCATAAAATCTCAGAGCCTGCAGGTGGAGAAACTGAGGCTCAGGGAGGGGAAGTGACTTCTAAAATTTCAAAGTGAAAACTGGTGGCAGAATGGAGATTTTTTAACCCAGGTCACCCAGATTCCAATGAAAGATTCCATCCACTATACCAGTGTATTTCAAACTTTTCTGATTCTGGCTCAGACTAAGAAATACATTATAATTCCTGCCTGGAACATAGTCAAACACATATATGGTGTGTTTGGATAAAACATATTTGTAACAAAATATTCATAACACAGTACCTATTTCTACACGCAATAAGCTCTACACATTCTGTTTATTCTATTTCATCCCATCCTAGTTCATTTAAAAACAAAAGTTCTGGTTGACACTTGAATTTGTTTTTGCTTTGCTCATTGTAAAGTAGGGGTTGGCAATCTACAGTTTGTGGTCCAAATCCTACCTACCTGTTTTTGTGAATAAAGTTTTATTGGTACGTAGCCACATCCGTCATTTACTATTGTCTGTGGCTGCTTTTGCGCTACAAGAGAGGAAGTGAGTACTTGCAACTTGAGTTGCTGTGAATCTCAAAGCCAACAATACTCATAATCTGGCCATTTACAGAAAGAGTTTGGGAACCCCTGTAGTAACCTCACTTTGAGCCAGGCTGAAGCTTTTCAAACCACTTTCGTGAATAAAGTGTGACAATGGGTGGAAAGGAGAGAAAAAGGGAAGGAAAGGGAGGGAAAGGTCTGTGGGCCCTGAGCAACTTGTGTTTTCAGAGTTTCTGTTGACAGGACAGGAGAAGCCTAGGATTCTCCATGCCATTTGCTGGCCTGTCCGTAACCTGGAGGCTTCTACAGCCCCAGTTTGGGGTTCATGGCGCCTTGGGGAAGGGCCACCGAATACAGCTCTTCTTTATGCTGTGGGGCAGGGGGAAGGTGGAAGGAGCAGGACCACACCTGGTTGCCAGGCCCAGATCTAGCAGCTGGGGCCCACAGAGAGGTCAGTAAGTCACTGTTCAGCAGGTCTTGCTTTGGATGCTCCTGCCTCTAGAGTTCTTAGTGGAAACGCTACGGTTTTTAGCTTCATTGGCCCCCACTTTGACAGGTGCTGGGTTGTCACCAAGTCTTTGGGCAGCCAGTCCCCCTGGCCTGCTGCCGTGCTGATACATGACAAGTGGGAGCTGCCATTTTGTATGCAGTGCAGAGACCTGGAGCCCTTCCTTGGCACCATGGAGACGTGATGATGCCTTTCTCAAATGAAACATGACAAGTAGCACCTCAGGAACTGGGGTTAGGATTGGTTACTAAGAATAAGCGAGACAGATTTTGTTGTTGTTGTTAATTAGGAACAAATGTTCATATGCCCCTTGTTCAGCTCATAGAGACAGTGGTGTTGAAACTTTTTGCGAGGTGACACAGTTCTGTTTCAGGATCATGTGTCTCTGTGCAGGACCACTTATGGAAATATATTCACTCTGTTCCTATTCTGCATGTATTACCCAAACAGACTGCGTAGTTCAATAACGTGTATACTTAGTGCATATATCCATGTGTGCTTGCATTTACCTATACAAAGCGTAGGTCATACATACAGATCATTAATATTAGTGATCACTAATCACTAATACAGCACGGAAATACATTTGGCAAGTGATTGAAGTATGCTACCATTAGATGGCCTGTTGCCAAGGCTTTTTGCTCATTTATTTTTAATAACAATGATAATAACAGCAACCATTTATCGAGTACCCACCACGTGCCAGGCTCTATATTAGGTGCTACAATACATCCTCTTATTTAATTCCCCCAAGCAGTACTTTCAAAATAGACCTATTCATCTCCATTTATCTCAGAGCCGTGACCAGAGTTGCCCAAGGTCACAAAGGCTACAACATGTACACGGTCTCTGTCCTCATGGAGTTTATATTCCAGGGGGAATGCATAATTATAAGGTGAAATAATGGTCAGGAAGAAAACATATAACGCTCTATCCAAACATATACCAGGGCGTTATGCTATGGACCAGCACTATCCAATATAAATATAATGTGAGACACAAATACAAGCCACGTACATAACTTTTAAATTTCCTGGTAGCCACGTTAGCAAAGGTAAAAAAAAAAAAAAAAAGTGAAATTGTACTATAATATTTTCCTTAACCCAATATATCTAAAATATGATTTAAACATGTAATCAGTATTAAAAATTATCAATAAGATATTTTACATTCCTGTTTTTGTCCCAAGTTTTCAAAAATTTGGCATGTATTTCACACTTACGGCACATCTCAATTTGGACTAGCCATTTCTCGAGGGCTCGGTAGCCACAGGTGGCTAGTGGCCACTGTATCATCACAACTCCAGACCAGGGGGTCAAGAAAAGCCTCCCTAAGAGGGGGCTGGTTAGCTGACAGTTGAAGGATGAGCAAGGGTTAGGGAGATAAAAGGGGTCATGTCACGAGAAGGGTTCACAGGAAGGGGCCAGTCCATGCCTGAAGGCAGGGTACATTTGAACTGAAAGATAGTCAGTGTGGTTGGTCTTCGTGAGTCGGGAAGAGCCTGGTAGTCCAAGTTTAAAAATATGGCTTTTTAGGGGTGCCTGGGTGGCTCTGTCAGGTAAGCATCTGACTTCACCTCAGGTCATGATCTCACAGTTCATGGGTTCAAGCCCCGTTTCAGGCTCTGTGCTGACAGCTCAGAGCCTGGAGCCTGCTTCGGATTCTGTGTCTCCCTCTCTCTGCCCCTCCCCTGCTTACTCTCTCTCTCTCAAAAATGAACAAACATTTAAAAAAATTTTTTTAATATGGCTGTTTATCTGAAGAATGGGAGACACTGAAGAATTTTAAGCTCAACATTTGATACATGGGAATGAGCCTCATGAATGCCTTGGGGACTCCTGAGGAGTGTCACTTCCTTTTCCCTGGGTTGTTGCTGAGGCCATGGTCTTCCTGCAGGTTCCAAGCTGCTCTGACTCACAGAATGGTGAGAGGTAGAACTCTGCCCTGATGTGTCATATCCAGCTAGGGCTGCTAGTGTGTGGCCCATAGACAGCTGTGTCCTGGGACAATGCTCCACAAATGAGCGTTAGAGGCATACTTCTCTCTTCTGAGAGATGGTCTTGCAGTAAGGTCTCCTCTCATGCTGCAAGGACAGCCCTGGAACTGCTCTGGTTTGGAGGTGACAGAGCCATGCATTCTGGGAGAGGCCCATCCCGTGATGTCTCTGGACCCCAGCCAAAGCTTTCTCCTGTCGCATGAGGCTTGGGCTCCTGCTGCTCAATTGTCCCACCTCTCTCGGCCTCTTTACTTCTGTCTGGCATCTTCCTGCTCCTGTTCTGTTGAAGGCAGGCCGGGGAAGAGGGAAGGTGGGCTGATAGAGGCATCCCTAGTGCTTGGGCTGTTCCCTTCCTCTCTGGGAAGTCTTCCTCACCATCCAGTCCTGAGCTGGGGCAAGGGACCAAGAGGGGAGCTGAAGGAAGGTTTTTGGTACAGGCTTCAAATATACGAAGAGATGCCTTAGAAATCAGGCAGTCAACCCATTCCAGGTCAAGGCAGAACCAAGACTGAGGTATATGAGTTGCAGAAAGACAGATTTGTTTTCATAAAAGGAAGTGCCACCCTATAATCTGAGCTGTTAGGTATGTGTGACTGCCAGGCAGTAAGGATGAGAAGATCTGAGGAGATTTCAGAGAGCATCTTGGACAGGGGCCCAAAAATCCCAGGCCCTAGGCTAGGGCTGATTCATGGTCAATTCCTACTGGTCTCTGGTGAAACAGAGAAAGTGTAGAAATTTTCCATAGAACTCAATTTTCTTTTCTTTTTTTTTAATTTTTAAAAAAAAATTTTTTTTTCAATGTTTGTTTATTTTTGGGACAGAGAGAGACAGAGCATGAACGGGGGAGGGGCAGAGAGAGAGGGAGACACAGAATCAGAAACAGGCTCCAGGCTCTGAGCTGTCAGCCCAGAGCCTGACGCGGGGCTCGAACTCACGGACCGCGAGATCGTGACCTGGCTGAAGTCGGACGCTTAACCAACTGCGCCACCCAGGCGCCCCAGAACTCAATTTTCAAATGCTGAGATTATATTCTTTACTTTTTTGGTATTAAAAAACCGTCTCTTGTTACAGCCTCTCGATACAGACTATTGTTATTTTTTATTGTCTCTTATTTGGTTGCCAACATTATAAAGTCTCTAAAAGAGTATTTTTGAAACTGTAATAGCCCATGATATCCAAATGCCTGGAATCATTGATCTACTATAACTGTCCTCTTCTTCCCAGAAAATCGAAACCATGAGAATGCCCTCCACATCATTCAGCCAGCACCATGTGCAAGGGAAGCCCCAACACTTCTCACCACTTGTGTCTTGGTCTTGAGCCTTGAGCCCTAGCTTTGTGTCTTGTTGACCTGTGGTTGGATGGGGACATTGTCTAAGAAATGCCAAGCTCCTATTCCTAACTTTGGAGGGGCCTAGCTACTGAGCATACCAAGACCTCATCAACAGAGACCAAAGGAGGCTGACAGGTAGATAGCACTGGTGGGTTTGAGAACTGGAACATGGCCTGGCTGTGAGTCTGGTGGATATTCTATTGCCCAAAGGCCAAAGGTTTTCCATGCTTGTATATATACAACAGACATCCATGCCAGGGACATGGGGCTGGGCAAGTTGTTGGGCAAGGTAGTGGTCACCCAAGTGGTAGAGGTCATGAGAGTGGAGGGGCAATGCTATTCTCAGGAAACATTCCAGCTATAGGAGGCTTCCAGGAAGAAGCAGAACATCTGGATGTAGAGAACAGCCCCTGGGGAGGGAGTAGTGAGACAAGCAAGGGTCAGGGTCCCACCAAGTGGGATAAGGTTGAGGACAGAGTTCAAGTCCAGCATAGAAATCAAGTGCGAGGCAAAGAAACTGGATAAGAGCCCGGATGTAAGGACTGAGCCCACCTGTGGTGAAGGGGAAGGTCAGAGGAAGAGAAAGAGTGGGTTATGGTCAGCAGGTGCCTGGGAGTCAGGGTGCTGCTGCTTTGCCCTCATGATCTTCTCGAGGACCTCTGTTGGGGAAGTTGAGGTCACTGAAGTCTTCCTGTGCTGCTCAGGTTGGCTGCAGAAGTGGGTTGGGCATAGTTCACAGGCAGAGGTCTAGCATCTGGAGCTTTGAAAGCAGGAGAAGACCAGAGTTTCTGCTGTAGAAAACAGTTCCCACAGTGTGTTCCCTATAATACTAGTGGGCAAAGAAAATTGGTCAAATCTGCATACTCTGTCCTCCTTTTGGAGATTCATAGCCTACACAAATGTATTCAGGGCCCTGAGGAATCCTGTGGGAAATAGCTAACTTTGCTAAATCCAGCATTCCCAAAATGATCAGAGCATAGAGCCATATGTTAGGCCCAAGCCTATTAACCTTCCTCAACACGAGTGTTGACAGAACACCTGGCAAGAGATGCTATTCCAGTTACTTTAAGGTTGGACCTTGAGGCCAACCAAATCCCTCATGCTCTGAGGGGCGTGTGTTTGTGTGTGTGTGTGTGCGTGCATGAGTGTGTGTACATGCATACTAGAGAGAAAGAGAGAGAGAGGGGGAATCTCCAAACCAACCATGGGAAAATTGTGCATTAACACCACCACCTTCTGCCTGAACTGGTCACCTTAATGGGCTCTGACAAGAACACTCAGTCTTTGCTTCAGGCCTCTTCATTTTATTCTCAGGGAGGCTCTGGTTGACTCACTTTGACAGCAAAAATATGAGAAATTTTGGGGACAGAAATCTATCATGGGACAGATTTCCCATGATAATGCCTTGACTCCTCCCCTGCCCTCCCAGTGTCAGGGCAGTTATATTTCAAATTGTTTTTTCACGGTATTTATTACCAGCAGGTGCACTTGGCTAAGCATGGCGACAGCCTCCATCTGCATGCAGAGGGGGTGAGCTGTGCCCAGGAAGGCCTTCAGTGTTAGAACAAAACCTTGAACTGCTCTCCACTCACAAGAAGAGTGTTTACCTTGCACGGGAGGTCTGACCAACCAGAAGTGACCTGGTTTCCTTGAGCCTCACTTTGGAGGAGACAGCATGGCCTAGTGGCCTAGAGTCTATGTGCTGGTGCCCAACTGCCTGCATTTGAATTGTGACTCCAACACCACCAGCTGTTTGACCTTGGGCAAGTGATTTAACCACTCTCAGCCCTACTTTCCTAATCTCGAGTAGCATCTACCTCCTCAGGCTGTCGTGAAGAGTAAATATATGTAAAACTCTTAAATCACAGATAAGGGTGCAATAAATGCTGGCTATTATCACTACTTCTTAGTAACATCTTCCTTTTAGTTTTGGATTCAGAAGTAGGGTTGGGGGGGTTAGCTGTTTGCCTTGAATGCTTGGCTCAGATATAGATATAAATTCCATCTTTGGTTTTAAAGAGTCTACTAAGGAAGGACAGCAGGGAAATAAACACTAAGACTACTGGCAGAAGCATCACAATCCAAAGCACACACACAACATTTACCTTCCTCCTCGAGACTTAATATGTGGATTAAACAAGATAGTGTATGCGTAGTGCTTAGCACAGTGCATTTGCAGAGTGATCTATTAACACGCTCCCAGTGCCACCACTGGTGCGAGAGTCAGGGGAGGAATTTGCAGAGTGTTTCATGTATTTTCTAGTTTAATTCTCCCTGGAATAAGGCATTTTGATGGAGGATCAGGGGCTCCGTGTATGGTCAACGCCCATCTTCTCAATAGATCGACTTGTCTCATTAATGTATAATGTATCATGTATACACGGAGGAAGGCATGAGAAGTTTGGCTGTGGTCAGGGGCTGTAGGAAAGAATGGAGAAAAGGACCACAGAAGACATAACCTTTGTTCGCTGCCTGACCCTTCGAATGGTGCCTGAGTCCCTAAGGTTAGGAAGGTGAGGATCAGAAGCTAAAAGAACTAACCAACTTTTATGAGACACTTTGGAGAGCTGCAGGCACAAGCAGAAACACTTTGGAGTCCCAGGAAAAAGCCAAGCACAGATGTGGGAACTTGCCATTCTCTCCAACCCTGCATGGCACCCCGCACTGTCCTGGCTCCCCTGGGGCACTGAGAAATGACACCCTAGAAGCGCATAGTGGACACTGTGTGATGATGGGAGGAGATATTTTTTCAGGTCTCTGTGAGTCTACTTGAGTTCTACAAGTAACCAGGAGGGCAAGTTCTCTAGCAGAGGTAGCAAATCCACAACCGTCCCTCTGCCACTCTTTTTCCTCTGTCCTCAGAGCCAGGGCAGACATCACTAATCCATCACAACCTTCTTCTGATAAGTTCAGATGCAGTCTCAGAATTTTTCTTGACTTAGTGTCAAGAACCCCAACCAAGCATTCAAATGTTGGAGAGATGAAAGGCTATGCAGTCTTTGGCCTGTGTCAAATCCGTGCTTCTGGGCAGAGCCTTCAAGGCCCATGACCTGGTGTCCAAGCCTCCTCTCCCAGCCACTTATCTCCTGAATACTCTGTGACTTTGACCACATTGTCCCACCTTACCCCCACTTCTTCTTCCTCCAATCAGAAATTCTCTCTACATCCTCTCAACCTACATATAGTCAATGCATCCTTCAAGATCCCTCCTCTGCAATGTTTTCTTGGGATCATCCCAGGGACTTCCAATAGCTTTGAAGACCTAAGCCACTCAGTCTTCACTGTTGGCAGGATTTGTGCCAAATACAACTGAAACAATGGAGGGAGGGGCGTAGCCCATTGCTATGGACTAAACTGTGTCCCCTGAAAATCCATAGGTTAAAGTCTTAACTCTCCACCCCCCAATGTGACTGTACTGGAGACAGGGCTTTTAAGGAGGGGATTAAGGGTAAATGAAGTCATAGAGTGGAGCCCTGATCTGATAGAACTGATTCTCTCATAAGAGAAAGAGACACCAGAGAGTTCACTCACTCCATCATGTAAGGACACAGTAAAAAAGTAGGTGTCTAGAAGTCAGGAAGACAATCTTCCCCACAAACTGAACCCTGCCAGATCTTAGAACTGTGTGAAAATAAATTTCTGTTATTTAAGCCACCCAGTCCATAGTATTTTGTTAAGGCAGCCCAAGCAGGCCAATACACTCATGTTCATTGCATCATTAACATGTAGGGCCCCGTGGTCTGCATGAGGAGTACACAAATAAGAAAGGCATAGTACCTGACTTCAAAGACCTCATTGTCTTTTCTAACAGGGGCAGGTAGAGACAAACGTGACCAGAGGCTAAGGGACACTTTGATAAATATTTTGGTAAAAGCAAGCAAAATGCGCTGCGGGGAATGGTAGCATATAGCATAGTGGTCGGGAGATCACACGGACCTTGGTTTGAAACCTGCCTTTACAGTATGACCTCAGTCAAGTTACTTATCCTCTTCGAACCTCAGCTTCCTCATTGTAAAATAGAGATAATAATTCTGAATCATAGCATGATTATGAGGATTGAATAAAGTTAAGCAGATAAGATACTTAGTAGAGACACATGGACAGAACTGACAGTTATTTAAAATATTACCACTAATAGCACATGTAAAAGGCATCCAAGTCATATTGCTGGAAAGATAGTCCAAAAATCTTCTCAGAGGAGATAATACTAGAATTGAGTTCTTTAGGATGAGTAGCAGTTAACCAGAAAAAAGATGTGAAAGACATTCTAGGTAAAAAGAACAGAATTACTGGGGACAGGAAATAGTAAGCTACATCTGAGGGACTTCCAATAGATTGATAGAACCTGATGAATTCTGTGCGGGGGTGTGGTGGGAAAGCACAGAGAGTGGCAGGGGATGCAGAGCAAGAAAGGTGGTCAGAATCTATGAAGGCAGAGTTTAAACTTTGTTCTGAAAACTCTGGGGAGCCATTGAAGAATGTTGAACAGTAGGGCTTGGAATCATCATTGGATTTATATTTTTGAAAGCTCACTCTGGCAATACTGTGGAATGAATTGGAGAGCAATTGATGGCAGAGAGATTGGCAGAGAGATTTATGTGGATATTTTAGTGATCAGAGGAGAAGGGACAAGGGTCTGAATGAAGACAACAGCATTGGAAATGGAGAGAAGTTGACAGGTCCAAGAGACTGGGAGATGAGGTGGGGAGAAGTGTGAGGAGTGGGCAGCCAGCAAGAAGAGAAAGAAGGAGAAAATGGACAGAACTGACTTCCAAGTTTCTCTCTTTGCCTCAGGATGGATGGCAGTCTCATTCTTTGAGATTGGAAAGGCTCAGAAGTGAGACCAGGAAAGATGCAGGTGGGACACAAGATTTTGGTGTCTCTGGGTCATCTGTATTGAAAGGTCCTTCAGTAAGAAGTTGAATATAGAATTCTGAAGAAAGGCAAAAAGATCTGGCCTGGAGAAATAGATTTGGGTTTATCTTAATACTGGAAATTGAAGCCCAAGTTTGAATGAGGTCCTTTAGGAAAGAAGTGTGTAAAGCAGAAGGCAAAAAAAAAAAAAAAAATTTCATTTCAGGGAAAGAGGACCAATCAGAGCCAGTGAAATGATGATAGAGTGATCAAAGTGTTGGGCAGAGGGACTGGTGCCACTCCATCGAATAGGAAAAAAAGCTTTAGGAAGGAGGACATGCCAGCTCTACAAATGCCACAGAGAGGCCAGACAAGGCGAGGCGTGTTGGATCTGACAATCAGTCACTGATGGCCTCAGGGGAATTGTTCAAAGCTGAGGAGCGAATGGGAATTGAAAAAGCCTGCCTGTTAAGTGAGGGCTAAGGAAAGGAGGTTACCTCAGGAAGTCTACAAGGCTATGACAGGCACTCCTTTCAAAAAAGGAAGAGACTTATGCACATTTATAATTTGTGGGGCAGGAACCCATGGAGAGGAAAGGTTGAAGTTAGGGGTAAGAGAAGGTGTGATCGATGGGACCACACTCCTACAGGGACCTGCCCTACCTGGGAAGGGTGTGCAGACCTGGGTTGCAAGTCTAACTTTAGACAGAAGGAGGGACACTCTTTCATTGCAGGAGTGGGGGAAGAAGAATGAGATACATGCAGAGGCAGGTAAGTTTGAAGGGGACCAGAAAGGGAGTTGTCTGCATGGCTTGGCTTCCTCCATAGGGTAAGAGGGGAGTCACCTGATGAGATGAGGATCTTGGAAAGATGAGGAGCAGTTTGGAACAGTGGCTAGAATTGGGGAGAAAGATGCCAGGGGTGTGTAGAAGATTTCTCAGCAGCCCAGAAGCCTTAACATATGTCATAGGATCAGGGTGCCTGGGTGGCTCAGTTGGTTGGGTGCCCGACTTTGACTCAGGCCCTGATCTCATGTTTTGCGGGTTCAAGCCCTGTGTCGGGCTCTGTGCTGACAGCTCAGAGCCTGGAGCCTGCTTCAGATGCTGTGTCTCCCTCTGTCTCTGCCCCTCCCCTGCTCATGCTCTGTCTTTCTGTCAAAAATAAATAAACATTAAAAAAAATTAAGAAAAAAAACATATGTCATAGGATCTATGCAGGGCAGGAGAGCTGAACACAATGAAGACCGAAAGATTAAGGTGCTGTTAAGGAAAAAGAGAGGACTCTACAAGAGGACAGATGGATGGGCGATCATGGCTGGTCTCCATTAGATATGCACCAGGCATAAGAGAATGAGAGATTTAAAATGGTCAGGGAGCAGGACAGGATGGAAATATTAGAGAGGTGGACGAATGCAAGTTTCCAGATGTGCTCATGGATGTCTGTAGTGGCTAATGTAAGTGACCAGGAGGTTTCTGGATTAAAAAGGGTGCCCTAGGTGTCTCAGTTGGTTGAGTGTCCAACTCCTGATTTGGGTTCAGGTCATCATCTCGTAGTTTGTGAGTTTGAGCTCCAGGTCAGGTTCTGCGCTCACAGCTTGGGATTCTCTCTCTCTCTCCCTTTCTCTCTGTCTCTCCCACATGTGTGCACACTCTCTCTTTCTCTCTCTCTCTCTCTCAATAAATAAACATTAAAAAAAGGGGGCCAGGAATTGTGAGGGTCAGGGTCTTAGATGGGTCTTCTGTATCAGTGATTCTCAAATTTTAAGATGACACCTATAACTTACTAAGGGATTTTGTTAAAATGCAGATTCTGATTCAAGAAGTCTGGGTTGGGCCAGAGTTCTTCATCTCAATAAGCATCCCCAATGACGCCAATCCTCCTGGTCCACAGACCACACTTTGCAGCACAGTGTCGAAACAGACATTGGAATGGTCCAGGATGAAGAGAGGTCTAGGGGTGGAGAGGAAGTCCTTGCCTGTGGCCTTCCGATCAGGAATGCTCCCAAAACAGAAAAGAGGAGTAGAGCAGAGGAGTGTGAGGGGAGCCTGCTCTGCCTGGCATGTCCCACAGCAGCCTCCCTGCAATAAGAGAGAAGGCTGCTAATTGGCTAGAAACACTTGATATTAATTAACTCAATAGAATCGTTCCCTTGAAGCCTGTTTTGCATAATTAATGAATGCTTAGCTATAAGCTGATGAAAACACTGAAGCCAAAGTGTTACAATTTTCCGATCAGCTAAGCAGAAACACCGCAATCCATACGGTTTGTGGACACAGCGAAAAGCTTAACTCGTGCTAATTACTGAGATTGGCTAAAGAGCCCTTGGCTTTACCACATCTTAATGGGGGAGGCAGGGCTAAACTAGGACACGTGGGCACCACAGGCAGGCCGATAATTTGATACCTCTTCAATGAAATATTCTTTAAATATTTGTTCAACATTTACTTAGAGGAGAAGCTGAGTGCAGCCTTGAGGGAAAGCAGAGTTGGAAAGTGCTGGGCCAGATGCAGTTTTTCCTTTGTTGTCTCCAGCAGTTCAGCTCTGGCCCAAACTTTTATCACATTCTCAGCAAAATAAGACTGTAGTTATAGGCCCATCCTCCCTAGAAAGTAGGTTTGCTTTCACCTCTAAAGATTACTGGAAATGTTCATGGGGAGTTCTACCTTTCATGCCAAGTTGTTCATTAAAGGACTCTCTTTGAGAGGTCTTTCAATAATTTTTTTTTTTTTTTTGGTACTTTGTTACATTTCTGGAGAAGTTGAGCTTCACTTTTCAAATGGTACTGTGGGCAACTGCTCAGATGGCAGTGTCTTTGTTTGGCTCTTGGGGATGGTACTGGGATATGTCAGAATCCTTAGCATTCGACCAGAACAGAAGTCAGTGGGGAGAGCTGGCTCACTTCTACCACGTATGAAGAGTTACCTTGCTATGGGTAGGATACTTAACCTCTCTGAGCAATGTGGATCAGAATACTTAATACCGTTAAAATGGCAATATTCCAAAATTGGTCTACTGATTCCATACAATCCCTATAATCCCAACTTTCTTCTTTGCAGAAACTGCCAGGCTGATCCTAAAATGATTATGGAAATTTAAGGAGCCATGGATATCGAAAACAACCTTAAAAAGGAATGAAGTTGTAGGACTCACATTTCCCAATTTCAAAACTTACTACAAAGATATAGCATAGTATTGGCATAAAGACAGACATATAGATCAATGGAATAAAACTGGGAGTCCAGAAATGACCCCTGTTGTAATCAAACCCAGGTCCGATCTTTTCACTGCATGACAGGCCAGTAAGTCGAGAGATAAGGCGTGGGGGCAAAGGAAAGTGACTTTGAGGCAGCAGGCTAACCATGAAGATGGTGGACTAATGTCCCCCCAAAATCATCCTGACATCTCAGTGCAGGCAGGTGTTTGTAATGGGGGAGAAATGGGAAGGTGGGGGAGGGTGTGTGGATAAGTAACAGGCTATAGCAATCAGTCAGATGTCTTCAGTCGACATTCAGGATATGTTGATTAGTTTACCTTGTGCAAGGTGTTCTGTATCTTAGTTCGCACTCCCACTAAAAGTCAACTAATTCCCCAATGGGCTTATAATGCACAAACAGGTCTAATGTAGAATAACAAAGGAGGAAGAAGTGCTCGAGGCAGAATGAATTCAAGATGGAGTTCGTCTATCTATGTCATGACAGTTATGATCAACAGATTTTTGACAGGGGTGCCAAAACAATTCAATGGGGGAGAGAACAGTCTTTTAACCAAATGGTGCTGGGACAACCAGATATCCAGATGCAAAAAAAAAAAAAAAAAATTAGGTTGGGGCTCTACCTCATAATGGATCAAAGACCTAAATGTAAGAACTATAAACTCTTAGAAGAAAACATTCACCCCGATGTTTCATGACCATGGATTAGGCCGTGGATTCTTAGAAAGGACAGGCAACAAAAGAAAAAAAGAAATAAACTGGGCTTCTCCAAAATTAAAACTTCTCTGCTTCAAAGACACCATCAATAAAGTAGGAGACAACCCACAAAATGCGGTAAAATATTTGCAGATCATATATCTGACAAGAGATTTGTATCTAGAATAAAGACCTCTTACAACTCAATAACACAAACACCTGATTAAAAAACAGACAAGGGATTTGAATAGACATCTTTCTAAAGGAGATACACAAATAGCCAATAAGCATGTGAAAAAATTCTTAACATCATCAGTCATCAGGAGAATGCAAGTCAAAACAAGACTGGATAGTACTTCACTCCCCCCACTGCCGAGGATGGCTGTAATAAAAAAGATAGTTCATAACCAATGTTGAGGAGGAGACAGAAGCCTCACACACTCTGGTGGGAATATTGAAAGGTGCAGCCACTTTATAGAATAGTCTGTCAGTTCTTCAAAAGGTGAAGAAACATAGTGTTATACAACCCAGAAATGCCACTCTTAGGTTTACATCAAAAGCAATGAAAAGATATGTCCACAAAAACTTGTACACAAATGTTCATAGCAGCATTCCTCGTAATAGCAAAGAAGTGAAAGCAATTCAAATGTGCATCAACTGATGAGTGAATAAATAAACTGGTATATCTGTGCAATTCAACATTATTCAGCCATAAAAAGGAATGAAGTAGTGATATGGGGTACAACATGGATAAACCTTGAAAACATTGTAAGTCAAAGAAGCCAGACACAAACGGCCATATTATTCTATTTATATGAAATGTCAGAACAGGCAAATTCATAGAGACAGAGAGATTAGTGGTCACCAAGAGATAGGGGTTGGGAGGAACAGGAAGCAAGTGCTAATGGGTATGGAGTTTCTTTCTGGGGTTATAAAAATATTCTAAAAAGGCACAAATCTGTGACCACACTAAAACCCATGGAGGGGCAGCTGGGTGGCTCAGTCGGTTAAGCGTCTGACTCTTGATTTCAGCTCAGGTCATGATCTAGCAGTTGGTGAGTTTGAGCCCTGTGTAGGGCTCTGTGCTGACACTGTGGAACCAGCTTGGGATACTCTCTCTCTCTCTCTCTCTCTCTTCCTCAGCTCCTCCCCTGTTTGTGTTCTCTCTTTATATCAAAATAAATAAACTTAAAAAATAAAAACCATGGAATTGTTCACCTTAAATGGGCAAATTTTATAGTATGTGAATTATATTTCAATAAAGCTCTTACACACACACACACACACACACACACACACACACACACATTATCTCACAGTTTTCTGTGTGTGAAGTGTTCAGGCACAACTTAGCTGAGCCTTTCCCCTAGGATCTCACAACATTGCAACCAAGATGTCATCTAGGGCTAGGTTTTCATCAGAGCTTTGACAAGGGAGGGAACCATTTCTAAGCTCCCTCAGGGTTTTGGCAGAATTCATTTCCTTGTGATTGCTGGATTCACGCAGCCTGCTTCTCCAAAGCCAGCAATGGACACGGAGACTCCAGCAAGATGGGTGCTATGTAATCATGTAAACAGAATTAGGTACATCTCATCTCTGCTACATTCTGTTGGTTAGAAGCAAGTCACAGTTTCCACCTTTCAAGGGGAAGAAAATTGTGCAAATGTGAATAGGAGGCAAGGATCAGGACCATCTTAAAGTGTGTCCATAACAGTAATATTCTCAGGGACAATTTTTATAATTAGGTAAAACAGTTTTCAGTGGCATTTCTGGTTCTAATTTTTGGTGGGGGGGTGATTTTTGACTGCTATTCTGGAATAATTTTCAAAATTTCTTATATATAATTATTAATATTAATTGCCATCACTGACTGAGTGTTTCCTTAGTGCCTGACACTATACTAGGCACTTTTGGCATATTATTTTATCTCATACTTAAAAAAGGAAGTATTATTGTATAGCATTATATAGTATTGTAATAATATTGCATAGTATTATTATGCAAGGAAGTTATGATTCCTCAGTTTACAGATAAAGAAATAAAGGCTATTAGAGACTATTACTCCCGAGGTCACACAGCTAATAAATAAAGGAGGTGGGATTTGAACCCAGGCCTTTCTGAGTCCAAAGTCTACCATGCCTGTAGGCACTATCCTATACTGGTCAGGTGTGTGTGTGTGTGTGTGTGTGTGTGTGTGTGCGCATTTACGTGTATGTGTGTGGTGTATGTTTTAGGCACTAGCAATATTTTTATTAGAATTTCCATAGAGGTGGGTATGAGTATAACATTAGACACCTTGGTGCACAATACTGGCTTTTTAGTCATGTATGGTACACCTAGTATGCACCAGGCATTTTATTAGGCACTGGTGATATAAGGCAATCTAAACAGAAATAGTCTACTAACTCCTTCTGTGACAACAGATATGCTGGGCCTACTTTGCTTAATACATTTTGCAGCTGTTATTTGATGCATATGCATAGAATTCTTACAGCTTCCTATTGGATAGACTCTTCTATCATTATGAAATCTCTATTTCTAGTAATGTTTATTGACTTAATGTCTACTTAGGTATAGATACCCCAGTCTCCCTTTGACTAATATTTTCACGGTGTATCTTTTTCCACCCTTTTACTTTCATCCATTCTGTAACCTTCTATCTAGGATTGTAAACCCAAGGCCTGCAGGGTTGGCCACAATCCTTCCATCTTTGGAAGAAAGGATTAACCAAAAATAGAGGAGTCCTCACAAGATGTGAAGCTCAACTCTGAATCATCTGATATCTTATTCTCATTAAGGTGATCTGCCAGAAACAAAAATAAGTACTCTCTGCAGTAAAATACCAGAGCCACAAGTGATCTCTACAATTTGTCATACATAATGTACGGCATGCAACAGAAAATAATCAGGCATGTGAGAAGATCAAGTTTGTTCAAAAACACAAGGGGAGAAAAACAGACAAAAAAATCATATTCACTAAAGATCTTGACATTACAGTTATCCCACTCAGATTTTAACTAATTAATCATTTTAAAGATTAAATATCTAGATAGGAACATTTGGCAGAAAACTAGAAAGTATTGAATGGAAATTCTGGAACTGAAAACTTCTTCTCAGAAGAGTGTGAACTCTATTTTTTTTTTTTTTTTTTTTTGTCACGCTAGCTCTGGGATTTCTGAAAACCTCGCTCTGCTTCTCAGTCTTTCCATCACTGCTCTTGCTTTTGGAATTGTACCTTGCCTGTAGGGAAACCCAAATGCTGGGCTAAACTCCCTTGTATAACCTCAGTAGCTTTCCTATGCTCAAACACATTTTCACAATATTTTGTTTAGATTGTATAACTGTTTTTAGAGAGAGACTTGGGTGGAAACAATCATTGCCAGAAGCAGAACCCACGACAGAGTTTCTCAGGATATTCTTCTGGGCTTAATTTATTGTGCAAAGGAAAGCTGCAGTCTCAGAATTTAAAGGAAGACTTTCTGTTTCCTCCAGAAGAAAGGAGGAAAGTGCTTAGCAACCAGAAGCTGGCTGACCACCACATCCTCGTTCTCTAGCCCTTGAAAATCACAGGCTTCCTTTCGTAAACAAATATAACATAAGATCATTTCTGACAATTGCCTTGTGGTCAGCAAGGGAGGAACTGGGCTTTGACCCTTAGGTAGGAAATGTCTATGATACTCATGGGAATTGAGGGGGGACTAGTGGGCCCACATTAGGGAATTTCAAGAAGGATTTGTAAGAGATGCTGATAATATAACACGCATTTTAGAGATGTCAGTCCTCGTGCTGAGGGTTTAACTTTCGTTGACTGACAATTTACATGTTACACATTCTCTCTCTGCAGGTACAGCGCTGATCTCTTCAGCCCTTGGTTCTAGCTCATACTGCTTCAGTTGAGGAAAGAGACTGGCAGGGTTGTACTTTCCATTATTTGGTAGAAAGAAGGCATTTACCACTTTACTTGAGTTGCCTTTCAAAAAGGACTGGATAGGGGCGCCTGGGTGGCGCAGTCGGTTGGCGTCCGATTTCAGCCAGGTCACGATCTCGCGGTCCGGGAGTTCGAGCCCCGCATCGGGCTCTGGGCTGATGGCTCAGAGCCTGGAGCCTGTTTCCGATTCTGTGTCTCCCTCTCTCTCTGCCCCTCCCCCGTTCATGCTCTGTCTCTCTCTGTCCCAAAAATAAATAAACGTTGGAAAAAAAAAAAAAGACTGGATAGCTTCTAGAAGAGAGCTGGTCTCCTTACTGGGAAAGTCCCCTATCTAAACAATTGCTTTGGCTGGCATTTATGCTTTCCTTGGGGCTGCTGATAATTCCTAAGTCGTGTGCTAATGTGTGGAGAACTTCCAAAGTGGCTGTCACCTTGAGTGGTATAATTATAGGCAGTGTATGAACCCTTGATAAGAAAATGGAGAAGAAAAAAAATCAAGATTAAAAATAAAAAACACCTGAAGATAATGAAGGTGGTAATGAATTCATTTTCCAGGGATGAGGAAAAAAGGAATAGAAAAAGTTTCACGATGAATCTAGGGGTAGTTTGTTGTTTCCCTTGTGGCCCTAACAGTCAGGACAGCAATGGTTAGCATCACAAGAAGCTGCATGAAGAAGCCTGAGCTTTAGAGGAGAAAGAAGGAAGGTCACATTGCAGTTCTATCATTAGTTAAGCACATATTCTGAAAATAGTATTCACCTCTTTGAGCCTCATCTGGAAATTGGCAATGATCATTCTTGCTTCACTGGCATGGCGTGAGGATGAAATGTGGAAACCACTGTGAAAGGAATATTTAGCACCATCAGATAGAAAAAAGAGAAAAGTCTGGTTTGGCAGTGTGCTTAAATATGTAGATTTTGGAGCCAGACAGGCCTGGGTTCAAATCCCTCTTTCTTTCTTTCTTTCTTTCTTTCTTTCTTTCTTTCTTTCTTTCTTTCTTTCTTTCTTTTTCTTTCTTTTTCTCTTTCTTTCTTTCTTTCTTTTTGTTTCTTTCTTTTTCTTTCTTTCCTTCCTTCCTTCCTTTCATGTATGTTTATTTAGTTTTGAGAGAAAGAGAGTGGGGGAGGGGCAGAGAGAGAATGGGGGACAGAGGATCCCAGGCAGGCCCTGGGCTGACAGCAGAGAGCCTGATGCAGGGCTTGAGCTCACAAACCATGAGATCATGACCGAGCCAAAGTCAAGAGTCAGACACTCAACCAACTGAGCCACTCAGCTGCCCCTATGTGCAAGGAACGTTTAATGTGTTCAGCCCTAAACTAATCACCAGCAGTGGGAATGAGACCACGGATTTGTCTGAGACAATCAAGATTCACCTCCTGGATGTGGGAGTAGAGCCCTCCCCACCTAGAGCTGGTGGCTGCCTGGAGAAGAGGGGGGCGTATGGACAAAATCAGGGTAAAGTTTGAAGGAAGGAAGGAAGGAAAATAGTATTGAAAATGCTTTTGATTTCTTCTTAAACTTAGGAGTTGTTTAAACTTGAAGAAACTTACATTTTAAAACGGTCACAGATTTTGCTTTGTTTCCACTTTAGTTCTGAACTGTGGATAACATGATTTTATGTTTTTACTTTTAAGAACTTTTCAGTTTTTTTCTTGTATACTATATACAGAATGTTTGCGTTTTATGGCCACATGAAAAGAAAAAGTAGTTTTTGTTCTTAGGTTGATATTGTTAATCATGTCATTCAGCTTTTCTGTATCTTTATCTTTTATTACCTTGATCTTTTTCTAAACTATTTTGGAATAATTTTAGATTTACAGAAAAGTTTGTGAACATAGTACATATTGGTGCCAGATATCCTTCACCTGGCTTCTCTTAATGTTAGTTAATATAACTACAGTATGTTTATAAACACTAAGAAATTAACATTGGCACAATTCTATTATCTCAACTGCAGACTTTGTCCTGATTTTACCAGTTTTCCTACTAATGTTGAACTTGATTTTTAAAAACCAAGATGCATTAAAAAGCCCCACTGACTTCTTTCTCTTTGCTTTTCCAGCAATGTTTGGCTTCATTTATTTTAATTCTATGTGGTTTACCGTATATAGCTGCAAGGCAGTTTTATGTTAATGGGGATCTAACCCTTCATAACTATAATGTGATTTTTTAAATCCCATTTAATGCTTTCTTTGCATTCAGCATTTTTGAGGAAGACAAACCCTGATTTCTTTAAATTTGCCTCCTACTCTTTTCCCCATTCTTTTACTTTCAGCTTTATGAGTAAATTTATTTGGGTATGTATCAGTCAGGGTCCTAGAAGGAGAGTACCATGCTCAAACTGGGTAATTTGATGTAAATTTTATACAGGGACCATTTGCAGAGGCGTGAAAAGGTATGTGGAGAAATGACTAGGGACGGTGTGGTACCCTTGGACTTTATGATGCATTACCATCTCTGCATCAGTTACCAGAACCTAGAGAGAAGGGGCTGCCTGACAGGAGCTGTGCCTTTGGTGGTAGGAGGCAGCTAGCCATTAGTAAGTTTCCATGCGGGAACCAGGGAAATAAATGCCCTGACCCCACTCTCCTCCCTCTGTCAGAGGACCTGTTGCCACCTCCTAGGACCAAACCCCACTGGAAGCCAGAGAGCAAGGCAACGTAGTGATAACAGTGGTGTTGCTTGGCCTCCGGGCTAACAAAGCAGTGGAGAATAGCAGAGAGAGGGTTCAGAGGGTAAATGAAAGATACCTAGCGTGAGACGTGTTGTTTCTATACGGAATGGTTATAACTAGGTTTCGCTTATTGGACCAATCTGAGAATTCTTTTTATGCCTTAGGTTATTTTATTATTATTTTTTTTGCGTTAACACTTATTGTCATAACAGATGTGTTTAGCTTTATTTCTGTCATCTAATTTCTATTTTCTACCTTGCAAATTCTTCCCAATTCCTAGTTTTCTATCATTTGCTATTGTTGTCAGTTTGTTCTTTTCTATTTTCCGTTTTGCTGCCTTGAAATGTATACAGCCTGTTTTCAGCTCTACTGTCTGCAAGTGCACTTAAATACTACAGTTAAACACACTTTTAGTCTCTGATTATCAACTCCACAGATGAAGGAATAGCTACGGATAGCCCCACCTTCCATGAAAGGTAAGAAAATTAGTGTATGCACTCTCCTCACCCCTCCCCACTCCCCAGATTTTGTTGGTAGGGTCTGTGGTGTTTGTTCCAGTTTATGATATGTTTTCTTTCCCTGATTTTTACCTTATTTTATTTTAAGAATTATAAACGTCACCTTCTGTTTTGTGATTGTGATTGCTTTAGTTACTGAGACCTAAAGGCTTACCTGTATTAATTGCTCTGGAGAACTGTGCTGATTTGGAGCCAGATTCCATCCCATGGCTGCTCTACAGTCCATAGTTTGTTCTGTCTGCGTTGGGGTGAGCTGGCCGTGTTTATGTAAAATCCTAGAGGTTTCTGGCTTTGGATTCCCTTTTGTCAGTTATCCTTAGAAGTACATTCTCTTGTTTCTCTCCTACGCTGTGCTCAGGAAATTATCTGCATCCCAGAAAGGGAGCACTAGGTGTGGTATTCCATGGCATTCCCTTCTGGCCACTTATATCCCCGATTTCCATTACTCCAAACTAGGTATGGAAAGGTGGATATTTCTATATAGATGTTAAAGAATGTTTTCTTTTTCTTTAAAATGTTTATTTTTGAGGGGGTGGGGGAGGGGCAGAGAGAGAGGGAGACAGAGGATCTGAAGCGAGTTCTGTTCTAACAGTAGAGATTTTGAAGCAGGGCTTGAACTCACAAACTGTGAGATCACACTCTGAGCCAAAGTGGGATGCTTAACCAACTGAGCCACCCAGGTGCCCCAGGAATATTTTTGTTTTAGTATCCATGTCTCTGTTTTGCACTCTGTGTGTCAATTCCTGGAGTTAAATACTTTTAATCTCAGTTTCAAGATGAGATTTTTTTTTTTATTTGTGGTGTGAGATTGGGATCGTTCTGTACTTTCACTCTTGGTGTATATTTGCTACTTCTTTTTGTTCATTTCTGTAGGTTTGGGAAAATAAAGTTTTATAAATCTGCTCATATACTTTATTTTTTTAAATAAAAACCATTCACATTTAAATCTTTAATTTCTCTTATACCTGTTTTTCTAGATGGTATAAGGTAAAGACTTGACTTCATTTTGGCCCAACGGTTCGTGTTTTGTAGCAAACAGTTTGGTATCATTCAATAGAAAGATTATGTTTCTCACATCATTTGAAAAACTACCTTTACTATGAACTAAATTCTCATCTATACTTAGGTGTCATTTGAGGTTTCTATTCCACCGATCTTGTCTTACTATTTTGTCATTGCTTACTTACACCCCCTTCTGCCCACAACCCCAAACCCATTCACTGTGTTTTGGGTGTGACAGTCCTGGCCAATAGCCACCCTTGAATCCAATGCTTGCTTTATTTTCCCTGCTCCTTAAAAGCATGGTGTGTACTCTCCTTCCCTATATGGTTGCATCTGTCTCTCACTCCGAGATACTTCTGAGAGGTTCTCTCACCCAGTTTGTATCTCCATGGGGAGAGAGATGGCTTCTAGGACCTGAGAAATCTATAACCATCCACAGTCCTGGACTCAGTAGATGAAAGAGCTTTGCAGGGTGTGGATGTGCTGCCTTCTCCAGCCCATCCTTCCCCAGACCTCCACTATGGCCACGAGAAGACCTTTTGCCTTCAGGACAATCTCATCTCATCACCAGCAAGGGCTTTCATCTAGCAACCACTCTGTAGAGCTTTGAGACTGCATACCTTTGAGCTTCTAAGCTATTTAATGAGTCTGTCTTTCCCCAAATCATGAATATAGAGACAATTCTGCAAGCCCCCCAGAAGAATAAAGAACTGAAGATGTATTTTGGTAAATGTCACTGTTCAGAATTGCACAACGACCCTCAGAGTCTTTAAACAATTGCAACTTTTCAGGAATTCTGGACCTACTAGAGGGGAGACATTGACAGGAATATCATTTTTCCTGTTTTGTTTAAAAAAGGCAATTTTAGGGAAAATTGAAATTTATGACACAGTTACTTTTTTAGCACTCTGTAAATCTAAAGCCATCTTGATAGCTGCAGAACATAAAAATGTATTATGGATAACTTGGTTTGCTCATAAAAATGATCATATTTGGCATATTAAATGTCAAAGTATGGTTTATGGCAACAGCAATTATACATTTATTAATTGAATCGACATTCAAATACAAATTGATTGTAACAAACAGAATGACGACACATGGAGTTCAAGAACAGAGCACCTCAGAGTGCCCACGAAAATAGCACATTTCCTCATGCTCCTTTAGGGGATTTCATAGTCGCTGAACCATGTTGGAGCCTGTCAAGAATTTCAGTCAGAACCTTCCAGAACTGGTGCTCTTTTCTTCCTCTCTATCACGAAAGGCAGGGTTATACAGAGGTAAAGACCATGGACTCTAGAACCAGACTGCTGGGGTCTGAATCCCAGCTCTGTGCTTACTAGCCGAGTGACCTTGTTCAAGTCTCTTAATCTCTCTGTGCTTCAGTTTCCTCAACTATAAAAAAAAAAATACGATGAGAGATTTCTTCATAATACTGTTGTAAGGATTAAATGTGTTTGAAAGATACATAAAATTAAAAGTAAAGAAGTGAGAAAATGGATTAAAGTGCGCTAAGATCCTTATATTGATTAGGAAGAGAGTAAAAAAATATCAATTAACATTACACTTTGATGATTCAAGAATGGATGCGTCTGACAACAGCCTCGGAGTCTGAGAAGTAAGGAGGGATGCCCGGGTCCAACTCCGTCCAGTTATCCTCTAAACAGGGCACTCCTTGTTTCTGGTCAGGAAATCTGATCACCATCAAGATGGCACTCGTCTCTAATTTAATTTATACATTCATTGTGATCCAAATGAAATACTAAGACAGTTTTTTGCCCCTGGAGGTAGACAAGTTGATATTCAAGTTCACAGAAAAATGAACATATAAGAATAACTAGGGAAAATACTGAAAAGCAAGAACTGAGATATAATTAGCCCTCCCAGTTATTAAAACATACTAAGAATGCTCTATAACCAAGATGCTGTGGTACTGGCACATGAATAGACAAAAAGATTATTGAACTGGAACACGAATTCAAGAAACAGATCCAAGTACATATGGGAATCATGCATATAACATCTCAAATCACTGGGACAAAGAATAACTTTTTCGTAAATCGTGTGGGAAAATGAGACATTTGTCAACAAAGGAAGTTATATTCTTCTTTTACACCATATGAGAATAAGCTTGAAATGGATCAGGTATCTAAATATGCAAGATTAAACTGTAAGTAGTGAAAGAAAACATGGGTGAAGTCCTCTACAACCTGAGTGTAGGGAAGGTTTTCAAGCTATGACTCAAACTCCAGACGCAATAACGGAAAACATCAGTAAGTATGAGTGCAAAAAAAAAATTCAAAAACCCCACTTTATAATGGCAAAAAATGACATAAGTAAGTCAAAAGACAAATGACAAGTTGGGAGAAAATATTTGCAACATATATCACAGATGTGGGGTGATATCCCTAATATACAGAGAATTTTTTTTTAAACTGGGTCGGATGGGTGGGTAAGATCTCTAAAATCTCCAAAAGAATCCCTAAAACTATAAGAATTCCTAAAAACTACAAATAGGAGGGGCGCCTGGGTGGCTCAGTTGGTGAACATCAATTCCTGATTTTGGCTTAGGTCATGATCCCAGGGCTGTAGGATCTAGCCCTGATCTGATAGTAAAATGACAAAACCCATGAGCAACCAATTTGTAAGAATATATTAAGATGGCCCTGATATTTATGAAAATATGCTCAACTTCACTCACAAATAAGAGAAATGCAAATTTAGGGGCACCTGGGTGGCTCAATCAGGCTTAAGCATCTAACTCTTGATTTTGGCTCAGGTCATGATCTCAGGGTCATGAGATGGAGCCCAGGGATGGATCCATGCTGAGCATGGACACTGCTTAAGATTCTCTCCCTCTCTCTCTGCCCCTCCCCAGCTCATGTGCGCTCATGTTCTAAAATTAAAATAAAATAAAATCCAAAAAAATAAAAATAAAAGAGAAATGCAAGTCTAAACTAAAGTAAGGTATCACATTTCATCCATCAGATTGGTAAACATTCAAAAGCTTGAAAATCTACCTAGTTGGTGAGGTTGCAAGATAATGAGGAGTCTCACACAGTATTAGTGGGGATGAAAATGGGTACAATCTCCACGGAGGGGTATTTGGAAATATCTAACACAACTACATATTCACTAAGTCTTGGACCCAGCAATCCTATCTCTAGGAATTTACCCTGAAAATACCAATATGAACTGTAACGATATGCACAAGGCTTTTCACTGCTGCATTTTTAAATAATGGCACATATTGCAAAGTACTTAAATGCTCAAATATAAGAGATTGGTTAAAAAAAAACATGACACATATACACATTGGAGTACCATTGAACTATAAAAAAAGAATGAAGATCATCTCTCTGAACTGATAGGGAGTAATTTCCAGGATATATTGTTGAGTGACAAAAAGCAAATTGCAAAACAGTATGTACAGCATGCCATCTTTTGTGTAAGAAAGAAGGGGAAATAATGAAACATATGTATATCTGCTTACTTTTGCCAAAAGAGACAGAAATAAATTTGACTACTTACAAAGATGAGGGGGAATGGGATCAATAGGGCAAGGGAAAGACTGTCATTTCTTTGTACACGCCTTTTTGCCTGTTTTTGGCTTTTGGAAGCATGTTAACATTCTGCATACTCAGAAGAGCAAAATTAAATCATCAGGGATGGGGAAATTAACTACAACTGAATGCAAACAGAAATAAGTGAACCCAATTGTATTTTGAATTAATAACATAACCATATTAAAGGGAAAAGAATTAAGTAATCCAAAATAACTCTTTTTTAATGTTTATTTATGTTTGAGAGGGAGAGAGAGAGACACAGAGCATGAGTGGGGAGGAGCAGGGAAAAGAATTAAGTAATCCAAAATAACTCTTTTTTAATGTTTATTTATGTTTGAGAGAGAGAGAGAGACACACAGAGCATGAGTGGGGGAGGAGCAGAGAGACGGGGAGACACAGAAGCCAAAGCAGGCTCCAGGCTCTGACCTGTCAGCACAGAGCCTGACTGCGGGGTTTGAACCCATGAACCACAAGATCATGACCTGGGCGGAAGTCGGATGCTTAACCAACTGAGCCACCCAGGCACCCTTTCAAAACAACTTTTGAGCACAGCTCTGACTACTATATATCCTCCATCTAGGGGAATAAAGGAACTACAAATGTTTTTAACGGTATGGGTAAAACTATTTTGAAGCTAATTTAAGTACATTGTAGAAAATGAATCGTAACTAGGTTGATGTTTTTGGGAGCTAGGACTTTACAATGTGGAAGAGTGAAATCTCCGTGTTAAAGAAGGGAAAGTGAGGAGGAACTCTGTAGGGTTGGATTGGAATTCTAAATACCAATAGGAACTCATAATGTGTTATATGTGCATATTCCCCAGCTCTGTATATTGAAAGGATCTAGAAGCAATAATACTTCAATAGCACTGAGTATACCTACTGCCAAAGTCCTGGTTTCTAAATATCATTCCTCACTAAGAGGAAACCAGGTATCTTTTGAGAAACAGCTAATTCCAAGGCCGCATCAAGAAAGTACAAGATAGACCTGGAACATCTCTTTGTGCCAGAAAATTTAAAAAAGTGTTTAAAAAAATGAGGGGAACATATCAACAAAGATATAGAAACCACCATGAAAGGGGACCCACTGGCCAAATTGATGATAATTTAAGTATCAAAACAAATAAGGGCATTAATGGATTGTAACCCATTGAACAGGGATCATGAGTTCACATAGTAGATGCATAGATACACATTAGATGGCTAGATGGATGAGACGAGAGGTCTAATAATAGAATACTAACTGGAAAATGTACGAAAGTATGGAGGTAAAAGTTATCATCTTAGAGTCATCAGAGTAGACAGCTTGTGTAAGCAGAAAGAGTTAGGGGTCCCCAGAGAAAGAAAGATGAGACAAAGTTTTTGTGGCAAAAGAGAAATCATTTTAGGGCCCCAGTTATTTTCCCTGATCTGTGCCCTCTTGGCTCTACTTGGCCTAGCACACTGCTTGCAGAACTTCCTGGGAGGATCAGAACTACGAAGAAATGCAAAAAACTCAATGGTTAAGGATTTTAAGGGGACGCAAAAACCAACAGTCTCTACCAGGCCAGGAAATAGCCTAACCATATCAGAGATGGTAATGTGGGACCCAAGGAATTTAACAAAAATCCCCTACCCCTGGACAAGCAGAGCAGGACTAACTCCATTTTGTGCTATACCCATCATCTCATGTATAACCCCCACATGACCTACTTATTGCTTAAAACACTCCCCCACCCTAGTCAAGCTGCTGAGCACACCCTTACTGGAAACCGGCTCAAATAGGAATGCGGAACCCCTAACCGCCAAAGAATGTAAACCCCGCCTTTTGCCCGCCAAACTTGCGCGCCAATTCTGACCAGAGTGATAAGCAAGTTCAAACAGTTACTATAGGGTAATTGTAATTCAATTGGCCACCTGCGTGTGGACTGACATGACTATGCAACTTTCTGTGTGTGTTACAATCTCATTGGCCACTGGCCCCCATGAAACTGCTACGACTCTTAACCTAGGGGTCCAAGTCCCTGCTCCGCTGTGTCGGGTATACTTGGGCCCAAGCTCGAGCTTGCAAATAAACCCTCGTGCGTTTGCATCGGTATCGGCTCCTTGGTGGTCTCTCGGATTCGAAATTGGGGGCATTACAGGTAAATCAATGGTAAAACTCCCAGAGCTATTTCAAAAGTAAAGATTGACCTAATGCACATTCCTGAGTTGTTTTTGTAGGATTGAAACCATGCCCCATAGGGTTAATGAGGTTGAAACTAGCAGAAAGTTTAAAGCCTGTTTTTCAGAGAACTGTTGCTCCCTAATCAGTTACTGTTTCTTTTCAGGCCACACTAAGAAATCCACCAGCTGTCTCTGCAGAAGCCTGGACTCAGGGTCAGCTGATACAGCTCCAGCCTAAGAGTCAGCAAGGCCCTGTATTCCTCACCTGAGATAAGGAGTCCAAGACTCCATCCAGTTCATAGTGGCTCTCAGAGCCCTCCCCTGATTTCACAGTTACCTCTGCTTCATTATAATGTCACAGTCTTGGTGTCTGGAGGAACACAAGCTTCATTAACATAACCTAGCATGCGTATATAGGCATGTTTTCAAAGTACACCTGCATAACCTTGTACCGCCTCTATAGGGAACGGGAAAGATCCCCCTTCTGAATATTCGTCCTAAACTCTATATAAAAGCAACCTGCTCACCCCTGCTGGGGGTTCACAGCTTTACAAGTTATTCCCGTGATCTCCTTATTTGCTGCAAATAAAGTTTCCTTTGTATTACAACACAGCCTCCTCCTGTCACTCACCAAGGAGCAAACTCAACTCATATTCGTTCAGGTACAGTTGAATCAGGCATAAATCATCAACAGATATTAAATCAAAGACAGAAATTTGATAAGGAGCAGGATGTTTTGGTGGTCTCTGACGTGGGGGAACAAAGGCAGAAGAAAAAAATTAAATTTCCTTACAACTTACAGCCCATTGACAGACAAGCCCTTGAGACAGGCAGGGTGACATTCTTCTCTGAGCTCAGATGCCTCAATGTTGACTCTTTGCTAAGGGCAAAAGGCAATCTTAGCCCAACCCCTCAAGATCCTGTAAGACTACTTTACCATATAAAAATTCCTTTGAAAACTTCTTTTATCTCTACCCCCCAAGGTATATGTTGGCAATCAGCCTCCAAGTGGGCAATAGCCCACTGATATACATATGAAGGGTCTCATGACTGAGTTTTTACTAAACATTAATAAATGTCCTTTTCCTAATAGCAGTTGGCCCCTCAAGGTGCTGGAAACCTTGTTTCCAAAATTCCTTAGAGAGGTGTGCTCTCCCTAACCCCCTCCCAACTTAAAGGTATATAATCAGTCACCTGTCACAACCTCAGGGCAGCTCTTTCTGGGTTCTGTCCCTGTGGTTTAATAAAACCACCTTTTTTGCACCGAAGATGTCTCAAGAATTCTTTCTTGGCCGTCGGCTCCGGACCCCAACACTTTAAACTACATCCGTCTCAAAATGTCTCCTCACAGCGGGCTCTGGGCTGATGGCTCAGAGCCTGGAGCCTGTTTCCGA
>NW_024412449.1:3523324-3579928 GCF_014898765.1 Herpailurus yagouaroundi | reverse complement strand
CTCCAACAGAATGAATACATTTAAAAACAATATTTATTTTGAGAGGGGGGAAGGGGCAGAGGGAGAGAGAAAAAGAGTCCCAAGTTGGCTCAGCCCGGAGCTCAGTGGAGCCCAATGGAGCCCAATGGAGCCCAATGAGATGCGGGGCTCGATCCCATGACCATGAGACTGATGAGGGAGCATAAGGCAAGATGAGGGCAAAGCACAAGCTAACAACACCCCCCTCCCCCTCCCCCCAAGGTGGGATATATGTGACATTCCTCAGGCCTTCCTGGGTGCCCAAGAACAAAGGAGGGGGGGGGGGACAATGGTTACTGATAGAGATCACAGTCCTGCAGGATAGGAGTCTCCATCAGTTTACAAATGTCTTAATAAATTACTAGAAAAGGCAATCTCAACAGCCTCAGTCCTCAGTCTCAATAGCCTAACCTCCAGAAACCTATACACTCAATAACCTGGAGCCCTAACACCACCTTCCCCTCCATAGTGATGTGGGGAACAAAGGCAAGAAGAAAGGGTAAATAACATTACATTTCTTTATAACCTACAGCCCACTGACAAATATTTGAGACTGAGGCAGAGTAAAACATTCCTCCAATAAACTCCCAACTGCCTTGTCTTAATGTTAAAACCTTACTAGAGGGAAAACAGCCTTAGTTGTACAATAACAAGGCCTCCAGTATCTTATGAGCCCTCTTTAGCATATGAAAGTCCTTTTGGAAACCTCCCTTTGGCCTTTACCTCCCCCAACTCCATGGATATAACCTCTCACTCTTCACAACCCCAGTGCAGCTCTTTCTACCCACGGGTCCTGTACCGTGCTTTAATAAAATCACCTTGTTGCACCAAAGACATCCCTAGAATTCTTTCTCAGCTGTTGGCTAGAGACCCCACCACCACTCCATGACCTGAGCTGACCATCAAGCCATGACCTAAGCTGAAATCAAGAGTTGGATACTTAACTGACTGAGCCACTCAGGCACCCCCAGAATGAATATATTTTAAGTCTGGTCCTACCAAGTGCTGGAGTGGATGCGGAACAGTTGGAACTCAGCACACATTGCTGGCAGAAGTGTAAATTCGCCTGGTGCCGGATTGGCTCAGTTGGTTAAGTGTCTGACTCTTGATTTCAGCTCAGGTCATGAACTCTGGTTTGTGGGACTGAGTCCCGTGTGTGTGTGTGTGGGAGGGCTGACAGCAAGGAGCCCGCTTGCGATTCTCTCTCTCTCTCTCTCTCTCTCTCTCTCTCTCTCTGCCCCTCCCCCACTGTGTCTCTCTCAAAATAAATAAACTTTTTAAAAAAGTGTAAATTCACACAACTGCGGTGGAAGAGTGATCATTACATTTTAAAGTTGAACACATACATACCCTATGAGCCAACAGTTCCATCCCCAGATTTATAGCCAACAGAAATTCACGTACATTTGTGATGTGGGGAACAAAGGCAAAAAGGAAATGTAGATAAAATTAGGTTTCCTTAGAGCCTGCAGCTCTTTGACACATACTTGAGGCTGGCAGAGTAGTACTTTCCTACAGGAACTCCCAACTGTTTTAATGTTAATTAAATGGATGGAAAAACAACCTTAACCACAACAGCTATGGCCTCCAGTGGGAGTCTTCTTCATCATATGAAAGTCCTTTTGGAAACTTCTGTTGGTCTTTATTTCCCCCTCAACTCTGAGTTGGTCCTCAGCTGGTCCTCACAATCCCAGGGCAGCTCATTCTGCCCGTGGGTCTTGTCCCGAGCTTTAATAAAGCCACCTTTTTGTACTGAAGACGTCTCAAGAATTCTTTCTTGGCCGTCGGCTCCAAGCCCCAAAATTTTGTGTACTAAGAGGTTTATATAAGAACATGCCTTGCTGCATTATTCACCGTTTGTCTCTGGCATTAATTTTAGGAGGCTGTGCTAGAGTTTGGGAACAGGTGCCCTTTAAACAGTTTGTATTGTAAAAACGCCTTCCCCACCCCCTCCCTTTTTTCCCCTTCAGGCTCAGGTGATTGTGGGCTGTGTTTACATTTCAAAGACAGGAGAAAAAAGTTTAACTTCAAGAGACCCAGAAAGAATGTAAGCTCCTCTAAGAAGGACTTCGGTTTCCCAAGGCCAATCATTTGCAAGCCTTTTGAGATAACTATGGAAAGTTTGGGGGTTGGTAAAGGAGTCAGTGAAGGTTGAATGGTCTCTAGAGCAGCAAGTCAAGTTTTGTTGAGATTGTAAGATAAGGAAAGCTGCTCTCAATTCTTCAAAGAATTGGGTTGGAACTTAAATGACATCATGGTTTCATATCTTCAATTTACTTCTTTCCCTCTGGGTACATAGTTTTAATTAGGGGAGAAGGCCTTAAAAAAATTGCCATCAGGCTCTGAATTATCAGCTTCCAGTTGGGCCAACTTTGACTATGGAGCTACTTCAAAAAACTTCTTGTCAGTTTCCAGCTGGGACAGAGAGTAAATATTTTTTGGCGGTGTTAAATAACCATCCCTTGGGGTAAGATGGGTGGGTCCTCAAAGAAGGTGCGAAATACACCTTCCCAAGGTGCAGGGTTACTCCGGGAGATATCCAAAAGAAAGAGGAACCACCTCTGTGCCCCAGGCAGACAAGTGAAAAAGACAAACAGGAAGACAATAGCTATTTCTTTTCAGCCCCCAGGGTCTCAAATGCCTGCTGCTCCAAACATTCCAGATGCCACAGTGGCACATTTTGGGGAGGCTTGCTCCAAACTCTCTTGGTCTTGCCTTAGAAATTTTAAAGAAATTTCACAATCCAGAAGCTAAGTTCAATTTTTAGTGTGTTCTTTTGCTAAAGCTAGAGAGGAAGAGGGGGAGGGGGAGAAACTGCAGGGGAAGGGAAGGGAAGGGGAAGGGAAGGCTCAGGGGAAGGAAGGGCAGGTGGGGCAGGAGAGGCGGAGGAGGAGTTTGTGAAGCCGATTTCTCTGATTTTGAAAGCCTCAAAAAAGATCGGAAGTCGCTTTTGAAGGTTTTGAGTTAACTACTTGAAGGGTTGAATTTCTTTTGGAGGCCTCCAGATGCCAATTAAAATTAGCTTCCCACTCATTTTGTTCAGTTTTATAATCTTTTTTCCTCTCCCAACTGTGCAGGCAAGTAAACTAATTTTGGGATATCAAAAGTGGCCCATCTTGGCCAATGAGGTTTGTTTTCTTCCTTCCTTCCTTCCTTGAGTGTGTGAGTGGGGGAGGGGCAGAGGGAGCGAGAGAGTTTTAAACAGGCTCTTTGCTCATCTTGGAACCCAATGAGGGACTTGACCTCATGATCCTGAGATCACGACCTGAACTGAAATGGAGAGCCCCATGCTCAACTGACTGAGCCACCAGGTGCCCCAACCAATGAAGTTTTAAATTATTCCCGGTAATATGAGTCTAACGGAACAAAAACATATGGAGACCCATATATATATAAATAAATAAATGTAAATATATATTTATTTACTTATTTTTGAGACAGAGAAAGAGCACACGTGGGGAGGGGCAGAGAGAGGAGACAGAATCCAAAGCAGGCTCCAGGCTCTGAGCTGCCAGCCCAGAGCCTAACGCGGGGCTCTAACCCACAAACCGTGAGATCATGACCGGAGCCGAAGTCAGACGCTTACCCAACTGAGCCACCCAGGCACCCCCCATATATTTTTTTAAACATAGATCCTGCTGGCGTTCCCGAAAGAGGTTGATGACTTAAGGCTATTCAAAAGGATATATTTCCCTATGCTTTGGAAAGGTTTTAGATTGAAAGAAAACTTGGCCACCTGAAAATAAGTTGAGCACCCACCAGTAAATATCCTTAAACACGAATCCGGACGCCTGGACAGCAAATTCCCTTAAACCTGAATCCAGAGGGCAAATTCCTCCCCTCCACCAGAGCAAGGACAGGACCAGTTATTTTGCCCAAATAAAGTCTGATCTGAACCTCGACTAAAAGAGGTAGGAGGTTCGGATCCAGGAGAACTCACCGCCAGAACCCCGAGGCTCCTCACAGTGGGAACACTTTGGAGAACCGTGGGTCAGATTTGCCATCGGAGCGTCTGCTGCTGGGCCCTGTGGGGGCAGGTGTCGGTTGCTCTGATCCCGCAGGCTAGGCCAACAATTGTCAACCAAGAAAGAATTTACTGAAATTTTAAGCAAACAGGCATTTATCTAGGCAATTAGAATTACAGTTGAGGAGGCACAGGGTCAGGACTTGCGTTGGAAGGAGACAAAGAGGGGCAGAGTTAGAAAGGTGAAAGGTCATGAGTTCTCATTCCGGTCTTCCAGGCAAAACAGGGGTTGAAATCACGTTAGCTGGGACTGGTTGGGTAATTTGCAAATGAGGGATTGAAACTTGTCAAATTGAGTTGGCTCCTTTTGATGGATACAAATGGTTCCTGGGTTTTGGTGAGGAGTTAAGTCCAGGCTGAGGGCTTGCAGCTGGCAAAAGGTTCAGGGCGCCTCTGACAGGACATGCATAAATTCCTCCTCCCCATGGCCTCCCGGCCCTGTTTTAAAAGAGTCTCTCCTAGCTAGGCTTGCTGGCTCCCTTTTGAAAATCTGTTGTGATTGGAACAAAGTCAGACCTGCTTATTTAGTTTACTACTGTCCATGGCTGCTTTCACAGCAGGGTAGCAGAATTAAGTAGTTGCTAAAGGGACCATCAGCTAAGTGAAATATTTACAATCTGGCTTTTTGTGGAAAATGTTTGCTGACCTCTGACCTAAAACACCTGAGAATTAATTTCACAGGTGTTCCTTTGTGACAAATCACTGCCCTCCATTTTTTTCTTTTTCTTTGCTGTGCATTTTTGTTTTATGAGGGGTTGGGTTTTTTGTGTTGTTTTGTTTTGGGTTTTTTTGGTATATATGTTCTATTTCACAATAAAATATTTTAAATCTATCCTTGAGTTCAAGCAGAGAACACCGGAGCTGTTCTGGAGATATACATACTGGGCGGTAGACCATCTTACATACAATTTGTTCCCCCATCTGAACAAATTTACACTTCATGGGTTTTCAGGGTTACACAACAAAGCCAAAACAGGAATGTCCCCTTTTTACAGATGGAGAAATTAAGGCTCAGAGATTGTTTTTCCGGGATCTCAAAGCTTGAGGGGGAAGATGGGATTTGTATCCATTCTGTCTCACCGTAAGCCACGATCTTTCCATTATACCATGGAGGTTGTCTGCTGGTTATTGTTAGAAATGAAACCAATAGAGAAAGAAGGAGAAACATCCTGATCCTCAAGCATTTTAAAGTTTAGATCCAGCCCTTAAGTTAAGCCAGTATGTATTTCTCTAGAACACAGAAAAAGAATGCTTAACCGAATAATGTTTTTAGTCTTTTAAATAAAGTGCTTTACCAAAAGACTATCCAGGAGGGGGAAAAAGAACAGGGCTCTGGAAACTTCTAGTTCTGGTGACTTCCAACAGTTACACAGGGGAACCCATCTTCAAACACAGGGTTGGTTCCAAACCTCACAGAGACCTGCAGGTGACGGATGGCTTTAATCGTCAGCGCCCCTCCAAACATTTCTGCCAGCCAGCCATTAAAATGAAATGACAGGACTGTCCAACCACTCATTCCCTGTGGGCATGTTATGCTCTGTTTTCTCTGCAATACTCCCAGAGTCACAAATGAAACAGTCCCCTTTCCCCAGCAACAACAGTTAAAGCAGAGATAGATGCCTTCTTGACATCTGCTCTGCCTTCGCCAAACTTTGGAAGCCTCCCATCAACAGTTAACGAAGTATAAATAATGGGGCAGATTAACCTCCTATTATTACAATTGTTCATTCAACTCTTTACACTAAGAGCCATTACATGGATATTAGATGTGAGGGAAATGCTATTTATAGCTGCTGGTCCAGCACCCAGTGGATGTTCCTAGATTCATTTATGCATTTTGCTAATGGAAACCCTCAACATGTTAGGTTATTCTTTCAGGTTCTTTAATCTGGAAGTGACCTCAAATCATCCAGGTCATCACAGTGGCATTTTCTTTTCCATCATACTTGAGATCATTTATGTAACAGGCAGGGTTGTGCCCAACACTCTTGCTAGCCCTCAAGACACCAGGGGCACCGTGCTCTAACGTGCTTGATTTGGGCACCAGACAGACCTGGGTTCAAATCCTAGCTCTTCCTCTTGCTGGGGGGTGGGGGAGGGCAACATTATAAAAGTTGTTTAATCTCCCAAAATTTTGAGTTCTTTCTGTATAAAACGCACAGTTGTCAGGATGCAGTGGGATGATAGATACAAAATATTGAACAGGTTATCGGGCCAGTAGGAGGTAAGGGCAGTCATCAATACAGTTATTTAGTTCCTGGTATCCATTGTTATTGTCTAATGAAACCCTAATTTCATTTAAAGACTGGACAGACTGGAAGGGGGGCCAGGTGCAATGTTGGGGCAGGGGTTATGGAACCTATTGGAAATGGCAGGCATCAGGATGGACTGGGGCCATTTTATTATGGGATGGCTTGGGGAGAAGAAATCTGTCCCTGCTTAAAGTCTCTCCCCCAATTTAACATCTTTGCCTGTTAGCTTCAGGCCTGTCCCTACTTTTGGACCCAGTTTACCTGAATCTCTGGTGTCCATTCCACATTTCAGCTCCTGGCTAATAGCACATTTACTCTCTTGTGACCTGGCCCATGGGATCAACCATCTAATACAGGAGATGGTTAAAATGGGTTCCATTGCCAGATGATTTGTTTAAACCAATGTATCTAAACCAATTTAGACCGCTTTTAATAGTTTAAAAGTTTTATTTTTTTTCACTTTTTTGATCGTGGTAAAATATACATAATATAAAATTTAGCATTCTAACCATTTTGAAGTGTATAGTCCAGTGGCATAAAGAACATTCCTATTGTTGTGCAACCACCACCTCTGTCCCTCTTCAGCACATTTTTTATCTTCCCAAACTGAAATTCTGCACTTATGAGACACTACTCCCTAGTCCGCCCTTCCCCAGCCCCTGGCAACCACCATTATACTTTCTGTCTCCATGAATTTTAATATGAGGCACCCTAGATACCTCATATAAGTGGAATCATGCAGCATTAGTCGTTTTACGACTGGCTTGTTTTCCTCGAGATCATGTCCTTGAGATTCATCCGTGTGATGTGTCAGAACAGAGCCCAACTTGACCTAGGCATCCTTGAGCAATTTCCTTAACTGCTGGAGTTTTCACGTCTGTAAAATGGGAGCTACAATAGATTTGTCAGCCCCTGGCTCGCAGCAAGTGCTCAGTACTTGCAGTCTACCTCTGTTGTGTTCCTCTCTGATCTGCTTTCCCGGGCTCTTTCTGAAGATCTTTCGCCCTGCTCAGCATGGTGCTCCTGGGCCATCATAGCACCTGACACGTGGTTGGCTCTCCATACACATCAGTGGCATGAGTATCTGAATGAAACTTATTCTCTCCCCAGGTCTGGTCCCAAAGGGTTGGATGAGGGACACACTCTCTAAGATATGTCAGGGAGAATAATAGGGATCTGTTGAGGACATAGTTCAGCTCCCAACAGTTTTCAATATGGTACCTAAACCCCAGGGGGAATGAGTTAGTGGGGATGAAATAGAAAGCAACATTGTCTACATCTTGAAGTTGACAGGCCCAGTGCAGAGTTTAAGATCTCATTTTGCTACTTGCTGGGAGTACAACCTGGACCACGAATTTCCTCTTGACAGCTCAGTTTCCTCATCTCTCGGTGAGGGCCACAATCCCCCCTTCCCAGGACCACCAAGAGAACTGGATGAGATCACTGTGGGAAGACCTGCTATACTCTATCCCCTCTGCACCAACCCCTTCCTTGAGGAGCGGGGAGCAGCCTTGCACAGAAGGGTCTCAGCTGCCAGGGGAGCGACACATTATTTGCAGTGTGGATTCAATTTCCTCCTGCCTCTTCTTTTTGTCACAAACATAATAAAAGTGAAAGAGACAGATGGCAAGACTTGATTCACTTTTACCAAATGTTTTTAGGGTGTGAATATAAAACTGAAATCGAGGGGAACGAGAGGGAGGTTTGGCCTGCAAAAGAAGGCAGAGCCAGGGGCTGAAGACCCGTGGATCAGACAGTGCCCTCCACGCTGACCACGCTGGGAACTCTAATGTTGGTGAGAAGAGATGGGGCGTGGAGGGGCTGATGCCTGCACACGGCACCTTCCCAAGGGACCCGAGAAGGCAGAACACAGATCACTTACTGGCCAATGGCTCTGGATCAGATGAAGTGATGCTGTTTTTTTTCCCCAGAAGAGTGAGGGCAACGTTCTGCAGCCTGTTCAAGGGCAGTGCGGCGCCTGACCTGAGCCTGGGTTCCTTTTCTTCACTATGGGGTACTGTCCTGTACACTTGCCTCTATTTCTTGGCATCCCTGGCCTCTACCCATTACATGCTAGTGGTACCCTCCCTCCCTCCCCAACCATTAGGCCAAAGCTGTCTGCAGATGTAAGGGAGGACAAAACTGGGGCACAAAACTGCCCCCTGCCCAGAACCACTGGGTTAGGCCTGTCAGGGGGGCCTGCCCAGGCCTGCCCTTCTCCTGGGGTGGGTAAGTCAGGAGGTCACAGGCAGAGTTATCTGACAGTCCCATGCTGGATACCTTTGGTTCTGTCTCCGGCCTTCCCCACCCGAATCAAGGGGCTCCCCTGCCCTCTGGCTTCTGCTTGGCTTTGGCCCCTGGGGAATGAGGAAGGGATTGGAGGAACGGAGGAGCCTGGGGTTGGGGTTTCTGTTCCCTCACTCCTTCTCTGCAGAGTGTCACAGGCTGCCTGCCTCCCTTGCAAAAGGCCACAGCTGCCCCTCCAGGCCCCTCCAGGTTCTTGTCACTTATTCACACTTAACCCCACCAGGCCAGGGGTGACAACAGCCCCGTCTCCCCTCTCCCCACAAAGGGGGCTTACAGGCACAAGGGGACTGTGACCTAGGGAGTCTGGCTTCCAAGGGATGAAGGTGCTGGATCTCTCCCAAAGATGTCATGTCATCAGGTGTCTCTTCAAAGATGTCCCTAGATCACAGCAGTGTGTCGTAGGAAGGGGCACAAAGCCTGTGTAGGCTCCTCTCTCACGCCTGGGGACTCTGTCCTGGAAGGACTGGGCTCTGCATCTTTCAGCCCAGAGCCTCCTTGCCACAGTTCCAGAACACATTCCCCCCGAGGCCTTCCACTCCTTGGCTGACTGATGCCATGAAGAAAGAGAACATTCCAGAGCAGAGAAGTCTTTCCCTGCAACAGTTGCCAAACAGGCTCCTGTCCAAGATGCCTCCCTGCTGCTTGCCAGCCAGCTGTATTTCAAAGGTCACAGTTTCCTCCCAGCGGTTTTCTGTAGAGCTGAAGTCTCTAGGACCCCGAGATAAATTAAAATATTGATTGATTCTTAATATTCTCTCAAATCTCTCAAAATCTCTGGGTCTCATATAAATCAGTGTGCCAGTTCCAGTGACTTATTCAATAATCTGTAAAGTATCCTGGTAATTACTTTTGGGTCCCCCACCATGGCAGGGGCAGGCCACCTTTCCATCATTTTTAGGGCCCTGGGTACAATAGCCTACCAGGGGACTCCCATTTCTTATTTTAATTACTGAGTCTCTTCGACACAGTGCCTGTACAGCAGAAGGGAGCTCACATATTGGAATGAATTTGTTGGGCAGACCCGGGTCCGGAACTCACAAACTCTGCGCCTCTTTGCTGTCTTGTCTGGCCCCACACTGCCGGCCCCCGCCCCCCTGCTCCACCCTCTGCCCTTAGCTTTTTGGCCATGTTCAGAAATTCATTTAATAGCACCTCATTCCCCCAGATTAAATAAAGAGCCTGTCTTATTAAGGACAAGCTGTCTGAAGGCCACCAGCACATGGGCACTTCCGATGCTGCCCGAGGGGGCCACCTGGGTTTGGGTGTGGAGGTGGGACGGGGAGGCGGAGCGGGGAGACGGGCCATCTGCCTCCCAGAACAGCGCTTGCTTCCTCTGCTGTAACAAAATGACTTCAGCTCATTAGGGACCAACGCGGCTGTCCAAGAGGGTGGGCTGCTCCTAACAAAGCTGGAGATGCTGCTTTGTGCCAAATCCTTCCCATCTGGCCCCAGCTACTTCGGAGCCTCGTATTCTGTCCCAACATCCTCCCGGGCTAACCTGCAGCCAGATGGACCACCAGCCATCCCTGCTATGCACTTTGCTCTTTCGCCGTTCCTCCCTCCGTGAAAATATTCTTCTGTCTGGGATGCTTTCCTCCTCTTTTCTCCACCAGACAAACCCCTGGTCATTCCTCAAAACCTAGTTCAGATGTGAACTCTGAGGGGAAGCCCTGTGCCCACACCACACCCTGCAGTTTTCCTCTGGAACTGGGGATCCAGTTAAGCCTCAGAGGTATTTTCAGACATGGCTGCAGGGCTGGCTTAGAATAAAGCTCTCACGGTGTCCTACAAGACACTAGGTTATCTGCCTCCCACTGCCTCTGAGCTCACATCCTACACTTTGCAGTGCTCACTGGGCTCCATCACACTGGCCGCCCTCCTGTGGTCCAGATGCCGGGCATGGTCCCCCCTCAGGGTCCTTGCATTTGCTGTTCCCTCTGCCTGGGATGCCCTTCGCCACCAGCCTGCAGGTCACAGTCCCTCACTTCTTGCTAAGTCTCTGCTCAAATGTCGTCTGTCCACAGAGTCCTTCCCTGGCCACTGTATTTAAAACAGCCCCTCTTTTGTCTCCTTAATCTTATATATTGCTCATCAAAACACCACCCAGTGTTATACAATGCATCAACTTACTTATTGTCTATGTTTCAGACATTGGCAGGGCCATGTCCATGGAGCAGGTCCATGAAGGCAACGTCCATGGCAGGTCCATGAAGGCAAGGATGTTTGTCTGTTTCTTCATTGCCATATCCTCCAGAACCTAAACAGTGCCTAACATGGTAGGAAAATCAGCATAGATGTTTACATTAGGAAATGAATGAATGAACGGTGAAACTTCATTTGTGGGAGTTAATTTGCTAGCTGGCCCATCCCCTGGACAGGTATCTCAGCCCCCGGAGGGAGAGAGACTGCAGGCGCGCTCTGAAGGAGCTGTTCTCGCAGAGTGGTCACGGAGGTCACACGTGTTAGATCCCCAGCTGAGTGTGTGCAACAGTGTCAGGGAGCGGGGCCTTCTGCCTGGTTCTGCCTGGGACCCAGCAGTGCTCCGGCATGCGGCAAGCTTCAGGGCCACCGTGGGGGCACTCCAGGAGACCTGGCAGGAAGTGGAGAATGGGGAAGGCCACTTGGAACTCACAGGGGTGTCCGCTGGGACCCCGGGGCTGCAGTCTTGTGTGGGCAGAAGGAAGTAATGAGACAGTGCAATCTGAGGTATTGCTTTTACTGGGACCCTATTCACACCCACAGGCTGGAAGAAGGGTTTATTGTTTTGTTGACCAGTTTGCCTCGGGTTACAAACTGAGATCTCATACCGAGACATGCATGTACCTGTTGGAAGTGGCTTCAGGCTTGGTCATCGTCATGGAAAAACACTCTCCAGCCAAACTCCTCAGGCCTTCTGGGAATTTGGATTTAACATTCAAGCTTATTTTCTTTCAACTGCTGAGCAGGGAATAAGTCTTTGGTGTGCCTGTACCAGCCCAGGTAGGTGGGGCTATTGAACCTTGACCACCGGTGGCCACTCATCTGTTTAATCCACGGGTGGGGTGCTGCCCAGTCAAGTCATACGTGGTGAGTGATTATTCTTCTGCTCCCCAAAGGGGATATGAAGACCCTATAGAGAACATAAGTTTGTTTGCCCAACATCCTTTCCCTGGGTGAAGCGTCCTTCCCTGACTCAAGGTGGCTCAGTGGGCGCTGTGAGTCATGGTACCTTTCCCCACCCCAATGACCACACTATGATTTGAGGTACTTCATTACCCAGCGGGGTCGTTCGTCCAGCGGTGGGCACACTGTTTTCAGGATCCACCATCTCCCGTGAGCCAGCTCTGAGGACAATGACTTGAGTCTCCCAGCAGCCATTTTCCCACCAAGTGGAGCATGTCAGCTCACAGAATAAAGTCACTACCTAGATGGAAGCCAGGCTGAAAGAAAGAGGGAGAGGCAGAGCCTCGCCGATGCCATTTGAACTTGGTTCTGGCCAAGCCTAAGTCAGTTTCACCCTGGGCTTGTTCAGTAATATCCAATAAATCCCCTTGCGGTGTGGCTAATTTGAGCTAGATTTCTGTCGTTTACAACCAAAATGTCCTGACCAATACAGGTCAGTTCTTCTCTTCTGAAAACCACATGACCTGAGAGCTGGAAGAGAAAACTGGGAAAATTCATGGGATCCTCTCCCCAGGACCCCCGCTGGCCCCTCGCCCTCTGCTGCTAAATGCACCTGTGCACTGGCAGTCACCGCGGAGCAGTGGGGCAGGGGCTGGAGCTCCAGCCGGTAGCGCGGTGCACGGATATTTAGCACCAGCTTCCCTGCCCTTTCTTCAGCCGGCAATGTGGGTCTTTTTTTTTCTGTCCTACAGATCCAAAGTCCCAAGAGATGGGATAGAGAGAGTCACCATAACCACATCCCTCACCCCCCCCAGGCGGGAACTTAGGGCTCAAGACAAAATGTCTAAATTCTGTGTCACTTGAAAGGATTGGGAGCCGGTCGGCATGTGGGTCTCTGCTCGGCTGCAGCCAGAGCACGGAATTTGTCAGGACAGTGGGTGTCTCAGGAAGGTGGAGCTTAGAGCCACACAGAAAGCCCAGGTCCAAGGGGAGGGGCTTAAGTGACTACTCTGAAGAGGATGGAAGAAATGTCAAAACCTGGGAGTAGGTGCAGAAATCTAGGAACCAGGGAGATGAGAGCAGGCATCGTGGGCACAGAGGAAGTGAAGAGGCGGCGGGACAATCAACTGCAACATATACAGGTGCCTTTTGTGGATCCTCAAAAGTGCCATCAATGGGTGGGACCGACTTAATCCAGACGGTTAACTGCTATGGGAAGCAACCACTTCTTTCCTAGTCTTGCCTTTACATAATTGAATTAGGACAATCTTTGTTCTTCTTTCTCTAAGCTAGTGAGAAACAATTATTAGGAAAAAAAATTTTTTTTTTCTCAAGGAAAGTCATATCTGAATTTGTCTGCCTTTTTCCGTTTTCCCCTATGGCAACCACATTCCTCTTACTCTGCACTTCCTTTGAGGAGACCTTGTCAAGGACCTTCCTCTCACCCACCCTGGAGCATGCCTCGGCCCGGAGCAGAGACTTAGGAATGTGGAGTTCTAGCCCTTTGCCTCTCATGGACCAGTTGTGTGACTTTGACTGTGTCACCCACTATGGGTAGTTTAAGTCATTTTTAAGGACCTCCCAGCTCCGCTATTCTGGGATGCTGCATCTACCTCCTTTACCAATTAATCTCTAAACCACACCCCATCCAGAAATGCCATTCCAAATTCTCACTGGTAAGCAGGTGTCTGCCCACAGACCCCGCTCCCCAGATGCTACAGGCAATTTGGGAACTATATTTTTAAAATCGCCACAGATGGGAAGACTAAACCGAAATGAGACTTATTTGAAAATGCTGCTTTTAGCATTTTAGCCCCATCTCTTCATCCCTCATCGCATTCAGCTTTTTGGATGGCCGCCCCAAATAGCCCATGATCTTTCCGATTGCTCAACAAAGTCTCTTGGAGAAGAGCCTGCTGGCTCCATGGCCCCTCCTCCCTGCCACCCGACAATTCTCATTCTAGTCCATTGCAGGGCTATTAAGATCCTATATGATCAATGTTATGGCCTCTTTAACAGTCTCTGTTATCTGCATAAACATGGGCAGATTTGCTTTTTCATCGTGCCCTAGAGGTCTATAACAGCTTCTATTATTGTCCCTGCCATATCTGTCTGTAACTTTAATCTAGGTTCTTGGCTCTATGGGTTCATTTGCATATGCCATCTTTTTATCCACACAGTAATGCTCTTCCTGCCTCTGTATTGCATTTTCCTTTCCTGGAAACAATCTATCTTCAGGTAATATCCCCAGAATTGGGGCCACTTTCAACTCTAACAAGCTAGGACTTGTCCCAGGAGCTGGTCTTGTCCCTGGGGCAGTATGGCAGTAGGCAAGCCTCAGGTTGGCAGGATGGTGAGTTGAGAGCTGGGCCAGGAAGCAGGCACAGACCAGGATGAAGGTGTGGGCAGCTCAGGAGCCAGGGTGGATGGAATTAAGGCAGGAGGGGGCTTCCTGGGAATTGGGAGCCAGGAACTGAGAGGGGAAAGTCCGAGGTGAGGGTCTTGGGAGTTGGCTTGAATTCAGAAGCTGGAGACTTATAACCAGGTCAGCTAAGCCCGAAGCTTCATTGGGAGCCCAGGCAATGTGACAGCCCTGGACCCAAAGAGACTTCTGCTGGGGACCTTCATGAGACTCTGGAACCAGTCTACTTTGGCTTAAATTCTGGCTACCCCTTTACAGCTGAGTGACTTGTAACAAATTATGTAGTGTCTCCTCACCTCAGTTTCCCCATCTGTAAATTGGATGACTGTAATAGTATCTTCTTTATAAAGTTATTTAAATGAGTTAACATTTGGACAGTTCTTGGAAGTGGCACTTGGCCCATAGTGGCATTGGATTCAACAATTTTCTTGAAATGTTTAAAGAAATTAAAGAAACGAGTTTACTTTGCACATGGAGAATTCTGCCCCAAGGGTATGTACCTTCTGATGCTACTGTGGGGATATGTTTCCCACCCAGGGAAGGCTTGGCTTTGGTGTGCCACTTGTAACTCCTGCTGTCTCCATGTGCTTATTGGTGGGATAATTAGACAAGTATCCATTTGTATTTCTAAGTTCCCCTGAAAATATAGAATATAAATATGGTCTAGTTCTGCAATAAGTGTGTGTTATGGCACTAGTCAGTCCTTGGTTCAAATCCCCAATCTTCTATTCAGTCATCATGTGACACCTGGCAAGTTTTAACCTTTTTTTTTTTTTAAGTTTAGTTATTCATTTTAAGAGAGAGACAGAGAGAGGTGGGAGAGGGGCAGAGAGAGAGAGAGAGAGAGACAGAGAGAGGGAGAGAGAGAATCCCAAGCAGACTTTTCACTGTCAGCACAGAGCCCAATGTGGGGCTTGAACTCACAAACTGTGAGACCATGACCTGAGCTGAAATCAAGAGCGGGACCCTTAACCGACTGAGCTACCCGGTGGCTCATTTACACAATGAGCCAATTGTTTCCGCATTGACACAACAGAGGGACCAATATCTACCTCACAGAATGAATTCAAAGTTCAAGAAAAAGGGTGCAAAGCATGTGTCTCAATGCTTTTTTCCTCCTGGAAAGCCCCTTGTCAGCCAGGGCTGCAGTCTCATCTCATGGCTCTAGTGGGGTGGGGCAGGGGATTGGCTTCCAAGCCGATTCCCATGCTGTTGGCAAGATCCAGTTCCCTATGGGCTGGTGGACTGAGGGTTATCAGCTGTCTGTTGGACAGAAGTCACTCTTACTTCCTTGCCACATGGGTCTGTCCATAGGACAGCTCACAACATGGAAGCTGGCTGTCTTCAGAGTGAGCAAGCAGGAGAGCAACAGAGAGAGTGAGATGGAAGCCAGACTCTTTTTATAACTAATATGAGAAGTGATACCCATCACTGCTCTTTAGCAACAACCCTCAGAGGTGGGGGCTGGAGTTATACAAGGGTGTGAATACCAGGAGGTGGGGATCACTGGATGTCTTGGTGGCTGCCTCCCACACTCTGAAACTGCTTCTCCCCACCCCTCAACAGACATCCCTACACTTCCCCTCTCCAAAGGCACCATTAGCCACAACCTCTGAGTCATTTTTCACTTTACCCCTTCCCCACCCTCCACCAGAGCCCAATCCCACATGCACTGGAGACTTTCAGTCTCTAAGCAAGAGATTTAATGTAATGGAGGCTCTTAATATAGTAATTTCACTTTCTCACTTGAAGATTTCTCTTTTTTTCCCCCGGGATCCTTTTAAGGTTTCCATTTCTTTAAACAGAGACAGGGTGGCTTTCCCCCTCCACCCATCTCCAAGAAACTATAGTAGCTAAATTCTGTCTCAAACATGTGTTTTACTACAGGATACTAGAATTCTTCCTTTATCTTGAATTCAGAAAACTTCTAACTCCAGTACTGTTTAAACACTGCCTTTGGCATGGCTCAGATGGCAGGGAGTGTTGGCTTCTGTGGGGACGGATTAGCCCTGCCGTTCACTGCAAAGCTGAGACACATCTGCTTAGGGTTTGCTGATTTCTTCCACTAGGAATCATGTCGGGCTTCAGCAGCCGTCAGGCTGAAAAGGAAAGAGCAAAGACAGGCTGAGATGGTAAAGCTGATAGCAAAGTGGGAGCAGCCTTGAGAAGAGGCGAAGTGAAGGATGGAGGCAGATACAGGATGCCTGTAAGCAGTTAGTCTTGGGGCTCAGCCGGGAATCCCAGAGCTATCTGTGCCACAGCCCTAAAATCTAAGCCAGGGGCTAGAGTTCAAAAGAGGTCAGAAGCAGTAGTAAAAATCAGTAGCCGAAATAATCCTAGAGACTTAAAGTATTGCGAGGTAAGTACTAGAGTTAATGGGAGCTGGAGAGTCAGAGAGGTATAGCAGTTTGTTCAAGGTCACACAGCCTTGAAGTGCCATCATATCCCCCAACCCCCTTTCCCCAGGCTGGGCCCTGGCCCTGGAAGGGGGAACCAGGTGAGTCCAACCTCTTCACTGCCCATGTGTGAAAACAGACCCAGCGAGGAAAGAGACCTGCCTAAGGTCACGTAGCAAGGAAACGGCCCGGAGTTCTCTTCTGTATCCTACACTCTTTCTATTATGATGCCTAGATTTTCACTTTAACAGACTGAATCCAATCCAACAGCTTTTCTGGAGCTACCGCCCCTGCCCCTGGTGTTCTTATTTCGGTGCTCCCAGCCTTCATCACCATGGATGCCTCTCGTGTCATTTTCCCCTTCAGACTGCATGCTTTGGAAAGTTTTATCTACCATACACTCTTCCCTTGCAGATAATAATAAATTTGTTTTCACAGATTTATTCACCAAAACCATATGTGTCTGCCAATCAGAGCTTCTGATCCATAAGAGATCATCACAGTTGGTATAAATATTGAGTTGATATAAATTGAAGCTTGTCGCTTCATTTAGGTTGGAGAGGAGGTGACTGAGAAAAGCATGTGCAAATTGCATGAGGCGCTTTAGAATTTTTAAAATAGCACACAGAGCTCTGCGACGGCTACAAGTGTGGAGGTAGGACAGGGCCCTGAGACCCCAGCGGACAGTGGAGTTCCTGGATCCCTGTGCTAGAAGGTGCCTAAAGGCAAAAGGTCCTCCAGCCAGACACCGAGCCACCCATCCCTGGGTTCCAGGTGTCCGTGGGAGCACTGGGGCAGGACCAGATGGCTTCTCATTTAAGGGGAAATGGGCAGGGCTCTCCATCCACGGCCCCTCTTAACGTTGCTTAACTTCCACCATTAGTGCTCTATTCTTTTGATTCTTGAAGCAGATACACTTGGGAAGGCAGGCAAGTGGGCACAATTTAAACTGCGATGAGCTGTTTACTCCAAGTTACCACCCAAGCCCTTTGTAGGCCTGACAGTTCACCAGATGATCAAGGGTCCCAACAAAGCCTCTGAGGGCCTCTGGGAATGGTCCCCAGTTCTCCTGACCCGTCTCTGTGGGCATGACGTATCCAGGCCTAACAAAGGGCTAGACGACCAGGTCAGCTGCTGGCACCTCCACTCGGTATCCCATTCCTAGGCTGGACGTGCTGACATCACAGAGCAGCCTCAGCTGGAGGGTCAGGTCCTGATGTGAGATGGAGACACTGTGATTTCCAAACCACACCGGGTTATTCCCCATGTGCTAGCCACAGGGCACACAGCTTCCAGACCTTGTGGCAGCCTAGGGGTTTATCCAGCTTGCCTCCAAGATGCTGTTGGCAGGAGTGTAGGCCTGGGGCTGGGCTCAAATAAGGGGCAGAAAACTGATCTCCATGGAGATGGGAGAGCTAGAGGTGCCAGGGAGCCCAACGCTGTCTCCACCGCAGCCCTGTGGCTAAGGCCCTTTTCCCTCCCGATCTTCTGTAGACTTTCTATTGCTCTCCCCACACCATCCCGGGATCTTCATAGTGGATCTTGGGCATCATGAGGCGGTCAGACCCTCCAGGAAGGAGGACATAGCCCATGGAGCTAGGTGCGAATGAGATGAAATCGGCCATGACCCTGCCTCAAGAGACCCTCTGTGAGGGGCTGCACATTCTGAAGCTAGAAACCACATTATCTTTTTTTTTTTTTTTCTGACAAAAAAGGTAGGATATGGCAGATAAACTTTGCCTTCTTAGGTAGATATATCTATTATATAAATGTACATTTAAAAATACATGTTTTAGTTAATCTTTTTTTTTTTTTTTGAGAGAGAGAGAGACAGAATGTGAGCAGGGGAGGGTCAGAGAGAGAGAGGGAGACACAGAATCCAAAGCAGGCTCCAGGCCCTGAGTTGTCAGCACAGAGCCCAACACAGGGCTTGAACTCACAAAATGTGAGATCATGACCTGAGCTGAAGTCAAATGCTTGACCAACTGAGCCACCCAGGCACCCCTTTTAGTCTTTATTAAGGGAATCATAAGGGAACGTATGATCCTTTAAAGTAAGATTTAAATTAAAACACTTTTTAAAAATTTTATTTTTTATTAAGAAAAAGGTTTTTTTACATTTATTTATTGTTGAGAGACAGAGCACAAGTGGGGAAGGGGTGGAGAGAGAATGAGACACAGAATCTGAAGTAGGCTCCAGGCTGCAAGCTGTCAGCACAGACCCCAACACAAGGCTCAAACTCACAAACCATGAGAGCATGACCTGAGCCGAAGTCGGACGCCTAACTGACTGAGCCACCCAGGCGCCCCAAAAATTTATTTAAAAAAATATTTATTTTGAGAGAGAGAGAGAGAGAGTATGTGTGTGTGTGAGCAGGGGAGGGGCAGAGAGAGATAGGGAGAGAGCGAGAATCCCAAGCAGGCCTCATGCTGTCAGGAGCCCAGTGTTGGGCTCCATCTCATGAACTATATCCTGAGGTCATGGCTTGAGCTGAAATCAAGAGTCAGATGTTTGACGGACTGAGTCACCAATGTGCCCCTAAATTAAAATACTTTAAAGGTTTTTATTTAATAGTAGTGACTGGGAAACTTAATTGAGGATTCAGGTTAAGGTGATGGAACAATTTTGAGACAAGTCATTGAAAATCCATAACAAGACGGAATAATGAGTAAGAAACAAAATCCTTGCCTTTTAACAAACACCATAGAAAAGCACCAGTTTATTTCTAGATAGTCTGGTCTGAGATTCTTAATTGTTTTTTAAAAGGTAGCATATTATAACAGGAAAACATAAATAACTAAAAAATAATGGTAATAAATACAACAAACCCTTACAGGAAAGAGCCTTGATCCAAACTGAATTGTCAGGGAGCCTTCAGACTGAGCTTATTACATGCATTTTTCCAGCAGTTTTAAATGAGGTCAGGCTCCAGTGGGCCTGGAGACCTGTTTTGAGGGATATATCAACACCTATCAAGCCGTGAATCCTGTGCCTTTACACCTCTAATTGTTTGGGTTTCTTCCAGTCCCAAAGGCAGTAATTCAAATGTCTTTGACTTCTTAAGCCATCCTGATTTCCAGATTTCCACTGCATCTCTTTTTATAAAGCCTAGAACCTGAAATTGCCTTCAACAGATTTTTCTTCTCTTTAAACTCCTAAAAATACTGCTTCTGGGCAAGCAGTGAGACTGTGCCCTCCTTCAAACCAATCTGCAGGGCCAAGGTCAAGGTGGGTGATGCAGGAGGAATGGTCACCTTTGACATGCGGAGGACTACCATAAGAGCTGGCATTAGGGGACGGTGGGCAGGGATCAAAGGACCCCATAGAATGGAGCCCCAGGTCTGTAGCTCTAAAGCTTCTGACAATTCAAGCTGCCCTATTAAAGTTTGTGTAAAGAGGTCAGAAAGGGCCTTTCTTCTCTTGAAACCTCAAGATTGCTTTCTAAACTTCTGTGTCACCTGGGAGGTGTCCTCAAGTGACTCCCACAAATAGCCCAGACCCATTCTTTCCTCAGTAACATTTTCCTCACTTTGAGTTGATTGACAGCAGTCTTGTTGCCCTGGACACAGCTGATTGGACAAGAGGGAAGCCACACCCCCAGGTGTGCGCCATTAGCATGACTGTGCAATAGGAATCCTGTCTATTGGACAGTGATGAACCAACTCAATCAAACCTTCACTTATGGAAAGAGTATAAATGCAAGATACACACAAGGGAGTGGAGTTTGCTTGAACTCAAGTTACATGCTGGGTGACAATGAGCTGTAGTTCTGGCTGTCTACCAGAAGTGCCGGTCCCAGGTCCACGCAGGGTGAGGAAGGAGGACGTCCCATGATTCCAGGCTGTGTTAATTTCCTGTTGCTGCTGTAACTAATTAGCACAAAATTAGTGGCTTAAAACAACACAAATATGGGTTTTGGGGGTTAGAAGTCTAAAATCAAAATGTCAACAGGGGTATGTTCTTTCTGGAGGCTTCAGTAGAGAATTTAGATCCTTACCTTTTTTAGCTGAGGCCATTTGCACTCTTCAGCTTGTGGCCCTTCCTTGAATCACTCCAATCTCTTGTTTCTGTGTCACATCTCCTCCTACTGTGTTTTCTACCCTTCTGACTCCCTTTTATAAAGACTCTTGTGATGCCATTTGGCCCACCTGGATAACTCAGCGCGATCTTCCCATCTCAAGATTCTTAACTTCATCACATCTGCAAAGTCCCTTTTGCCATAGAAGGTAACATTCACAGGATTAGGACGTGGAGATCTTTGGGGGGCCATTGTTCAGCTACCATACCTGCTTTGTATATTCTTTCAGTAAGTCTGAATTTCTTCTAATCATCTACACAACTCTATACATTTGGGCTTCAATATCCACCCTGCTCACAGTCCCTGGCAGGGATAACATCAAGTATTATGTGATTCCACCTTCCTTGGCAATAAATAGTTGGTGAATAGCTGATCTATTTTCTGGTTGGTGACCTATTGGGTAATGACCCATTGACTTACCATTGCCAGCCAGTGACTCATTGACTTCTAGAGAATCTGGATGAGATTGCACAGGAACAGTGGCCAATTGAGAGAGGGCTGTTTAAACTAAAAGTCACCTAGAATCAGGATTGATGGCTGATTGATGCACATGGCAGTGGAGGGCAAGCACAGTGTGTGTAAGCAGAGGAAGATGGTTGATCAATAGAAGAATTGAATGGAAACAGAATTAGAGAGATCATATGACCTGACAGAGACTGAGATGTCCTCAGGCCTGGGCCCTGTAGGGGTCTGGCTGTGCTTTCTACCCTGTCTCTTTAGTCTAACGTCCCTCTGTGTCACTGCAATAAACTGCATCTCTGTTCTTAAGCCACAGTGGCACTTGATTCTTTGCAACGAAAACAGCTCCAATAAGAAGACTCTTTTTCGCTTGACTTCTTAAAAAGGTGACTCACGCAACCCTTTAAACCAAAGACCCTGTGTTCAAGAGGGGTTGTCGAGAATTCCAGAAGAGCAATGAGGAGGTGGGTTATTGCCCCTGTGGCCTCCTTATATCCAAGGTACTTTAGCTCTATGCCCTGGTGGTCCTCACTTCCCCACAGCTAGAACTAGAGAAGCTCTGAGGGAAGACCGCGGTTCTCCCACCCTGAACAGGATGAGGGGTTACTTGACAATTTTTTCAGGGTTGGGTTGCTGAGGAAAACAAAACAAAACAAAACAAAACTATTCTCACATTCCTACCCTTACCATATTACCTCAGTCCACAGGTCTGGATTTGATTTCTGCCTCAGTTTCCCTGCACTGAACTCCATTTCCTCACCCTGCATTCTCCCCATCCTACTCTCTCCCTGGGTTGGCTGTCCCTTGCTTTACCCCCAGAAAGTGGTCGAGGCCAGGCTGTGACTGAGCCATCACTCAGAACCATATTACCGAAGCACCTTCTGCTGTCTGGACTCACACCCGTCGGGTACTGGCACCTGCTTCTGCCACGCCCAAGCCGGCCTGTCCTCTGGACATCACGTGTGCCTTCCAACCTCCCAGAACCCCGTTGCCTCTGTCCCTGCCTCCCCAGGATATAAGGTACTTCAGAAAGCACCTGGAAATCCCAGAACCGTAGACTAATGAGATGATTTTTGTTCAGCGGCATGTGTTCTGTGCAACAAAGTATTAATAGGGTCTCTGCTGCCTCCATGGCTTTAGTTGTCAGGGAAAAATTGAAGACCAAAACTGCTGAGGAGCTGACTGGTGATTTAATTTTCTCTAATTTTTCTACCTCTAGGGAAACTGTCAACTTAATTAGAAGCCAGACCTCTCAACTCTGCTGCAAAGTGTGAGTGGTTGCCCTGGGTTTGCAGGCCTACTGGCTCAGCTGGGAGGTCTCAGACACTGGGTCCTGTGGGACAAAGCCACCGGGGGGAGGGGGTCCTGAGACAGTTGCCCCTGCTGCCCGGCACGTTGCAGGGAAATACTGCTTTGACAGTCCTGCTAGGATCGAATCCGCTCTCAGGTCACCCTGTCAGAAGCTGTTCCTCCTGGGTCTGTTTCCCTCCCGCCAGCAGCTGTTTCTACTGTGGAGCTGGCATTGTTTCTCCTTAATTCTTGGGGTACCAGACAAGACCTGGGTGTACACAGAGAACCCCAAGGTGCAATACATTGGTTTCCTAAGCCCTGGACATAGCGCTAAAAGGCTGGCAGTGGGCTCTGCAGCCCGAGACAGGGTTCAGTCTGTAGCATTTCCCAAGCTTATTTGGTCTTGCAACACTCCGGTTTTAGAGCACTGATTAACATCTCCCTCAAATAGTGTTCAGTGGAACACGTGTTAAGAAAATGTTATTCTATTATAAGATTTATCACACTGTATTGCAATGATTTATTTGCATGTCTCCCTTTTCCACAAGGCTACGATGTCCTAAAGGGCAAGAAACGTATCTTATTCATCTTCTTAGCTCCGGCACCTAGTAAAGTGCTCCTTCATGGAGTTGGTCCCCTACCCAGCTCATGTCAAGGTCACCAAAAATCTTCACTGCATTCAAATCCCTGGTAACATTTGGCATCCCCTCCTTCTCGAAACACCCTGGTCTCTTAGCTCCTGTGACACCGTACCCTCCTGGTTTTCTTCCACAAGGCCAGCAATGCCTTTGCAGTCCCCCTACAGAATCCTTCTCCCTACCTGTTAAAAAATATTGCAGTGCCCAGGGCTCCATCCCTGAACAGTTCCTTTGCTCTGGCTACACTCTTTTCCTCGGTGACCCTGAGCAGATCCACAGCATGAAGCACTTTCTATAAGCCAGTGGTTATCATGCATATATCTCTCCATGTGATCTTTCTCTTGAGCTCTAGACTCCCATGTGACATCTGGTCTTAGATGTCAGTGTTTGACAAATCTCAAACAAAACTCTTGATTTTACCCAGCAAACCTGTTTATCTTCTGGTCCTCCCTACAGTAGTAAGTAGCATCACCAGCCACCAACTGCTCACATCTCTGAAATCTGAAAACCATCCCACTTCTTTACCTTCCTTTTCAGTCCCTCAGGACAATCCTACTAGTACTACCACTATAATCGTTCGGAATATTGTTATTATTATTATTGGATATTCACTCCCCTCCCCCTCTCTCCATAGAATATACTTCCCATACACCTCATTGATATTGGACTCCGGTAGGTGACTTGCTTTGGCCATTGGGATGTTAGCAACCGTGTCCAGAGCTGAGACCCTAACTGTATTTGAAAAAACATAGTTTGGTACTTACATCCTGTTGGTTATCAATATGTTACCTCTCAGTCCAAGTTCACCGTTCGTTGCCCGATCTATAGAAGTGGATAAGGGTCTTTTACATCTATTGCCTTTGCCAGCTGACATGATGTTAAGTTTTGTCACTAGAGGGAGCTGGAGGTGTCTGACTCCCTCTGCATACCTGCCGACCAGCCTGCAATGCCCTGCTCCCCAGAGGGGGTTCTGGCTTGCCTGACAACTTATGGAGCAGCTCTGGCTTAGCAGCCCAACAAACTTGTCTTCCATGACATTTCTCCTCAACTATCCCCATAGCCTCTGAACTCGTCTCTTTTCTTCCATTCTTGCTACCCTGCAACACATCGTGATTCCAGCTGATTAATGATGTTATCATACATGACGTTTTAATATATATCAGGTTCTGTTTAGACTCATTTATCCTATTCTAGCACATGCTCTATCACTTATTTGATTTAGAGCCCTTGCCACAATATTTTAATTATGATATCTTTATTAAATATCCTCCCACCTGGTAAGGCAGGCCCTCCTCACTGCTCTTCAACATTTTTTTTGTTCAACTACTCTTCCTGTTCACTCTTCCAGATAAATTTTAGAAGAATCATTTTGTCATGTTCCCCCAAACCCTCCAATATTACAGATTCCTTTGGGAAAATGAACATCTTTATACTATTGAGTTTTTCTATCTAAGAGATTGACACATCTATATTTAGTTATCTTTTTTTCAATAAAGCTTCCTGAGGTTCATTCTGTTGGTCCTGCACTTTCTTTGTGAAGATTATTTGTGGGCATTTATTGCTTTTATTGCTATTACAAACAGGATTCTTTACTTTTCTATTATAGCCTTTAAATGATTACTGTTGTTATATAGAAAAGTTGTTGATTTTTGCATGTTTATTCTGCAATGAATTATTTTATTGAATTCTCCTTGCTAATTCCATGTGTTTTCAATAGATTCTCTTGAGTTCTTTGGGGTATGAAATCATACTGAGTGTAAATAATGTTTTTCCTCCTCCTTTCCAATAATTTACCTCATACTGATGTTTGGTATCTTACTACGCCAACCAGAACTTCTAGTTGTTACATGATACATGATATCATGATACAATGTTACATGATAATGGTATTCTGGAAAATGTTTGCATTCATATGTAAAACATGAACATTGACCCTTTTCTCACACATTCCTATAAAAGCTAACTCAAGACGAATCTTAGGCTCAAATATAGAGTTTTAGCTCTTAAGAAGAAAGCACAGGAAAAATAATATTTGTGTCTTTGGGCTAGGCAATGATTTTTTAGGACACACAAAAAAGCATGAATCATAAAAGAAAAAGTGGCAAATTAGACTTCATCAAAATCAAAACTTTCGCTTTTTGCAAGACATTCTTCAGAAAATGAAAAGACAAGCCACCAAGGGGGAGAAAATATTGCGAAACACAAATCTGATAGAGAATTTGTATCCAGAGTACATAAAAAACCCTCACAGCCCAATAATAATAAGATAAACAGCTGTAGAAAAAAATAACTAGATGAAGAGTTTGAACAGATCCTTCACCAAACAAAGATATTTTGGTGGCAAATAGACACATGAAAAGATGCTCAGCCTTATCTGTTATCAGAGAAATAAAAATTAAAACCAAACCAAGAGACTACATCTACTAGTCAGCTCAAATGAAAAAGCTGATCATATCGAGTGTTAGTGCAGAAGGGTACAGAGCACAGGACTCTCATGTGGTGTTGGCGGGAATGCAAAACAGGACGGCACTTTGGAAAACAGCTTGGTAGTTTCTCTGGAGTTCAATATTTACTAATTATGACCCAGCGTTCCTACTCCTAGATATTTACCCAATAAAAATAAACATATGTTCATACAAAAACCTTTACGCAAGTGCTCATAGAAGCTTCCTGCCTGATAGTCTGAAGCTGAAAACATCCCCATGTCTATCAACCGTTGGACTGTGAAACAACTTCTGGCACACGCATACAGTGGAATAGTGCTCGGGCAGCCACGTGGATGGATTGCAGAAGTCGAACGCTAAGTGAAAGGAGCAGGCCACCATATGATTTCGCCATATGACATTCTGGAAGAGGCCACCCTACAGACACAGATCAGAAAAATGGTTGCCAGGGTTGGGGTTAGGGAGAGAATTAACTCCAAATGAGCTTAAGGGAAGCTTTTGGGGTGATGGACATAGTTTATACATTGAATGTCGTGGTGCTTAAGTAACTATATAGATTTGCTAATAGTCATCAAATTGTAAATTTTAAAGAGGTACATTTTAGCATATGCAAACTAAATCTCAACAAATCTGACATTTATTTATTTATTAATATTTTTGTTTTAGAGACAGAGAGAGCATGCATAGGGGGAAGAGCAGAGGGACAGAGAGAGAGGATCTCAAGCAGGCTCTGTGCTTAGCACAGAGCCCGATGCAAGACTTGATCCTGTGACTATGGAATCATAGAACTGAGCTGAAATCAAGAGTCAGGTGCTCAACTGACCAAGCCACCCAGGCGCCCCAACAAATCTGACTTTTAGAGAAGATATGGATGCATCGGCCAAAAAAAAAAAAAAAATGGTAGCATTAGCTACAATCTTTGTTTTACTCTTAGTTTTAATAGCGATGCCATTATGTATTATTTTGGCAACAAGTTTGAAAACGAGAGACATATTCTTTGTTAGGCTAAGGAACTAGCCTTCTGCATCACTAAGATTTCTTAGCTGTTCATAACAGAAACTGATGCTGGAGGATTTCAGTGGCGAAGAAATTTTGATGGGACCCTGGATAGCTCAGAGAATCACCACAAGGTCAAGAACGGATGGAACCTGGGCAGTGGTCACCATGGCCCAGATGCCCCAGAAGACAGGTGTGGCCATGGCCATCTTGGATGTGAGATGCCACAGCTTGAGATGCCACAGCACTGTTGGCCCCTGGAACCCAGATACAGCAACTGCACTGCTGTCCCTGCAAACCCATGTTACTGCTGTTACTGGAGCCATCATACAAAATCCTCTGCATTTAATGAAACCAAATTAAAAATAAAAAACTCTCTGCTGCCTCTTTTCTTTGCTCCATCATCTGAGTGTAGGCCGAGTGCCTCACTGTTGCTGCAGGGGTGGGGCCAGCGCCTGGAAGAGTGAGCGTCTGGCATTTTCTCCATTTTCATACTCGGAGATAGCTCTGTCTCTCACCCAAATCCAGAAAGTGAGAAATTTCCCAAACATAGGGAGAGGGTTCAGATGTGGAGTGCCAGCCCACTAACCACCCCCATCCCAACAAATGTCCACTTGTCCCATCTATTCCTGGTATTTTATTTTATTTTATTTTATTTTTTTTTTCAACGTTTATTTTTGGGACAGAGAGAGACAGAGCATGAACGGGGGAGGGGCAGAGAGAGGGAGACACAGAATCGGAAACAGGCTCCAGGCTCTGAGCCATCAGCCCAGAGCCTGACGCGGGGCTCGAACTCACAGACCGCGAGATCGTGACCTGGCTGAAGTCGGACGCTTAACCGACTGCGCCACCCAGGCGCCCCATTCCTGGTATTTTAGAGAATGTCCCCTTTGGGAATTGATGTTGAATTTTCATAAATGATTTTCCTGCTCCTAGTGAGATAATCATATGGTTTGTCTTATTTGACCCTTTGATGTGTTCTATAAACAGATTTACTAATATTGAAACAGGTTTGCATTCTTCGGGTAAACCCTACTTGGTTGTGCTAAATTATTCTTTTAATATACTGTTGAATTCAATTTGCTGGCATTTTGTCTAGAATTTTCACATCTATATTCATGAGTGAGATTGGTCCTGTTTTCTTTTATGCTGTCTCTTTGTCAGCTTCAATGACATTCTGGACTCTTCCTCTCAGGGATTTCATGCCCCCTGATTGGGATTTGAGCCCTGAAATCTTTTTCATAAACCGCAGGCTTTACGACAACTCACATGGCTCATCAAGGGTTAGGAAATTACGGGGATAGACACAGATATGATGGGAAGTCCAGATGCCTAAGGCATCCCTTAAATTACTCTGGGACATTTACTGAGGGCAGACCATGTGCCAGCTGCTGAATTATTTAACCTGACGCTTAAATAAGCTTCTCCTCTGTGGGTAGAATTCAGATGACATGTGAAAATCATCTGGAAATAAGAGCATGTGAGAAGAGATGCGAGGCCATCTCATCTACCTGTGTTTTTTGTTTGTTTGTTTGTTTTTTGGTGGGGGACATGAAGCTCAGAGAAGGAAAGAGTGTTGCCCAAGGTACAGACCCCAGTTTCCCTGACTCTGTCCTTTGTTCTTCCAAAGACTCTACTTCATAGACAGTGCAGTTAAAAAACAGGTCCAGACCCTGGTGAAAACATCGTCACCAGCAAGGGCCGGCAAACTGAAAGCCTTGGCCCAGCTGGTATTGATGGGCTCCATACACAGGCCCCTGCCATCCTGCCCACCCGAACCGGTCCTGTCCAAACATGAGGACAAGGAGCATCAAATATACTCCAAAGATTACATCAGGGGTTTGGAGCCAGGCTGCCTGGAGGCAAACACTGCTTCCACCTCGTCGCAGCTGTGAGACCTGGGATTCCGACGCCTCCGTTCTTCATCTGTGAAATGGGGTATGAGAGTGCTTACAGTCCAACCTGGCCCGGGCTCCGAGCAAGCCCTCGGGTTATTTCTATAAGGAGCCGGCTTCGTGCCACGCCTGTGCCCGCGAGTGAGGCTACGGAGAGAACTCGGACTCAAAACAGTGTATTATTGCAGTGCCAACACCTGCTCAAAATACGTGACTTTTGCTCACAGGGATGGCATCTTTAGAAAACCGTATCTTTGATTTTTCTCCTGAAGCTCCCTATTTAACAGGACAAAAAGGAGCTTTGAATAATGATCAGAAAATTTCCTCAGCCTCTTCTCCAGGTTCTTTGATTTTTGCAGAGACACTCGGGATTTCCCAACTGTGTCGCCTCTCCCGCTGCTCATGGCCCAGGGGATGTCTGGCAGCTGGTGGCCAGTGCCCAGAGGCTGAAGTCACAGGCTGGATGCCTACAAATGTCTCCTGGCCACTCAGATCCCTATTCCCGCTTTAGGAAGGGGGTGTTCTTGTCTGTGGTGTTCACACCACTCCCGCACACTCATGCCATGCCTAGGAGCTTGGCTGTGCTCTCCAGGCCAGTGGCTACTCCTGTTTCACCGTAGAGGCGTCTGCACAGCTTTGCCTGGGGTCTGCGCCTTGCATCTATGTCCCCAGCTCTAGCGTCCCCATGGTCTAGCCCTTGTTACTTTTTAGAACACATAACAGACCAGGGACAGACGCTGTTCCACAGCAGAGTTCTGCAAACAGCCTGAGTTCATAACAGCCTTGGCCTAGAGTGGGCTGATGCCACGGGCGACAGACGGTCCTCCGATGGCACTTCCGGATATGCTCTGAAGGCAGAGCTCTGCCTTCACCTTGACCGTCACCCACTCTGGGTCTTGGTTTCCTCAGCTGGGCAATGAAAGCCCTTCCTATAGCACTGATCTCCCTGGTCTAGTGGGCTTTAAAACAGGGTAAGTGAAAGTCAGAGGTCTTTGGACAGTAGAAAGCTGTCATGAGTAAGGCAGTCGTATGTGTTGAGGTGTTTAACTGACATCCAATATGAGAAGACATCTTTATCAACAATAGAATAGAAACAGTCTGAACCCCACTTAAAGGATTGGCTACAGGGGTGTCCCCAGGCATGCCCCAGAGGAATTACAGCTGGGCTTTACAGGGACGAAATTCATCGGAGACTCCTCTCTATCTCTGTCTGGGGCCATGTGCCTCTGTCTGTTCCATTTTTGTCTCTGTAAACCAGTTCGTTCTCCAAGGCTCACAGGTGTACTCCCAAAATGCAGCTACAGAATTCAGCCCTGCCCCGCATCAGGGCAGCATGGGCCTGGCTTTTCCTAACCTACAGTTACAGTGCCCATCACCAGGTGGCTGATTCCATCCTCGTGGCCTAAGACGGGCCTGGCGGGGTGTCCACCCTTAGCCCAATCAGGACTCTGTGTCCAGTAGGGCCCCCTGTTACCTAGAACTGACATCAGCGTGTGGCAGGTAGGTTCTCCGAGACCGAGGGAGAGGCTGGCACACCCTTGCTGGGGCTCAGACATCCATCTCTTTCATTTCACAAATGGGTAAAACAGGGGTGCTTGGGGGGCTCAGTTGTTTGAGTGTCCCACTCTCGATTTCGGCTCAGGTCATGATCTCAGGGTTCACAAGTTTGAGTCCCATGCTGGGCTCCACACTGATAGCACGCCAAGCCCTCTTGGGATTCTTTCTCTCTCCCTCTCTTTCTGCTCCTCTCCCGCTTGTGTTCTCTCTCTTTCTCCCTTTCTCTCTCAAAATAAATGAATAAACTTAAAAAAAAAAAAAACAAACCAAATGAGTAAAACAAATGAGGGAGTGAAAATGATTAGTGCACTATTACTCAGAGAAGGGCAATGTAGGCTTGCATTCAGGCCTCCCCACCCATAATACGGACTTTTTCCATGATATCCCTCCTGCCCTTTTCTGCTTCAGACTCAGACAAGTGTTTGTGTTAGGTGGCCTTGTTCTCTAATAAAGAAATGGAAATCAAAACAACACCCCTGTGAAGCCAGGCTGGCCATGTGGGCAAGTTAATGTTGGTGGGAAGGGCTGTCTTCTATGGCTAAGCCTCCGAAGCAGGGCTGTGGGCCTCACTCTGAATGAAGCCTGCGGGGTCCAGGCGAGGCACCAAATGGGGCCGATGTGGCGCCTCTGCTCACTCACTAGACCTGGGCAGACCACTCACAGACGTCAGCCCTAGAAGGCGTCCTGGGACACGCCTCCTGCCTCCCAGTCCCACTCCTTGTATGGTGACAGAGAGCCCAGATCACATCCCATACCCACCCTCTCCTGGATGCACCAGAGAAGGGAACGTTTATTTTGAGAAACGTTGGTGCTAGGCTCTTTGGGGATATAATGGTGAGCAATCAGGCCGTGTCTCTGCCCTGAGGGGGCTTGTGGCCTGAGCACCTTGTGTACATGCTGTGAAAGGAAGGAAGGGGCAGGGACCACAGGAGCATGGGAAGGCTCTGGCCCTGGTGGGGTGTGGGGGCAGCAGGGGCCACCCGCCATAAAGAGGGACACCTGGGCTGAGGCCTGCAGGATGCATTAGGATGGTCACTAACATTTCCAAACACTCACAACGTGCCTGGTACTGTGGTCTACACACAGTGCCTCATGTACTCCTGCAGCATTGGAGTGCACCCACTTTACAGATGAGGAGACTGAGGTGTGGAGAGCTTTAGTAAGTTGCCCAAAGCTACACAGGTTTAAAAAAAAAAAAAAAGGTGCTGGAGCTGGAGATTGGAATCCTGAGGGTCTGACTACAGGTCCTGTGTGTGGAACCACTAACCACAGCAGACATTAGCAGGTGGGGGAAGAACAGGGGAGGTCCCTGGGGGAGACCCGGTAGAGAGGCCAGCCCTGGCTGCAGCACCGTGAGTGAGGCACAGCCCGGAGCAGGCTAAGACCCGAGGCCTTGTAGGGCCTTGGGAGCCACATTAGGAATTGTATTCTTATCTGGAACACAATAGGTCAGAAGACACTGAATAAACTGAAGGACAGAAAACACATGATCAGAACTGTATTTTTAAAGCATTTTTTTTAACGTTTATTCATTTTTGAGAGACAGAGTGTGAATGGGAGAGAGGCCGAGAGTGGGGGAGACACAGAATCTGAAGCAGGCTTCAGGCTCCATGCTGTCAGCACAGAGCCTGACCCGGGGCTCGAACTCATGAACTGCCAGATCATGACCTGAGCTGAAGTCAGACGCTCAACCAACTGAGCCACCCAGGTGCCCCAGAACTATATTTTTAAAAGACCATTCTACGTGAGGCACCCGGATTGCAACCCCGGTTGACAGTCTGACTTCAACTCAGGTCATGATCTTGCAGTTCGTGAGTCTAGCCCCACTTCAGGCTCTCCGCTGTCAGCACAGAGCTCACTTTGGATCCTCTGTCCCCCTCTCTTTGTGCCCCTCCCCCGCTCATGCTCTCTCTCTCAAAAATAAATAAGCATTAAAAAAAAAAAGACTATTCCGTGTCCAGAATGGAGATCAGATTGAAGGGGCAGGAGTACATATGAGGAGACAAAGTCAGGGGTCACCGCAGGGTCCCAGAGAAGGGGTGCTGGCAGCTTGAGGGAGGGGCCAGTGAAGAAAGAGGGAAGTGGGAAGGGGCCTGGGAAAGCTCTTGACAGTGGTTGGTGAAGAGGGGGCTGCAGAGGAGAGTGGTATCAAGGGGACGCCTCAGATTCTGGCTTGTACCACAAGATGGAGAGGGGCCTGCCACTGAGATGGAAGACACTGGAAGGATGTGTTTATTTTCTGCATTCGTCCACACTTTTGTGTAAGTATGGCGCTTAAATTCTAAGGCCAATTTTACTTGGAGGATATTTAAGAACAGCCGTGTGTAAGGCAGTGGTTTGATGCCTCTGGGAAAAAACAAAATGGCAGCCTTATCTTTCTTGCCACTCATGGACCCTGCAATGGCACAAGGAAAATGACATTGAGGATGGCGCCAGAGCCCACCCTCAGCGGAGTAAAGGGAATGGGTTCTCAGCAGCCTTTCTGGAGACAAAGTCTCATGCCTGGATTTCCAAGCTCACTTTGCAGGAAATTCATAGTGTGTCCTAGAATTCCACATTCCCCGGAACCCGGGTTTTCCCAGGGAAGCCTGAGTATGGGGGACACCCATGTACCCACTGCAAAGTAGCAGGTGCAGAGCGGTACCACGGAAAGTTCCGGGGAAGCGCTGCAAAGTTCCACCGCCTGCCCCTGGAGCTGGAAAGAGATTTGGAAGTGGAGGACAAGGAAGCAGTCACTAGAGACTGCTTCAAGCAATAGGGAGAATCCCCCCCACTCCTACCAGCACACACAGCTCTGTCATCCCATCTAAAATCTCTTCCTCCGGCAGAGATGCTCTCCTCACAGGCAAGGCATTTAGTGAAGCAGGTTTACTGGCCATGGTGGGGCCTGTCCAGAGGTCCCTTTGGGACCCGGGCACTCGTTCCCCCAGGTGCCAGGAGTGAAGGTTGCTGATGGCTCACAGTCTAGACCCCCCTGAAACTGCCCTCCACCTCCTCACTGCTGCACGCAGGCCCTGTGCTCTTCTGGAGGCAGCCTTGCCTGATTCCAGACAACCCTGAAGGCCAGCCTGGACGCAGAGCTCCATGGGGAATGGGTCCCTGTTGTGACTGCCTCTCTGTTCAGCTTCTCCCTTGGCCCCATCCCGCTTTTCTTACTCAGAGAATATCCCTGAAAAACCTCAGCCTCCGGATTTCCACCTCCCTCTCAGAGTCTGTCTCCAGGGGAGTCTGACTTACCGCACCGATGGCTTTGTAACGTGGCATTTTGGCTTTGTTCATGTAAAAGAATTCCCTTGCTTGTGTGTTTCCTGTTGGGGTGTGTCACAAGGGAGATTCCCTTGAGATTTTGGAGGGTAAAAGGGAGGCAGAGCCTGGCTCTGTAGCTAATGTGCTGACTCAGCTCCTTGCATGAAGCAGCAGCTGGGCCAGATGCGTGAGTTTAGCTAAGTGATGAGGAGCCCGGCCTCGACATGGTTTCCACTCCACCAAGGTCAGGGGCAACAAGAATGGACACAGCTTCCAGGCTGTCCTTGTGGGGTCCCTGCTTGTGCCTGTGGGGCTCCAGCCTGCTGGTGATCTTTGCTTCCTGACTTCCCTACGGCCTTCAAGCTCCAGTATCGGATGCACAGACATCTGTACAGGGGCCATTTTTAATCCATTCCCACAATGCGTGGGTCAGCTCCCTGCAAGCCATTCCTTGATATCCCAATCTCTTTTTCTAGAGATCTACTTGTTTTGCTTCACAGGTCCAACCCTGACTGACACAGACACACGTTCTAATTAGGGGCAAGTTGAAGCTGCTGCATAGATTAGTGCAGAAGCAAATAGGGTCAGATTAGCTACAAAAATAGAAGCACGGCTGGCAATGTCTGCTCTTTGAAGAAAGACATGTGAGCAGTAGGTATGTCTACCCTGGTGCTGGGATAGGGAAGATGAGGCTGTCCCAGCCCAGAACGAACACGGAACAGATGGAGCAACAGACTCAGATAGTGTTGGAGGAGATCTTGCCCAGCCTCCTGGTTTACGGCAGCACCAGCGTCTCACAGGGAGGGGCTGGTAGTGAAATCCTTACCTGGCACCTGCACAGGGTTATTGCCGGCACCATTTTTGGATGTGTGAACATATACAAACAACTCCGTTCATCCACTGTTTGCCTCACTTATTCTCAGCTCTTTTTCTTGTGGTCCATAAAAGGCCGAGTTTTAACGTCCCTGCTGACAGATGCAGTACACGGGTGTGGCTGACCAGGTGAGCCCCAACCTACACAGACTCCGGTCCAAGCTGAGTTCTTGTCCTGAGACATCTCACCTTATCTAAGGGCATCTGTTTTCAAGTCTTGTCTTTCCATCTTTCAGGAAGCCGTTATTTTACTTTCCATCCTCCGAATGAAACTGGACGTTGCCCCTCGGAGTTTCCGTGGCTGCGAGTGATTTACCTGACATGGAAGGATGAATAAGAATGTAGGCATAAGCAAGCAGAGACAGAAAGTTACCAACTGAGTCATAAAAGGGGATAAAGAGTAAGAGCAACAAAAAGGAATAGGAAGGAGGAGGTTTATTAGCTAATACTTGAACACATGATGGCCCCAGAGCAGAATTCTTAACGGATACTATGATTTTCACACATATTTTATCTGCAAAGCTGGAAAAGGCCTGTGAGAAGGGAATGTAAGATTCCAGAGCAGTTTACCTTTCAATTCTTCTCCTTAGAAGACCTATCCTTGGGCTCTTTGGCTCTAGGGCCTTCACTAGGGTTCCTTGCTGCTTTCTTCCCAAACCTCCCCTTCCTCTGAGTGTGGCCTTAGTACTTTGGAGCTGGTTCTCCTGGAAGCTGCATTGTTTGGAGGGCGCCCAGGAGCGGGGACTCCCGAGGGCAGGGCCAGGGGCGGAGCCTTCAGAAGGCAGGGCCAGGGGCGGAGCCTCCCGAGGGCAGGGCCAGGGGCGGTGCCTCCCGAGGGCAGGGCCAGGGGCGGAGCCTTCAGAAGGCAGGGCCAGGGGCGGAGCCTCCCGAGGGCAGGGCCAGGGGCGGAGCCTCCCGGGGGCAGGGCCAGGGGCGGAGCCTCCCGGGGGCAGGGCCAGGAGGCCTTTCTTTTTCTGAGAACTCCAATTATTAGCATATCTGCCAACTTTGGTTAGCTAAAAAAAACGATCCCCCCAAAGATATTCACGTCTCAATCTCCGGAACCTGTGAATGTTACCTTCTATGGCAAAAAGAGGGCCGTTGCAGAGGGGATTAAGTTAAGGATCTTCAGATGGGGCGGTTGCCCTGCGTTACCGGGTGGGCCCCGAGTGCAGTCACACGTATCCTTATGAGAGGGAAGCAGAGGGTGACTTGACACACACAGAGAAGACGATTTAAAGTCGGAGCAGAGACTTGATGATGCTGGCCCCGGGGACTGAGTGATGTGGCCACAGGCCAAGGAAGCTGCAGCCGCCAGAACATGGAAGAGGATTCTCCTTGGGCCTCTGAGAGAGACTACGCTCTGCCAACATCTTAATTCAGTGCCATGATACTGGTTTTTAAACTTGTGGACTCCAAACCTGTGAGAGAATAAGTTTCTCTTTTCTTAAGACACAAAGTTTGTGGCTAATTTTCCACAGCAGCTCTGTGAATGTTTGCTGTAAAATGTCTCCTCTGTTAACACTTGGGGTGGGGGGAGCCTCTAGAGAAATGGGGTGAGGATGGGCCATAGTGAGTGGGGGTCTGGGTCCCTGGGCAGGTGGGGCTGCTGGGAGGGAACGGCCCAGGATCACCAGGTGCAGTGATGCAGAATAGTCCGGAGGCTGTGGATTCAGACAAACTTAGGTTTATATCCTGGTTTTGCTTCTGATCTGTTATTCGATTTTTGGCACGTTATTTTAATGTCTTTGAGTTTCCTTCTCTGTCAAACAGGAAAAAATAATACGTACCCTACTGGCTATTGGAAGATTTAATGAGACAAGGCAAGTCAAAAATAGTGCGGAGCACCTAGGACATCTAAATGCTAAATAAGAGATAACTCATGGTTCTGGCAATCCTTACCTCCAGGAGGATAAATCCCTCTGGTCAGGCAGGGTGGCAGGTGCTGCTGAAGTGCACCTAATTCCCCACGTAGCCTGGGCTGCAGCCGTGTCAGGATATGTCCACATAGGGGCAGAAACAGGGCTCAGGGCACTGGCACAGGGGGGTGGGATCTGGCTTGGGGAAGGAAGGTGGCCAAAGCCAGGCAAATTTTAGACTCTAGCCCCAGAGGACCCCAGGGTCCTGGGCATCGGGAGTACCTCATTCGTAGGACTCAGTGCACGATGAAAACATTGGGGCCCTTGTTCAGACTATGACGAATTTCAAGACCGCAATGCGGAGCAAAAATGAAGCACGGGACCTTTCTGAGCACGGGGTCCTGGAGACTGCACACCTTGCATACCCATGAAAGCAGCTCTGCCAGCTTTGGGGTGGCGGGGAGTCAAAGATAAAACTCCGTCCTGTTACCTGGACCAGGCCAGGCAGGAAAGAGCAGCATTCTGCTGAGCCCCAAGGCAGTGCTTGCTGCTCAACTCTGCTGTGAATGGGAATCATGGGGGACCTGTTAACAGGCAGATTCTGATTCAGGGGAGCTGCAGAGGGGCGCCTGAGAGTCTGCAGTTCTCACTAGCTCCCTGGGATGCCTGATGCTGACAGTCCCCAGGCCACACTTTAAGTAGCAAGATCCCAAGAGACACCTTAGCGACAGCACACGTGGGCGATGGGAACCTGGGAGTCAGTTTTTCTTTTCTTCTGTTTCTCAAGCTACCGATCTTACGTTTAGGGACGTGACACTTCTGTTCTGACCCAATGGGAGGACACCTGAATGTTATTCCAGGAGTCAGGCTGGGTTTGAGTCCAACAAAGATAGGAAATTTAGATCCAATAAGAGGGTCTATCAATTCTATTACTGATAATAACAGCAACAATAAACTAACATTACTTAGTAGTTTCTATTTACTGAAAACAAACCATGTGCTAGAAACAGAACAAAGCACTTTAAAGGCATTGTCTTTTTTCACTGTTTATACCTGTATTTAGTTGTAAAGTATTAATAATAGCTAACACACAGGTGCAAGGCCCTAAGACAGGTGGTTGTATTATATATTAACTTATTTAAAGTCCTAACAAAATTTTAACTATTGATTTTCATGCATTATCTGGCATGACTTCTAACATCCCTGTAGTAGGCACAAGTACTGTGCCCATTTTACAGATGTGGAAACTGAGAAACGTTCAGTTACTTGCCCGTATTTGTCTGACTCCAAACTGCATGCTCTCAAACACTCTCAAGTAGTTTGTCCTGGTGGTAGATAAAGCGGAATAGGTGAGTGTTGGCCATCACTGAACAATGTACAATGTGTGCTCACAGGTGACAATTTATTGGATCCTCACAGCCACCCTGTGAAGCAGTGCTGATAAAGAGATTGAGGCCTGGAGATGTCAGTGAACTGTCTATGTTCACAGCCAGTCAGTGGGAGGTGTGAGGCCGGGGGCACTCAGACTCTATGGCTACCTCAAGCTGCCATTTCTCCATTGGAGGGACAATGACAGGAAGAGCAGTGTTCCAGGAGGTAGGCTTCCAGCTCCAAGTCCGATGAGTTCAGGCAGTGGCTCCAAGGAAGGGAGACATCTAGGGACAGAGCTGGGAGTCTTAGGAGGCATGTGCTCCCAGGCATGGCCTTTCCACAGCTGGCGCTGGGCTTCTGCTGCCACGGGAGGGGGTCAGAAGTCACCTCTTCCTAAGGACTGTCCTCTGCCTTTCCCAGGGTTGGACAGGCAGCAGATCTAAGGGCTGAGGTGAAGTCTCAGACTCTCAGGTCTGATCGAACCCCTCTCGCTGGCACATTGTCCTGTTTCAGACCAGTGGAATTGCTTATAGTGCCCCCTGACTGCTTAGCTGGAGGGATTATGTGAGTAATCCAGGGAGAGCTCTGAGAAGAGAGCCTGGCTCCTCCTCCTATTGGTAGGGGTCATCTCCCTGCACAGGGCTCTCACCTTGGGATCTCGGGACTAACAGCAAGTCCCCTTGAGCTGAGGGCTGGGGCTTCCTTGCCCGAGCAACTGGCAGCATTCGCCATGTTGGCTGGGCTCAATTCTGCTAACATCTTGGGAAGGAGCACATTGTTGGCACTCCTTCCCGTCCGTATAAAGCGTATATAACCTTCAAAGAAAAGGACAGCAATTTTCTCTCCAAATGTTATGGAAAAAATAGCTCACGTCGCAGGAAGAAGGTCTTGGTTCTCATTTCAGCTTTGTTATTGGGTAGCCGAGTGGTTTTGGGAATTCCAGCAAAAGTCTCTGGGCCGTGGCCTCCCCGTCTAAAGAGTGGGGGAGTTGCATTGACAAAGAATACAAGGCCTCTCCCCTCAAGGAGCTCCATCCTGGAGTAGAGGAACACCCCGGTGGAGGGATGTATTACCTACTCGCTATTTGTGGCTCTGACATTCTAGAATTACCCCCTTCTCACCCCTGGATCCTACCCACAGTATTGTGCTGAACAGGAAAGAAATAAATATGTTTGTTGCTAGTCCTGCTCTTTTAGCACGTACCTTCCTCTCCAGTTAAAGACAAATCCCACATGAAGGCCAAGCCTTGAACCACTGACTTAGTGTGGCATCTGTCCACAGCAAGGTCCTCTCACTGGTCAAAGTCCAGTGGCTTCCAAAGTTCGGATCCAACAATATTAGACATGACCTTGAGTTTCTTTGGGCTGGTGAAGACAAAGATGTTCTGAGGTTACCTCTCACATTCTCTCAGCTCACCTGTACCCTTTTCCAGGAGGCCTCTGGCTGGTACTTCAGATCAGCAGGCCTAGAGGCTTACGTCTCAGTAATTCAACAACTACAGCAGCTGGTTCTTTTCCCTTAAGATTTAATACTTGTCATTTATCTGTGTCAAAACTGCAAAGGAGCAAGTTTCCAAAGACAGATTTATTATGTGTGCCGAATGTCTCAGGTGCAGCAGTGCATAGAGATGGGCTGAATTCTGTATCTTGCCTCGGTTTTTGTTCTATAAAAATAGCCACTTTTACTTTGCACTCAGACAAGTGAGAAATATACAGTCTTGAGCTGTGAGTCACCACGGGGCACTCACAGAAAGTAACATTATTGTGGGACTGGGTTCTAGCTATTGCTTTCAGGGTCAGCTGCTAGGCTTGCACATGTGTTGGCCTATGCAAAGAGCAAGTTGTAACCAGAACTGGCTACGTAATTTGTGAGCTCCATGCAAAATGAAAATGCAGGGCCTCAAGGTTAAAAAGCAGGGGAAAAAGTGCTGCTATAGATAAAGCTTTTTCCTTTCTCAGGCTGCCTCTCTCTCACTTGTCATGGTGTTTTGCATTTGCTATTTAATGTTATTCTAAGAAAAATTAAAGTTTTCACTTACTAGCATGGATTTTACTATTCATCTTTATGTTGTGCAATGCAAAGTTAAATGCAAATATGAGAGCATATAAGTCTTGGGTGGAGTCACTGAAATGATACAATTCATACTTTGCAGCTCCTCCCCAGAGGGTGCCCGTCCCCGGCCAGAGGAGGCAAGTCCAAGCCAGGCTTAGGAAGGTAGAGGAAGGAAGAGAGGACCCCTTACCCATAGAGCTGGCTGAGGGGGAACTCCAGGCATGGGGACACTTGCAGGGGAGTGTGAACCTTCCTGGGTGTCTTGGGGCCCCTCCCCACAATACGGGGCCCATGCACACTCTTTCTGGCTTGAGGGCTGCCAGCTTCCCCTGCCTGGCTGCTCTGGGGAGCCTCTGGACTGAGGCTTCCTACAGCTGCTGGGAGTGGGGTCTGGAGAAATCGCTCTCCCTCCCATGAGCTTACCACCCCCAAAACACAGCAGATGGGTTCCCCAGAGTTCGAAATGTTGCTGGGACATCTTGGTAACTGGGTTGGGGGTAGGAGAGCAGCTCAGTGTGCTGGAGACATGGCCTCTGGCTGCCCAGTCCCACCCCAAGATGCTATATAGGGTGTGAGCTGGGCCCTGACTCCCCCTGTGCCCTGCCTGGGGTTGAGGGCAGCAGCAGTTGTGGGGGCCCCCTGGCTGAGCATTTCGAGGAGGTGGCAGGAGGCAGGACGAGGAGATCTGAGGCCCTAATCCATGGTGAGTGCTCCATTGCCCCATCAGAGTTCACATGAAAACTGACTCTGTGATAATAACTAAGATTATCATTATCGAGAATTAGCATTATCAAGAATTTCAAGATGGTGATCAGAAAGCATTAAACCCCAGCGCAGGGCCTTTCTGGGGAGCAGCCTGTATGATGGCACTGCCCATGAGGCCTGGGCTGTAACCCTAGATCCACATCATGGCTTGGGCGCTGTGCTCCCTGAAATCCCGTGGGCTCTGGCTTCTTCAGGGCCATCACCCAACAGGCCCACCGGGGCATCAGGGCCATGTGGGAGAGAGGAATAAACGCCGGACTCAGGGGCACAGAATTCTTTGTCTCTATCCTGCTTCGGACCCTGCCATCTGTGTGTCCTTAATAAAGTCACTTCACTTTCCTATACAGCAGACCCTTGAACAACACGGGTTTGAACTGCGTGGATCTACTTAGATGCGGATTTTTTACAACGCAGTAAATGTATTTTCTCTTCCTTGTGATTTTCTTTACATCTCTAGCTTACTTTATTGTGAGACCACAGTGTATTATATATAAAACATACAACTTATGTGTTAATTGACTGTCTACATTGTGGGTAAGGCCTCTAGTCAACAGTAGGCTATTAGTAGTTAAGTTTTTGGGGACTCCAAAAGTTATATGCAGATTTTCGAGTATGTGGGGGTCAGTGCCTCTAATCCTCATGTTGTTTAAGAGCTGACTGTACTTGAACACATTTCTATCCATGTTGTATCCTAGGAGATAAGGTGCTTACTCACTAGTTTGTGGTTAAATAGCAACCTCAAGGCAAAAAGCAACCTCCCTGGTAAATCAGTTCTGCACTAAGCTTCTGCAGGTGTAATTGATCCATGCCTTAACAATAGCAGTGGGAACAGTCTAGAAAATAATTGCAGGAGGTATGCGTGTGGTGATTGAGGGACAGGGAGCTTGATTCTCACAACTTCATAAAGCAAGGTCAATGATTCAAACCTTGTCGATCGCGACAAGGGAACCTTCTGACTGAGGCCTGCTAGTGATCTCTCACTTTATACAGTTGATTAAAATAAAGTCTTCAAGCTAAATAAAACACCTGAGCAGATTTCCTGTGCCCAGATATGCTCAAGGATGGCCTCAGTGGTCTGATTTTGGACTGTGAGTCTGTTATACTCTAGGCATGATTTTTTAGGCACATTGTTTATTTATCAGTAAGTATTTGTTGAAGTAATTAAATGACTCAGAACCTGGTACCATCCATTTTTGAGAGCATTCCCTTATTTCCACAATTATTAGATATTTCTTCTAAATTTATGCTGGTTGCCTTTTTCTTTTCTTCTTCTTCTTCTTTTTTTTTTTTTTTAAGTAGGCATCCTGCCCATTGTGGACCCCAACATGGGGCTTGAACTCACGATTCTGAGAATAAGACCTGAGCTGAGATCCATCAGAACCTGAATTGAAATCAAGAGTCAGATGCTTACCCAACCGAGCTACCCAGGTGTCCCACCCTTTTGTTTTCTCATCAAAAGTTAAACTTGAATTTCTCAGGCTAGTGTTCTATACTTGGCACAGGTATGTTTTAGGCATAGTTATTCTACTACTGATTACTGTACTGTTTCTTGTGGGGAAAAATCTGTTAAGAATAATAGAAGATCATTGGTGGTATTTGACATTTCTTTGGTCTTTGATATATGGGCAAGAGTTACTTGGCCTCAATACTGGTGCTGCTTATAGACTTACAACAAGGGTCTATAAGCTTTTTCCTTAGAAGGCCAGATTGAAAATATTTTAGGCTGTGTGGGTCATATAATGTGTGCAGCCACTGTTCAACTCTGTCATTGTAGTATGGAAGCAATCATGGACACCACACAAACATAAGCATGGTCGTGGTCCAGTGAGATCTTATTTATGGACACTGAAATTTCAATTTCTTATCATTTTTGGTACAAAATATTATTTTTCTGATTTTTTTCCCCAACTAGTCAAACGTGTAAAAGAAACTTCTTAGCTTGTAGGCCACACAAAAACAGGCTGCAGACGAGTTTTGGCCTGTGGGCTGTGGTCTGCCAACCCCCGATTTAGGGACTGCCTAATAAGAATACTCTTTTGATACATCAGATAGCATTTCCCAAAGAACTTAAGCAGGCATTTATTCTGGCCAGTCTTCTGTTTAATCAACATTGCTACTCCTCTTCAGTGATTTTGATATCAGGGTATTACCCCCTTGTTATGAAAAATTGAAAGGGGAAATTCACCTATTCATAGATACCATAGTTTTGTGTCATGAGCCAAGACTGACCTCAATAGACAACTTACCTACTATGGAATTAATGTTGCAAAGAAGGAACACAGATCAAATGCGTCTAAAAACAAAGTCATCATTTTTGGTAGACAGCCTCCAACATTAAATTGACTTATGGCCAATAACCCTAAGGAACAAGTTAACTAATTCAGTCACAGAGTCATATATTTTGCAAACAATTTAGCTTAGAGAGGGCACCAGGAAACTATATTTCTCAAGGTTAAATGTTCCATGGGTGTTTGCAGAGATGTTTTATGAACAAGATGGGTATTTGGTCCACCTGCTTTAAATTTTTTCCAAGCAGAAATTATTGCTGTTTGTGCCCAGGTGAAGAACTTTGGGGGCTTAGCTGCTCTTTTGCCTGTGCACTGGAGTGTATCTTGTGCCTTGTGAGGAGGATCTTGGTTCACCGAGGACTCCTTCCACCTTCCCCGATGCCTCCTGTTCATGCACGTGTCCTGGCCAGGCTCCTCAGCTTCCGGAAGGGTGCACTGATCCTGATCCCACTAGCTGACTATTGAGACAGATTTGCCCCATGCTCAACTTAGCAAGATGGCAAGCTCTATCACATGCCAGGTGTTTGACAAGCAGTCTCTCTAGAAGCCCAACCGAGCAGTTTAGAGGGTCTTGTATGGGTAGAGATTTGTTGAAAAGGTAGCCCAGGAATTCTCCTCCTTGGTTCCGGAACTTTGGGGGGGCTCAGAGCCACCAAGGGTAATCTGTTGAAAACTATGGGCCCTCTCCTCAGGTCGGGGAGTGGGGAAGAAATTGCTTTAAATTTCAGGAGTCTTAGCATGTACATCTGTTCTACATACTCTAAAACCCATTCCAAGTTGAAGGCCGGCAGCAGAGACGCCTCGCCCCTCCCTGTGGATGTTTTTCCTGGATAGTGTTTTGGGATTATCACATCCAGGGCCATTTCCTTGTTTAATATGAGGATATTGTTGAGCATGCTGTTCACTGCATCATGCATATCCTGCAAAATGAAAATCTGTGGGAGAAACTGCTCCCTGTGACCTCAGAACCGTTTCTGTACTTCTTTCGAGAAGCTGCTTTTGTTTGGTTTATTATTTATTTTTCTTTCTACATGTTGTGAATAATGCAACTCAGCATCTCTCCACCGTAGCTGCACACTTTAGAAACACAAGGGAACGTTCACATCCTAAAGATGCCAGCCTGGACCAATTAAATCATGGTCCCCAGGATGGGGCCTCGAGTACATTTCAGAAGCTCCCAGTGTCCCTACTGGGCAGCCTGGGTTGAGAACAGCTTCTACTTGAGGACTCACCTCTGCTGGCTGCTGACAGCAAATGCCCAGGGTCTCATGGTCCCCACGGGTGTCCTCTCCTCTCTCCTGACATCATTCATACCAGCCTTCGGGTCTTGTTTTCCACTTGTCAATACATTTTAAATGTGACATTATCTTCTTGCAACGTATTTTATTTTAGTTGGAGACTTAACCTGAGCTAGCTTAACCTAAAAATAATAGAATGGGGTTGTAGTATTGCAGGGTTATCTCATGGACACAGGGGAGGAGGTGCAGTTGGGCCACAGGAGGCACAAAGACTGGGATTGAGAGAAATATCAGAAACCAAGGCATTCTGTCTCCTAGTCTCTCTCCTTCCTCTTCTCCAAACACCCCATTTCTTTTTTTTTTTTTTTCCTAATGTTTATTCTTGAGAGAGAGAGAGGGACAGAGCACAAGCAGGGGAGGAGAAGAGAGAGAATCCGAAGCATGCTCCAGACTCAGAGCTATCAGCACAGAGCCTCATGCGGGGCTCCAACTCACAAACTGAGAGATTGTGACCTGAGCCGAAGTCAGACGCTCAACTGCCTGAGCCAGCCAGGCACCCCTCCAAACGCCCCATTTCTACACATGTGTTTCATTCTGTCTGCCTCTGTAGAGCAGCTTTCCTTTCTTCTCTGTGAAAAAGGTTAGGTGACATGGTCTCATTCAGCCAGTCGGTGGAAAGTGACTGCTGTCTTCAAGTACCAGTTTCAAAGTCATGGGAGACAAATTGCAGTTGGCCCTGCTTGAGTCAGTCATTTCCACCAGGTCTGTTCACCTGGAACCTCGTGGGTGGGGTAATGAAGTGCAAACATGGCTTCCAGACCCCCCACTGTAACCGAGAGGGGGAGGTCATGGGGCAGGCAGATACCCTTACAGACGGCTCCAACAGCAGTGTTCATGTAAGCCACTCTGCGCCTTTGTGGAATAAGGAGGAGTGCAAACAAACACATGAGTAGGAATGCTCAACAGGAATTATGTCAGGAGCTGCCTGAGAATTCGCCTTAGGATCCCTGTAACAGAGGCAGACAATACAAACATTTCACACGGAGGCCAAAGGGGACCAGTATGTGTATGCTGAGGAGACAGGAAACAACAGACATCTTAGCATCTCGAATGCTCCTCAAACACACTGACCCCTGCAAACGTCCTGAGGGTAGCCATTTCTGAATCTCTCCTCGACAACACACCTGTACGTGAAATTCATTCTAGACGTGATTCTGGAAAACCTGAGTCATCGCCCTTTCATGGCTCTTGGCCTTACTTGCCAGCACTGCTTTAGAAAAATGTTGCAAGGGGAGAGCAATAATTCCATGTTAACAGACATTACTGTTCCCTGGGGTTTGGTTCACACATCTGATGATGCTCAACATTGCTGCACGAATTTTGACAAATTTCAAAGGCACCGCAGCAGAGTCAGGACTGGACGGAGTCTCATTTGTCAAGCTAACATCGAGCAAGGTAAAAATCAAGCTGGTAGTATTAGCTGTAGCAGATGTTCATCAGGAACTAATTTATATTATGTAGCAGTAATAAAAATAACTCATTTTTTGAGTAGCTATTATGTGCCAGGATCTGTGCTAGGAAGTTACTTTCCTTAGTCTTGGTCATAATGCTATCGAATATGAGGTAAGTTTTTATGAGCGTTATAGTGAAGCATAAAGCACTTTCCTGAGGAACTTACTATAAATGTTGAGGTCCATGAATTTTCACAAACTAAACACACATATAACAAGCACCGAAATCAAGAAACAACATGACCACTTTGTGGTCGTTTCCAGGTAGTGTGCCCACCCAAGGGCAGCCATTGTCTTTGTGTCTAAAAGTATACATTAGTTTTGTCTGTTTCTGTACTGCATACAAATGGAATAATAAATAGATACTTATTTGTATCTGGCTTTTCCCACTGAATATTGTGTTTTCTGAATTTCATACACATTTTTACATGGATGTAGACCATTTATTATTCTCATTTCTGTGTAGTATTACATTATACATGAATATGTGTTGATTTATTAATTCAGCCTACTTTTTTTAAAGTTTATTTTTATTTTTGAGAGACAGAGAGAGAGAGAGAGAGCAGGGGAGGGGCAGAGAGAGGGAAACACAGAATCTGAAGCAGACTCCAGGATCTGAGCTGTCAGTACAGAGCCCGACGTGGGGCTCAAACCCACCAACAGTGAGATTATGACTTGAGCCAAAGTCGGACGCTTAACTGCCACCCAGGCGCCCCTAATTCAGCCTACTTTTGATGGACATTTGGGTAATATCCAGTTTTTTACTGTTATGCACAGTGTTGCTGTGGTCATCTAGTACATATTGTTTGGTGACTCCATAAGTTAATGCCTTCCTCCTGGGGATATAACTAGAAGTGAAACAGCTGGGTAGTAAGATAGGCATATGTTCAAGTTTTTATTAGACACTGACGAACAGTTTCCCCAAATCACTGTACCAATGTGCACTTGCATCAGCAGTGCCGGAAAGTTCACCTTGCTCCACATTCTCCCCAGCCTTAATTTGGAACTTTCCACCTTTTTCTTTTTAGCCATTCTGGTGGGTGTGTTGTGGTACACACTATGGCTTTAATTGGCATTTCCTGTATGGTTAATGAAGTTTAGTACCATTTCATATGGTTGGCGTGGGGTTCTTGGTTTTTTTTGTCATTTGGCTATTCTCTTTGTGAAGTGTCTGTTCAAGCCTTTTGTCCATTTTTCTGTTGGGTTGTCTTTTTCTAACTGATTTATAGGAGTTCGGTATATATTCTGGATACAGCTCCCTGGTTAGATGTATGTTTTGCAAATATCTTTTCCCACTCTGTGTATTACCTTTTTACTCTCTTAATGATGTCTTTTGAAAAACCAAAGTTCCTAAGTCTACCTTATCAATGTACAGTTGACCCCTGCACACTGTGGGGTGTAGGGGTGTGTAACTCTTGACTCCCCCAAAACTTAACTACTAATAGCCTACTGTTGACCGGAAGCCTTACCAGTAACATAAATGGTTGATTAACACATATTCTGTATGTTGTATGTATCATACACTGTATTCTTACAATCAAATAAGAAAATCATAAGGAAGAGAAAGTACATTTACAGTGCTGTATTTATCAAAAAAAAAAAAAAAGCCACATGTAAGTGGATCCGCATGGTGTAAACCCGTGTTGTTCAAGGGTCAAGTGTAATCGGTATTCTACTTGGTAGGAAGTCAGAGGGCAAACCTCTCCCTCAGTCAATGGAACAAAAGTTTAGTATCCAGCTGTATCAGAACTGGTCCTAGCAGGGTCTAATTGACTTGGAGACCAACGATTTAACAACAGGGAGTGTCTCCTACAGTTTTAGGGGGCACGAGATGGCAGACAGCAACAGAGTTCCCACGGTCAGATGTGTCCCCTGTACATAGAGGATTAGAATTCCCAGGAGAGCTAACTGCTGGGTCTTGGATTGCCAGGAGCGGGGGATGGAGTGGAGTAGAGACCCTTGAGTAGAACAGACAGCCTCTGGAGGAATAGGGTGTAACTTTTGGGACAAATGCAAAGAACTAGGACCCCAACCTCTCCTTAAGGCTAAGCTTTTCTCTAGCTACCACAGCGATAGTACTGCGTTTTGGCTGGCCACTGTAAAAAGAAATGAAAATTATAACAGATGTATAAGAAAAGGGAAAAATGAATATGATTATTTCAATCATGAGAGCGAATATAGAGGGTCAGAAGGAGATTAAAACAACAATAAAACAGCAATACACATTTTTAAGGGATTGTAAATCACAATAAAGATGAAAGGTTAGGAACTTAAAAATAACAATAGAATAGATGGGATTTAAAAGAAAATGTAAAAGGCAATAAACCAACAAAAGAAAAGGTTAAAGATATAAAAGTAAATGAGAGGAAAGATTAAGATAAAAGAGTAAAAACATAAGGTAAAAAGCATAAAAAGGAGTACAAGTAGATGGGATTTAAGGATTAAGAACTAAAATTAAAAATTAAGGGGGACCTGACTCACTTGGTTAAGCATCCAACTTCAGCTTAGGTCATGATCTCACAGTTTGTGGGTTTGAGCCCCGCATTGGGCCTTGTGCTGACAGCTCAGAGCCTGGAACCTGCTTAGGATTCTAGGTCTCCCTCTCTCTCTGTCCCTCTCCTGCTCCCACTCTTTCTCTCTCTCTCTCTCTCTATTTCAAAAATAAACATTGGAAAGTTTTAGAAAATTAAATTAAAAATTAAAACTGTAAAGGTAAAAATACATAAAATCCCAAGAATAAGATAGGAGAAATAGCTTTATTTTTTTTATTGAAGTGTAATTAACATACAGTGTCATAATAGTTTCAGGTGTACAATATGATTCAATAATTCTATACATTACTCAGTGCTTATCATAATAAGTCTAAGATTAGACAAATATCTTTTTTTTAACTTTTTTTTTTAATTTTTATTTTAATAGGCTCCATACCCAGAGGGGGGCTTAAACTCATAACCCCAAGATCAATTCTCTACTAACTGAGCCAGCCAGGCATCTCTTGAGAAATATCTTTGGATAAAACAATTTTTAAATGTTTATAACTAAAGAGAGAAACAAAAAACCTCAGCAAGCAGGAAGCAACTAGAAGAAATAGGAAAAAGACTGGGGATGATCCAGCTGGTGGATCAAACCCTCTAGAGGAGGGAGCTAAAAAGGGAAAGGTGGTGTCTCACATTCGTCGTATCACCTTCAACATAGAAATTAGCACTGTAGGAAACCAGTCAAGTTCTTGGCTTTGCCTATAACAAGAGAAGGCATGAATCCCTTACACAAACAGCCCCAGTGTCAGGGTCAGCCAAGCCAGCCTTTTGGCAACTTTCCAGTAACAATAATCATTTCAGGTGGGTACCAGCACCTCCCTGGACCGGGTAAATATAAGTGCTTCAAGTCAGACCAGCAGAGCTGAGAAATAAGATCAAAGTCCCATCTTCATTGTATAGCTTTGTCCATCCTAAAGCTTCCAAAGTCTAATCCCCAACTGCCAGACTCAGGAACTGCCCTGTTCAGTTAATGGTAACTATTGACCTCCAACTATTAGGAATCAAGTAATCAATTCACTTATTTTCCGTTCCACGATTTCCTGTCTTTCTCCTCTCATTGCTTAATTGTCAGAGTGTATGTATACCACTTATATTCTTTTATGTCACTTTTACCTCCACCCTTGTTTTCATTTGGGTCTGCAGTTAAATATATTTGATGCTTGCTGACATTCTTTTTGCTAATCCCCACCCCCCCCCTCCCCGCGCCCAATTATCTCTTGTTTGATTAGGGCTCATTCTCTGGTACTCAGGATTCTCCAGAGAACAGAACCAACGGGGTCTGTCTTCCTTGTTCTCTCCCTCCCTCCCTCCCTTCTTATGAGGAATTGACTCATGTAATTATGGCAGCGGAGAAATCCCCAATTCTGCAGTTGGCAAGCCGAGACCCAGGAGAGCCGGTGGTGTAGTTCCAGTTCAGACGCCAGCAGGCTTAAGACCCAAGAAGGGCTGATGTTTGAGTTCAAGTCCAAGGCAAGAAAAGACTGATGTCCCAGCTCATGTCATAGGGCAGGAGTTTTTTGTTTTTGTTTTTGTTTTTTTTTAAATTGGGGTGGGTCAGACACTTTGTTGTTTTCAAGTCTAAAACTGATCGGATGAGGCCCACCCATATTAAGGAGGACAAGCTGCTTTACTTAGTCTGATCCCAATGTTAATCCTGAGGTGCCTGGATGGCTCAGTTGGTTGAGTGTCCGACTCTCCATTTTGGCTCAGGTCATGATCCCAGGATCATGGGATCGAGGCCTGTGTTGGGTTTCATGCCAGTGTGGAGCCTGCTTAAGATTCTCTCTCTTACTCTCTCTCTCACTCTGCCCCTCTCCCCCACTCGTGTGCTCGCTCTCTTCCCACCCCCCCTCTTTCAAATAAACAAAACAAAACAAAGAAAAGTTAATCCCATCCAAAACACCCTCAGACACATCTACAATAATGTTTGACCACATGTCTGGGCACCTCATGGCCCAGACAGGTTGACACATAAAATTCACCATCACTTTCTCCTATTTTTCTCATGAGAATAATATTCCCCGAATTTTTGCACGTTTAAACTGTTAGCCTTTAGGCTTAAAGACAGTTTTTCTAGACAATAAAATTCTTGCCTCTAATTCCTTTTCCTGGAATATCTTATAAGAATTGCTTCATGTATTGGAGTTGAATAGTACTGTAGGGAAGTGTAATGTTAACCTGATTTCTTTCCTTTATAAGGGATTTGATCATTGTGCTTGGCTGTTGAAAGAATCTGTTACCTTTAAACTCTGATAATTTCATTAGGCTATGTCTCAATTATGACCATCTGGAGTCAGTTTTCCCTCGTACACGATTTGTCCTTTCAATATATGCATTCACGTCTTCTTTTACACCAGGAAAGTGTTCTTGAATTATATTTTAAGCAATTATTCTGTCTCATAATTTTGTTTTTCTTCTTTGGAGACACCAATTATGCATATGTTGGATTTGGGGGGGGGCTATCTTCTTTGTCATCTGCAGGCATCTTCCGTATTAGCTGTAGTGTCTTATCTTCATTGTCCTCCATCTAATTTATTCTTCTTTTCTGAAAACAATTTTTTAGGGGTCTCCTATTTAATTCCTGAATTCTGCCAATTCTCATCTCACTTCTTTCCTGACTTCTTGTATTTCTGATATTTTCATCATTTTTTTCATCGCTGCATGCATCAAGTTTTTGAATTTTATGATGGAATATTTGGTTATAATGTTTATGTGGGGAGTTTTCTTCATCTGTGGAATTTTTTTTTTTTTTTTTGGTCTTTGAGAGTATTTCTCTTTTGTGAGTGTTTGAATGGGTCCTGTTCCCATTCAGTATTTATGTTGGATGACTTTCTGGACCAACTATCTATAGGAAATTGCTTTGTGCTTATGTTGGAGAAGGCTGTGAGATGAGGTGAGAAAAGAGAATATGGGGAATCTCTAAACTTTGTAGCTCAAGAGCTTCCTCTTCTGTTCATAAAGCAGCAGACCATTTCCTCCAAATGTGGCACCTCCATGCAGCCACACATGCTGTGTCTCTCTGTGTGTAGCCTGCCTCAGAAGGGCTTCCAACTTAACCTTGTTTTCTTGTTTGTTTCTTAAAAAAAAAATCTTTTTTAAATGTTTATTTTTTGAGAGAGAGAGACAGAGTGCAAGCGGAGGATGGGCAGAGAGACAGGGAGATACAGACTCTGAAGCAGGCTCTGAGCTGTCAGCACCGAGCCCGCTGCAGGGCTTGAACCCACGAACCGCGAGATTGTGACCTGAGCTGAAGTTGGCTGCTTAACCGACTGAGCCACCCAGGCACCCCTCCTGTTCATTTATTTATTGGCCATTGCCACAAAAGGACACAGCCCCTGCCTCCAAATGTATATGTTTGTGCTTTCTGAGGTATGCCATTCCTTGACCCACGGGGGACACTTTGGCACCTTCTCTCTGTCCCTCCTGCTCACAGAAGTCCCTCTAGGACATTTCGTATTCCCTTCGGGGAATGCATTTCTTGTCAAGGATCTGAGCCCTGCTAACTAGAGCCTTGTTCTTCCTGACTTCTCCCTTCTCTGACTCTTAGGAGGATTTCCACAGGATTCAGCTGGTCACACCTGCTTCAGTGATTATCTACATATAACTTCTCTATTTTTTAGTTTCTATTTAAAATGCACTTGTATTCCCCACCCCTTTCATTCTCCTTGTTGCTCTATATGGTTTCCAAAAGAGTAAAACTCTAAAATGAAATCAAACCACACAGTAGTTTAAAAAAATCTCCTAGTGATTTTAATGTCTGAAGGGGGAATGATGACTCTAAAGAAAAACAAGGGGAAGATAAACACAGAATTCAGCATAATGATTATCCCTGGATACAGGAAGTATGTGGGAGGCAGGAAAATGCAATTGGGGAAAGAAAGCTTTAGCAGTATTGGTAATTTTGTATTTCTTAAATTGAGTACCAGGTTCAGAAGTATTCACATTATTGTTTTCCATAGATTATTATGTGTGATTAAACTATTTTTTAAAGTCTATTTGGTTATTTTGAGAGAGAGAGAGAGAGAGAGAGAGAGAGAGAGAAAGAGAAAGAAAGAGCAAGCGTGAGTACGGGAGGGGCAGAGAGAGAGGGAGGGAGAGAATCCCAAGCAGGCTGAGCACTGTCAGCACAGAGCCCAATGTGGGACTTGATCTCACAAACTGTGAAATCATGACCTGCACTGATACTAGGAGTTGGATGCTTAACCAGCTGAGCCACCAAGTGCCCCATGATTAAAATATTTTGTAATAAAAATCAATAACATTCTTTAAACATGAAAAGAAAATTATACTTTAGTGTTTTGAAATCTAATTTATATTCATTTGACTATTGCTGACGATACAATTGGAATAGGTTATATTTAAGGACAACAGAAAGGCAGCTCTGTGTGAGGAGCCAGTAAGCCAACATTATTATTCCCTCATCCCCAGCCAGATGAAAAGACCTTCAGAAAGTCAGAAAGTCCACCAGGATTCAGTGTTCTTTTTATGCTATGCTGTCTTTAACTGGATTTTAAAACAAGAGAATATATCATATAATAAAATTCCCACACTGCATTAATCTTGTTTGGCTGGAGCCAGAAGACCCTGGAGTGGTAACCAGAGGTCTGGGCAATAATCCCCACGGTCCTTGACTCCACAGTCTTATCTAAAGCCACTGGGAGTCAAGATTCCCTTCTGCTTTGTAACCCTTTCTCCAAGAACTTAAGACATGCTCCCCAAGGATAGGATCAGAAGGCCAATGACAATAATAACAGTAATGAAAAAAAAAACCACTCTAATTTTATATATACTGGTGTGGAAAGTTATATTGTGAAGGGGGAAAAAAAAAGCCATGTGGACCAACATCCATGACATGTCCTATTTTGTCAATAAATTAAAAGACATCTATCCATCTGGATATATTTAAGTATCTTTTGTCTGCAGGCAGAAAATGTCAGGAAGGATGGACAATGGTTATCAAGCAAAGCAGGAGTTGGTGTTAGGCTAGAGGAAAGGAGTTTCGCTTCCTATTTTAATAACTTTAAAAGGTGTGGGGTGATTTTATTCAATTGTTTTAAATATATTTTTCAAATATAGAAATAGAATGCCTCTCTTCTTGTGACAGCCAGAGTCCCAAGGGCAGATCAGCTAAAGTGTCACCTGCCTTTAGCTTCTAGCATGAAGGGAGCTGCATGTTCCCTCCCCCAGGGACTGAGGCAGCCTTCCTGCCTCTCTTTTGCAGGGAATTCAAGGACTGGACAGTTATGGCCAAAGTTCCCAACCCCATTTTTCCAGGACACCCTGGTGGCCTTCCTTGATAATTCAAGGTTCCTACATTCAGCATGGGTTAGTCTCTCCTCCCCCACTTGGTTTTTGTTTTGAAAAATGACCAAGGAGATGTATTAAATTTAAACAGTTCAAAACAAAGAGGCTTTGAAGACACCTACTTTTCTCCCTCTCTGGAAAACTTGATTTGAGTTTCGATCTGGATCTGTAACCAGGGGTCCTGACTTGAGGTTGCCAATTCCAGCCTCCTGGGGATCCTCAGCTGAGCCAGCATCCATGTGGGTCCCTGGGAGAGGATAGAGACCAGTGTACCTTTCACCCCCCTTTGGCAGGAAGCCAAGGCTGTCCTGAAGCTAAGAGGCTTTGCTTTCTCCTGGCCATTGGACATGGCTGACAGGGATAGAAAATCTGAATCTGGAGGACAATGGTATGTGCTAGCCCAAATCAGAAATCTAAATATGACTGGCAGATGGCAGAATGTGTGGTTATGGTGGGGGTTTCCTACTGATTCATAGACGTTTCCCATAACTTCCAAAAAGTTTCTCCAAAATCTCACTTGCCATTTTATCAGGACAAAAAAAAAAGAAAAAAAAAAAAAAGGAATAGTTTTTTTTCATTTATAGCAAAACTCCAGAGGCATCTCCTTGTCAGATGAGGCTATATTGCTCCTACAAATAGAGTTCATTATTTTGTCAAAGTGAATTAAAATAAAATGTCACTTACTGAATGTCACATTTCTGGATTTGACATTGTATATAAAAGGTCCTTCTTAAAAAAAAAAAAAAAGGAGAGAAAATCTGAAAGCCTTGGTTGGAAATCCACTTGAAGAAGAAGAAATAGAGGCATTAAAAAATCCCATTTGGGTTTCATAAAATTCCTTTCAAATGTGACAGTCTGGTAGAAATCAAGTATTTTTCAGTTCCTAAAATACAATTTTGATTAAAAATTTATAAGCTATTTGCAGGAAAGATACTCCATAAACCGAGAATAAGTCTTATGGGTCCTTTAGAGGAAAGCTGGGAACTTTTGACACGAAAGTGGTAAACTGTATTGCCTCCTACAAACATATACCCCTTTCAGTGTTTGGAGTGAATCGCTCTCCATATTCCAGTTGTTTATGCCTGTGGTGGGTATGGATGACCAGGACACTTGAGGGTGATAGAGCCACGAGGACTGGGCTCTAACAGGAGGGCTGGGTGGCCCCTGCAGGCTACACTCCAGAACTCGGGGTCCACATCCTCACCTCAGATCATTTTCTCTAAAATTGAAAACCGTCACCTCCATTTTCTGGTAGCAGGTAGAAGTGGGCAGATAAAGTGAAGAACGTTTGGTCTTCTTTTCTGCCCACATAAATTCTTCCCATCACACAGGACTCATTTGAGTCCTGAGTAAGCGTGAAGTCGAAACCATAGGCTCATTTCTACATGGTTGTACTGACTGCTCCCCTCTCTCCTGTCCTTACCCCCCACCTTCTTTGCCTGATGAACTGTTACTCAAGTATTACTTCTCCTGTCAAGATTCTTCCTCACTTCCAAGTAGGAATAATTAATTCTGGAACTCTCCAAATACATTGTATATATCTCTACTATGTAACCTAAAACATTGTAATACAATTATGTGTGTAAATGGCTAGCTAATCCCATTAGACTATAAATTCCTTAAGAGCAAGGATTTTCTCTAACTGAATTTTATATTCCTAACATATAGTATGATACTTAGCACATGACAGGCATTCAGGAAACATTTGTTGAATAATTAAGTGGCTTGATGAATGGATAAATTAATAAATGAATGAATGAATGATTACATGAAACTACAAGTGAATAAATAAATTCAAGTAAGGAAAATTAAACAAATATGAATGAATGGACCAATGGACAAATCAAATGTCTATTCTCCATATATGGGTGTATGTATGTGTGTGTGCATATATGTTTACATAAATGTCACATGTTATCATATTGAATTTCCCCCACGTTAAAATTCATTTCTGCATTCTCAGGAAGAGACCAGTAGGCTCTGAGATCATTCACTTGGAAGGAATCAGGAATCAGAGTAGCCTGGTCCTTTGTCGGAGGTTGCAAGAGGGAGGTTACTTCTTAAGGTTTTGCCATGATGGTTTTGTTGCTTGAGTCTTCCCATTCAAGAACCTGTTTCCCATTTTCTACTCTGAAGATTTCCTGGCTTATTGACTTCGAACCTCCTAAGATGGCCACTGAATTCCAACAGGGTTGTTCAGAACATAACCATGACCATTAGTCCCTGTACTTAGCTCCTGACACCTGTCCTCCCTCCGGGGAAAATGGGGCAAAGGGTCTAAGGCCTGAAGTCTGAAGACACTTCAGCTGGAATGAGACTCAAGCTTACAACCCAAAGTACTGTCATCCAGAGACATGCATGGGGTACACAGAGTTCAGCAAATCCTGTTCCAGATCCTTGCTTTGCTCTTCCCTTGCTACATGACTAGTGTAACCTCTGTGAGCCTCAGTTTACTCAGTTGTTGAGTGGGGGATAATATCTATGAAGAACACACACATGATAAGCACATAATAAGGGGCAGTTTCCTTCCTGCCTGATGGAACAATGTGAAAATAGTAGCAGTTGAAGGTGAGAAGCTGCTTCTTGATGCGAAGTTCTTGGCATTATCACCCAAGATGAGGCTCCAGAAGGGCACTGATTCCACTGAACCCCACCAATAGCCCCATTCATTCGCTTTCAGTGATGCTACGGGTCCTGGCTCATCTCCCAAGACAGCCTGCAAGCTCCCAGTGGTCACAAGGGGCTATACTGCTGAGCGATTAAGCAACTATACAGTGTCACATGGATAAAGACTCAAGATAAAGACATGGTGGACACCTTGGCTCTTATTGCAGGACAAAGCTTGTTCTTCCATCTTTGTCTACCAAAGATCAAGAATCTTGTTACAGCCTTGGGGAGAATGGTGGGTCCTCAGCATTGCTGACACTGCTGTCCTCTATTGTGTCAGTTGGAAAGAGATAGATGAGAAGGTGGGAATAATTTCTGCACAGGGAACCCAGTCATCAAGCCAGCATTGGCCTGGAGAAGCCCCTCAGTCACCTGGGGGTCCTTTTTCAGAACTAGGTTGCCAAAGCCTGGAAGGAGAGCTAAGAGAAAAGCATGTTTCAGAGAAAGAGGAGGGACCCTGGAGTCATCTGGATCTGGATTCATGCCGAGCAGGTGTGGGCAGGTCACACTGCCAGGGACTGGAGCAAGGCAGCCTCCCCGAGAGGGGCGCCACCTTCAGTTCTGCACCCTGGTTGCCTGCCTCACTTGCCTCAACCTGGGATTGGGCCTGGGTCACAGAATCTTAGCTACCTCATCTATACAGCAGGATGTTGACGATTTGTAATTATAACAGTTAATGCTATTGAGAATGCTTCTGTTCACTTTACCCACATTAACTGATTTAGCCCTCACAACCACGTTCCCCCGTCTAGTAGCTGGCAGAGCTGGGGATGTGAATCCTGGGGGCCTGGTCCCAGTGTCCAGCCTCATCCAGCTACAGTGCAGGGTGGGTGTGAGAAAGACCACATGGGGTGACATAGACCCAAATCATTGCTGAGGGGAGAGACTTTCATTAATAAACTCAGAGGGTGCCCTGTCACCCCGAACTTAGCTCCCCCATACTTCTTTTTTAAAATATATATATATGTGTATATATATATGTGTGTGTGTATATATATATATATATATATATATA
>NW_024412449.1:3497154-3523224 GCF_014898765.1 Herpailurus yagouaroundi | reverse complement strand
CTCAATGCCCATCACCCCCTTTCCCCTACCCCCCCATCAACCCTCAGTTTGTGCTCAGTATTTAAGAGTCTCTTATGGTTTGCCTCCTCCCTCTCTGTAACTTTTTTTCCCCCTCCCGCTCCCCCCTGTCTTCTGTTAAGTTTCTCAGGATCCACATAAGAGTGAAAACATATGGTATCTGTCTTTCTCTGTATGACTTATTTCACTTAGCACAACACTCTCCAGCTCCATCCACATTGCTACACAAGGCCATATTTCATTCTTTCTCATTGCCAAGTAGTATTCCCTTGTATATATAAACCACAACTTCTTTATCCATTCATCAGCTGAAGGACATTTAGGCTCTTTCCATAGTTTGGCTATTGTTGAAAGTGCTGCTACAAACATTGGGGTACAAGTGCCCCTCTGCATCAGCACTCCTGTATCCCTTCCCCCATACTTCTTGATGCCTAGCTGGGCAGGTCCGAGGTGACACGCACCCTGAAGACCAGCATGGGCAGTATGGCCTTGGAACACTCTTGCTCCGGCAGATTCTAGACCTGGGGTTTTTTGGAGCACACTCAAGACCCGGGTTCTGGGTGATTGACTTCTCTCCCAGGGCTACCACCTGACATTGTTAATCTAGCCCCTGTGAGGCTGTCACAAGGTTCATTCACATGCATTTTGGATAATACCCATTAGTGATGCCCATTAATTAAGCAGAGCAATTTGTTTATAATTAACTTGAGAAATTTATGGCTTTAGAAAACAATTACAGGAGCTGATATAAACACATTAGGTAGTGATAGCAATGCCAAATTTAATTGCTTTCAAGAAGAACCACTGATGTTAATGCTACAGCCATCACTAGTCAGGTTTGACAGCAGCTTGTAAATTCATCGGTTCATGTATGAGCCAACACCTCAGGTGATCTAGACTGGGAAGCTTCGGCCCTTGGAAACGGTTTATGATATAGTACTAAGTGAAAAAAGAGGCTTGAAAATTATACGTGGTGCATTCCCAATTTGGTAAAAACAGTTCTTTGTGTATATCTACGCCTTCCTCGTATGATATATATATACTTCCTATGTTTATGAGATACATGTATTTATGAATATGTATGTACACATATAAATACATTTATTTCTTTCTAGTGAAAGAAATACATAAAAATGAAAGCCATGCGCACGGAGTACATATAACAGAAACGCAGAAGCCCCGATGGTTTTCCCTGGGTGACGGGATTACGATTTTAATTTTTACTTTATGGCTTTTTGTATTTTTCACAAATTTTATCGGAAGAACGTACCCTTTTTATACCAAGAAAAATTGAACGGTTATTGAAAGGGTGGCTATAGAAAAGAATAAAAAGAGAGAGAGAGATGTTCTTTTTCAAGGAAATTATTTTAAAAAGATAAGCAGATTCTTCTGTAAGAATTGTGCGTGCTACTTCGTTGGCATTTCAAGATTATTTTTATTTTTGCGTGAGAAAATGACAAAATAAACTCACCATGTTCATGTTCATCCTCACGTGATCCTCATCGTTGGGTTATTCCTGTCCTGGTTCTACAATTGAGAAAGAAAAGCAGCGCCCTTCAACTTTTAAAAATATCAGCTCATGAAAACACCGCAAGGGGCTGTTGGCCTGATTCCCACACTGCGGGCGCCTGCAGATTCAGGATAAGACACATCAACCAGTCACTCTGGACAAGGACAGATTCTCAGAGGACTCACTGAATAAACCTCCTGCTGACAAGTGCACGCGCTCAGGAGCGGGGTGACGGTTCATCCTTGCCAAATGATTCATCTTCCCAAAATGTCACAAGAAAAGGGAAGAAAAGGAGCATTGGGCTAAAAGCTGTGAATGCCTTTGCAGAAGATGCACTCCCCACCTGGTAGAGGTTATCTGACCCCACCTGCTCCCTCCCAGCTGAGGGGAGCAGTGTGACCCTTAGGGCCACATGCAAGCCAGAGACGGTGCTCGTAACGAACACAGACTGGCTCCTGTTAACGTGTAATGAACACCGACTCTGTGTCAGGCAGTGGCCCCATCTTTCATATTGCAGCACGTTAATAATTACAATTTAGCTCTGCTGACCAAAGATTTTTAAGCCCATGATCTGGTGCTCCTCAAAGCATAGTCATTGGAGCTTTTGTGTGGCTAGGTTTTCCCTGGAAAAGGTTCTGTAGTCCAGAAAGTGTGGGAGACCCTGATTATTCTTTCCCTTCCTGGAGATTCCTAAAGGCATCAGCTTACCAAAGTCTTGGAGGAGTCCCACGATAAAGAAGCTTATTCATTCCCGTTTAATAGGGTGTCTTCCAGACTTGTTGAGCACAGAATGCTCTTGATCTTATAACGTCTCTTCACATCTGATGTTAGTGTTCCTGAAACCAGTGTTGGGGAAAAGTCACCGAGTTCAGCTAGGGGGAGGATGCAGAACGACTGAATTTAGGACTGCGCCAGCCGGCACGTTATTTCGCTCACGCCTCCCTGGGTTGCTGGGATATACCTGGCACACAGAGTAGATCCTTAAAAAGCAGCTGAATCTGAGGAAACTATGAAGACTCAACTTCAAGTTCATAATCCAGGCTCTGTTTTGTGTTTATGACACACGTGGAGAGACGTTCCAACACCAAATAGAATAGCAACGCCGTCTGTAGAGCCATGAGTACGTTCTCTTGCTTAGCTTGGAAGCAGAACTGTGGGCCTGGATGACCCAATACACCTCGTCACCGTAGAGGCACAGCTGACGTTCACAAAGCCGTGTGATTTGTCCGAGTCGCAGAACTAGTGAGGCGGTCCAGCAGCTCAAACCTCCTGACTCCAAGGCTGGGTGCTCCTCAGCTCCAACTCTCTGTCCATGCTCATTCCCCCAGCCCTGCCACCCTGAGGTGGCACAATGTGATGAGGTAAACAGGGTCTTCTAAATGAGGCAGATGTGGATCTAAACCCCGGTTCTCCAAACCAGAATCTGGGGGACGTTGGGCAAGTGGCCTGAATGCTTTGTGCCTCAGTTTCCTGATCTTTTAACTCACCTCACAGAACTCCTGAGAAGGCAGATAATGATAATGATAATAATAATAATGGTAATAATAATAAAACCATTGTCATATGCTCCGTAGGTATGGTATAAATGGTATCCCCTTCTTTTTATCACTATTTTGAGGAGCTCTTGACTAATTTTGCTCCTCAGGATAGGAATTCAAGTTTCCTTTTCTCTGTGGCTCTCACTTTGGAATGGTCCTTCATATCTGAGTAACAAGAACCTTTTGTATCAATAGGAAAAAAAGGGAACAAATAAATTGCCTGTTAATAAAACAGTGATGTTGAATTCTAAGGGTGTGAAACTGAGAACAAGAGAGAGTATGATTTGGGGCGCCTGGGTGGCTCAATCGGTTAAGCGTCCAACTTCGGCTCAGGTCATGATCTCATGGATCATGAGTTTGAACCCCATGTCGGGTTCTGTGCTGACAGCTCAGAGCCTGGAGCCGGCTTCAGTTTCTGTGTCTTCCTCCCTCTCTGCCCTTTACCTGCTCACACTCTGACTTTCTCTCTCTCTCTCTCTCTCTCTCAAAAATAAATAAACATTAAGACAAATTTTAAAAAAGAGAGAGAGTGTGTGTAATTTATCACACCCTGGGCTCCGTCTTCCGGTAAGGCTTGTAGATATGGAAACCGGGTCACCTCAAACGGAAGGACTGAGAGCTGTGTTCTGATCACTGCCTCATCGTGAGCTCCAGCCGAGAGGGACAGTCTCACTGACTTGGGTCCCGATGCTGTCATAGGTCAGCACAAGGCAGACACCAGTACATTTCTCTAGGAGAGTCATTCACTTTGGGCTGGCAGAGGGCTTGCTTCCTCTGATTGTCAGGCAGGGCTTAGAGCATTTTGCAGGCAGCTGGGCCCCAAGAAGACCTTACCAAGCTCTTTGGCTGCATCACAAGAAGCATTTATTTATTCTGACTCCTTTGAGACAGACGGCTGGCTTTCAACATCTAGAGGGACATCCTTTCTCTTCATTGCTCTCCTTCATTCCGCCCCCTCCATGCCTTCACTCTAGGCCTCATCTCTTATTTGGTCCACTGTACTGGCCTCCTAACTGGCCTCCCAGCCTCCTTTCTAGCCCACTTTTCACTGATCCTCTGCAGCCACAACCGTTTTTCCAAACTGTTGACATCTGATGGCTTCCTATGGTTTCCAGAAAACAGCCCAGAGACCTTAGTCTGACATTTGGGATCCTCCAAACCTGGCTAGTCTGCCTTTAACCTTAGTTTATATTCTTCTCGCGTGTGCCTTATTTGCCCCAATCATACTGAGCTTCTTGACATTTGTTTTTTTTTCTGTTCACAGCCTGTTATTTTAAGTCTCTAAGTCATTGCAGTGGCTACTTCTTTTGGATGGCATTTTTTTCCCTTCTGCTTCACTTTCCAAACTCAGCTCAAATGTCAGCTTTGTGAAGTCATCTTCCCATATTCTCTAGGATAATCATCTCCTCCCTTTGATTCTCACACTGCTCTCTTCATACTCCTCATAAACATTTGTAAAAATTTCCCTTTCCCCCACCAGATTATAAGTTATTTTAGTGTTGGGCTTGTGTTTATTCAGCTCAGTATGCCCAGTGCCCAGTTGTTTATGACATAATATCTGCTCCATAAATGGATGTATTAATATTTGGATGGACAGATGATAGATAGATGATGGATGGGTGGGTGGGTGGATGGCTGGCTGGCTGGATGGATGGATGGATGGGCAGATAGCTGGATGGGCAAATAGATGGGTGGATGAATAGATGGATGGATGGAAGATGCATGGATGTATTAGCAGATGGAAGGAAGGGGAAAAGGTAGATAGGAAGGAAGGATGGATTAGTGAGTGACTGAGTAGATGAGATAGGGAAAATGTAACCCAAATAGATTTAAAAGCTTGAAGTCCATTTAAGTACAACTGTTTTGCCTGCAGTGGGGAGGTTGCAATTGATTTTGTGATAAAACCAAAGGAAGTTGTGATGTAAAATATAAAGGAAAACACTCAGAAGACAGAAAGTAAGGAAGGCTGGGAGAAAATCATTGTAGCAGAAAAGGTAAGCAAAAGTCCAAACAACGAAGAGGGATTTTGCTACTCATCTCTGAATTGCCCAGAGCCCAGATCAGTGGATGGCACACAGTAGGTATTCAATAAATGCTTACTGAATGAGTGAGAAAGCCTATGCACAAAGCTCATATGGAACCCAAAGCAGATACATTCTCTCTCAGAAGCAATAAGTGATTTGGAAAAGTCCTTGTCTGTGAGCATCACTGAGAGAGAATTCTGTGATTCTTATGGATGCCAAGTTATACCCAGGGGGCTTAGGTGACGTAGGCTGATTTTCTGTTATTCGTTTGGTGTGTGTGGTAGGATCATTCTCAAACACGGAGTGTTCACACATGTGCAGCTATGGGCTGCCAAGTGGATGGTCTTCCCCTCCTGAGTGTGGGAGCTTCAGCCAAGGAAGGAACCTGTTTTCCCTGACAGTGGGACCAGCAGAATCAGACAGAGTACCACAGCTATGTTTCACCTTTCCACAGGGAATATTAGGTGTTGACGCTCTGAAATGGAAGTACAGCTCCAAATATAAAACAAAAAGAAATGTGATGGGAGACAAAGAAATTTCCTTACAAAAGACTTCCTGGCTATTGAGAGAGGGATGTGCTTGCACTGGATGGAGTCAGTTGCTAAAAAATTCAGCTGGTTTAGATATTTGGGGTCTGGGAATGGAAAGATACCAACACAAAATTCACTTCCCTTATCCTTCAGATATGGGAGAAAAGGGACTGCCCTCTTTATTACAGGGCTATTTAGGTCAACAAAACATTTATGAAACATTTACTATTTGCCAAGAACTGAGTTCCAACTGGGGACACAGAGAAGGAGAAAGCCTGTTCCCTGCTCTCAAGGAGCCCTGTGGGGAGGAAGGCAAGACAATAATCAATGGCAGTTCCATATGTCCAGGGCTCAAATGGAGGCATGAATGTCAAGGTCTAGAGGTCCACAGGGGAAGGGGTTGCGCTTCATCTTACATGAAGAAACCATGAAAGGCCTCTCAGAGGAAGAAGGCTTATGAGGAGGGAAATGGAGAAAAGAAATGGTGTTCCAGGCAGATGGGCTAAACGCTGGGGCAAGACCAGTGCAAAAAGACCTAAGTGGGTGTGAAAATAATTGAGATGTGAGATATTAAGGGGGGATGGGGAAAATGCAGAGTCGAGATGCACACAGGAGGTAGAGCTTCCTGGACAGGAGGAAAGCCTGGCCAGGAGGGACGGGGAAGGCGGAGTCAACGTGTCAGGCACCATTCACAGAGATGGGAAACAGATGGGAAGGAACAGACTTGAGGGTGATGCCCAGAGGGGCAGATTGGACTGTCCTCTCCCGCAGTGAGTCTGCTGTGTTGGAGGACCCTTGGGAGGAAACATCTGTATAAACGGATCTGGAGCTTAGGGCAAAGAACAAAATGGAGGAGATACAGGTTTGAGAGTCCTCCAGGGAAGCAGATCAGGCCCTGGGGATGCCTTTCGAAGTTGACAACTGCGAGTGGGGAGGTTGTAACAAGGGCTGGCGCACAAAACCCTCACCCCTGTGGGTTCATCAGTCCAGCTGTGGGTTTTCTGGGCTACCCCTGTGGGTATCACTTCTGCCATCACTCACCTACCTGCCTGTTGGTCCTCTGGATTGTCCCTGCTCTGCATGGCTACTACATAATCGAAGCTGCAAGATTAAAAGGTGGTAAACACAGCTCAAGCGACCAGTGTCAAATTCCAAAAGCAATGCGAGGGAACGCAGGCATCAGGAAATGGGGGGACCATTTATGTCACAAGCTTCCTGGGTCAGGGGGCTGCAGGTGGCCTCCACCAACTGCTGTAGGGGGCTCTTCTGTGCTCAGGAAGAGCTTTAGCTTGACTAGATTCCTGAGTTAGAGAGTGAGCCCTTCATAATGTGGTCTGACAGCCGAGGGTGACTTTTCCCACGTATTGTTTTAAAGGGAAGATAGCTGCACTGTGGGTTCACTTTGTTCTGGGGTTTCCACTGAACTCCCCACAGGAAGAGGCCCTGGGCTGCAAACCTTGGGGACTTCTGTGTGAGGAGTTATGGGACCAGAGAAAGGGGTGACCTTCTGGGTAGCCAGCATTAGCATTAAAGCCCAAGGGCCCCACCTCTTAAGACTTAAGATGTTCTTGGGATGCCTGGGTGGCTCAGTCGGTTAAGCCTTCAATTTTGGCTCAGGTCATGATCTCATGGTTCGTGAGTTCAAGCCCTGTGTCGGGCTCTGTGCTGACAGCTCAGAGCCTGGAGTCCGTTTTGGATTCTGTGTGTGTGTCTCTCTCTGGCCCTCCCTTGCTTGCACTTTCTCTCTCTCTCAAAAATAAACAAACATAAAAAAATTTTTTTTTTTTTTTAAGGATTCAAAATGCTCTTATGGTCTGGTGCTCACCCATAGGGGGAGCACTACAGTCAGCTCTTCTGAGGCCCTACTTTCCAGCTCCTGCCTCTCCCAGAATGTAAGGATTTCTGGATGGAATTTGGGGCCTGGGTTACTCAGGCTGAGTCAGTTTCTGCCTCCAGCTTCAGATGTGTCACCTGTCCCTTCCTGGAAGGAATTGTCGGGTGGGAAGAAAAAATCCCTTCAGTTAGAAACAAGTGCTGCTGAGATTCAAATATTCACCTCCACACTCCTACCACAACCCTAAAAGATACAATGTCCTAGGCTTGAACCTCCAGGGGCTGGACCTGGTGGTAGTGGGGAGAGAGGGGGGGGGGTCATTGCTGGCTCTGACAATCACCAGCTGTGTGACTGGGGGCACCACCTTTCAGTCCCTTCTGCCTTAGTGTCCTTACCTGTCTGGGAAATGCCAGAAGCAAGAAGGGAGGGGCTGTTCATACCTAGTTTTGTTTAGGACAGGCATATTCAAAGAAACGGGGGTACAGCAGGTGGCTCCACTTCTTGTCCAGGCAAACTTCTGCCCACTTCTACACACAAGGGCATGCACACAGACAAGTGCACATACAGTCAGACGCTGCCCCTGTGGGACCTCCCGAAGGTGTGGGTCCCCAGAATGTTATACAGGTTATAATTTAAGATAAAGGAGGGGCAGGAAGTAGCTTTTACGGGGTCCCACCAGGGGGCAGACACTATGCTCTGCATTTTTTCCATGTCACCTTATTTAGCCCTCACAGAATTCTGTGCAGGGATTCAGAGAAGCTAAGCCACTTGCCCAAGGTCACTCAGTAAGTAAGTGGTACAGCCAGGACTTGAACCTTGGGGAGGTCTGGCTCCCAATCCTAGGCTCGTTCTGTCCCACACTTCCTCTGACACAGGACCTCTCCTACTGTGCGCCCTGTCCAAAATCCTCCAGTCTGGGCTGCAATCCAGCTCGTCCTATCTGACTTGCTAAGAGCTCCCTGGCACAGGCTTCTCAAGTCCCACTCTCCTTCCTGAAGTCTGCTTCTTTGATTCCCACCACCCTTCCTTTTCAACCCCGCCTAGGATGCAAGGTCTCACCAGCAAAATCTCCCTTCAGCCGACTGTCCAGTATCAGTTCTGATCCACTGGTGACTTCTCATACTTTTCAGACGTCTCAGACAATGCATTCACTTCCCCATTTCCAGCTGCCGTTCTCCCACTTAGCACAGGATCACACTGAGAGCTGTTCTCTCTGTCTTCAGCTGGAGGAAGCTGGTACTTCCAGCTTCCACGGGATGGCCCCTCCAACCCGGGCGCAGATAGAGTCTGAGATGGTTGGCTGCCACATGGGTGAGTTCTCTATCACCTACAAGCCTGTGAAGCACCACTGGACCAGCTTTGGGGCCACCTGCTTCTCCTGCTTCATCCCTCTCAAGTAGCCTGCTTGGCCAGTAAGGGGACAGGCTTCTCTGAATGGGTGGATGGATGGATGGATGGATGATAAATGACCTTAGAACTATACCCTCATTCCCATCTCTGGGCCCTTGATTTTGCTTTTCCTGATTCCCTACATTTGTCTCTGACTTTGGGTGGGAGAGTAATACTTCTTCTGCTCTCAGTCCTTTCTAGAGACTTCCAAATGAGGACTCTGGCCACTAGTCCATGATTTTGTCTCTTAGGCCATGGAGAGAACTTGTCAATAAGTCAGTGATTGACACTCTCCCTGCATGCCTTCTGGTCTCTTTCTGCCCAGCCTGTGCAATTGCAGAGGACAGGGCTGTGAGGACGTAACCCAGGCCACTGATGCCCTGCCTATCTCCTCTTAGCATTCGCCACCTCACACTGATGGCTCCCTCTTCAATGTCTGCGATTCTCTGCCAGAGGAGGTGGCTGGACATACTGCAGAGCAGACACTCCTGGGAAGATCCCTGGGCCAATTAGGGACGGCAGTTGGAGGAGAGACACCCAGCTCTCTTGTCACTCAGATGGCACAGCTCGGAGACGTAGTCTACACTATCAGATGTCCCCTGTGAGATTACCCTCAATTCCCAGCTCATGCACCCACCTGAGTTGACGCTCTTCCTGTTCCTGTCTCACCCCTCACTCCCCTAAAAGTACTTCCTGTACAAATTGCTGGGACTCAAATCCTTCTTAGGGTCTGCTTCTTGGGTCACCCAACCTAAGACAGGGTCCTAAAGCTGAAGTACTTGGTGACTCTGGCTTCCACATAGCTCTTTCAAAGGGGTCACAGCCACCAAATTCCCACAAAAGTTTCAGGACTGAGTCAGTGCATATGCCAAAGCTCCAGCAAGTACAGGAGTAAAAAAAAAAATGTTTAACATAGTCATCTTTAATGGAAGCAAGTTATGGAGCTAATAATACTGATATTTTCAATGGACCGAATTAAATTATGCTTCCCATCTTGTATCTTAATTAAAGGAATAAAAACTGTTTCACATTTTAATTAACAAGTATGTCTTGAAAAGACTTAAATTAATATGGGAGTCATCACCATAGGAAAGCAGCCCTCTGCCAAGATTCATGAGGCCAGAGAGAGCATGGAGAACAGAATGGGGTTCTCGTCGTGGATAAGCGCAGCCGCGGCTGGAACTCAGAAACCTTGGCTCTTTGAATTTTCTGAAGGGATAAAAGCAGGAGTCTGGTGTGTAGCTGGGAGGCATGACCATTTTCTTTTCTAGAAAGGGCCACCTTCCACATCTTTTCTAAGGCATTTGAACACTAGACCTAGAAAATGTGAGTGTAACAATGATCCTTTTTATAATGACTCTGCCTTGGCTGCCTTCTTGCTTGCGAGTTCTTAGAGGTTCTGGAAGCCTTGTTGGCAGAGACTGGGAACAACAGGGGCTCTACCCCTGGAGCTAGCCTGGCAAGTGCCTTGAATAAATGTCCTGTGCAGTTTGGGAGAGGAGTCAGGCTCCAATGGCTGTGTGTTTCCCCTGGTTTGGGGCAAGGCATGCTGTCTACCATCAGGTGTGTGAAGTCCTACAGCAGGCATGTCTGCACATTGGTTTCTTTTTTTAGTTTTACTTGAAAAAAAATTCACAAGTAATACAACTTGTTTAAAACATTGAGAATACATGAAGCAAAGAGGAAAATTCAACCCCAAAAGCATCATCCCAGCATCCGCATCCAGAGATAATCACTGATGACATTTTGATGTGGTTTCTCTGCCTGTTGGCACCTCCTGGCTAATGTTTCTGAGGCCACTGGGGAATGAGGGACGGGAGGATGGAGGACGGCGCTCTCCTTCTCCTTCTACACCCCTGCTCCAGTCCCCACAGTACCCTTCTCACCACCTGCCACCTCTCCTGTTAGTTGTTCCAGTGTTGGGTTGTCCTCACCTCATTCCTACCATGAGCTGCCTGGTTCCCCCTCCTCCATGTCCCTCAGGATGCTTAACCCAAGTCTACTGTATAACGACCTGGGTTAAAGGGTTTATGTAAAATGGGGTTTCAAGATGGAAAAGGTTAGATTAGATGTCATTACTCCTCCCTTGAGGACTCTTCACTGCCTCTCTCAGCAGACTGCTTGGCCCCCTCTCTCCCAAATGCTTCTCCTATCTCCTCTCCTCTTGGTTGTCTCAGTTTCCCAAACAGTTCCCTTACTTGAGTTGCCAAAGGACCAATCTGAAGCTTCTTTTTCTCTTTTCTTTTTTTAAGTTTATTTATTTCTGTTGAGAGAAAGAGAGAAAGCACTAATGGGGGAGGGACAGAGAGAGAATCCCAAGCAGGCTCCATACTGTGGGTGCAGAGCCCAACGTGGGGCTCGAGCTCAACAAACCGAGAGCCCACATCAAGAGTCGGCCACCCAACAGACTGGGCCACCCAGGAGCCCCACCCTCAAGTTTCTGCTACTTTGTTGTGCTAGGTTCTTTTGTTCCTATTTTGTCGCTATCTCTTCCATATAGACCAGCTCAAAGCCTTACCTTTCATAGACAAGAGACCACAGATTTTCTAAATCCAATAGCCAACTACTTTTGAGTTTTATTTTATTTTCTCCTTCTCCCGAAATAAACGTCTTTAATGTTGTTTGTTTGTTTGTTTTTTTTAAACTAAATTGAGGGTGGGAGAGTGGCATGTGTGCACAGGCTTAACCATATCTTTAGACTTAATTCTTAGAAGTGAAAACCTTGCTCAGGAACCATGAAGAATGTCAAGGCTTTTGACACATTCTGCCGAACTGCCATGCCCAGAAGAGTGCCATCTACTATCCCTCCGGCATGCCCCTGTGAGGGTCCATTTTCTACTAGCCTGGCCAGCTTTGGATGATAAATTTGGAGGGGGGAAAGAATGAGCCGTTTTGATGGCTGGAAGTCATACCTGCGTGCTGATGGGATTTCCAAAGCAGTCTCTGAGCTGTGTGTGGGCAGAGCCCGGGAGGCAGGAGCCCCCCGTGGAAAGCCACATGTCACCTATTTGACATCAAACTTCCAAATGGAATCTTAAGTTCTGCACAGCCATTTATCAAAGAGTTTCCAAATGTCACTTTCCAATTTGCATCAGACCTTTTCTACATATTGATGTGATTCTGTAACTAATGTATGTATTTTTTGCTGCTCTACCTAAATTTGCATTTGAAACTCTAATGAGGCCAGAGAGTGAGCCAACTCCCTGGGGGAAAAGCGTGCGGATGCTTCCCCATGTGGTCCGTGAGGATGTCCTCAAAGAAGTCACAGAAAAGTCAGAATCGACCCAGGCAGCCCACTTGCAGTCTCTGTGACCTCTGGTGCTCAGTTTGGGCTCTGGGCTGACTTTTGACCCACGTGTCCTCTTGCCTTGGGGGAGGCCTATTCTGGTTTGCTTGCTTGTTCACCATCTAAGACGATGAGCCTGTACCAGAAGAGTTGGGCCCCCTGCTTTGCCCAGGGGTTTTACCAGTGGGGGCTCCGGGGCCCAGAACTAAGTTAGAAGCTTCTGCAGCAGAGGGAACTCAGGGCAGGGAGAGTGAGATGGCCACTCCAAATCTGAATTCTTTGGGAAAAGTTGTCCCAATGTCTGATACTTCTGCTGCATTGTCCAGGGGCCTGCAACGAGCACCTTTGGGCATCACGGCCCAGGGCAGGGCCTCAGCTCTGAGCCCACAGGGTTTGCACTCCAAAGAAGCTTGTGGAGGGTTTACTGCTACTCATTCTGTCACCCTCTGCTCTCTCCTCCCTTTCCCAGGCCTGAGCTTTGAAGACAAGATGTTATCTTGAAGGCTTGTTTGGAGGTTTTGGAGGGGAGCATCTGACCCTCTGTCAACTGAATCCCAGTGTGGAAGGCCTGACCTTTCTAGGTGAGCATGGGACTCCCGGGTTAGTGTCAGGTTACCTCAGGCCCTTTAAACCAGCCTCCGGTCTTCCCCGGGGCATGCACCGAGGTCCCACCATCCCTTGAAAGGGAGCCACAGCCCCCAGCACAACAGCAGCAAGGCAGGTACCTAAACTCTCCTTGCTCATCCTTGGCCTGCTTTCTCTCCAAACTCCATTTTGCTCCATTCTGAATCCTTGGCTTCACACCCACATTTCGATTCTGTGTCTTGAGACTTTGGACTTGGTGTCTATGCTTTGTCTTCCAGGTATCTGGATCTCAGCTTTCTCTGGGACTCATGCACCAGGCTCTCTGCTTTTCAGCCTCCAGGATGCTGCAGGTAGGTTCCTGTCTATGTTCAGCCCTGGCCCCTGACCTAGGCCCCTCAGCCAGGGCCCCTGTGGGTCGAGGGCAGGGTCTCTTTCCCTCAAGTGCAAGTAGTATGGGGAGGAGAAAATAAAGGGGACCCTTGAGCTCTGTATCAGAGAAGCCGAACCCAGCCCGGGACGGTAGGGTGACAGCTAGCCAGTCCCCTACATCCATTCTTTCAAATGTATGGTCAATTCATAAAGATGGGCCAGGTGAGTACATCTCTCCCTTCCCCGCACACACCTGTCAGACCACACTTCTGCGGCAGGGAGCCACGTAAATCTTTGGAACTGCTGGACTTCAGGCCCTGGGCCTGTTTCTGCCTGCCCCAGCCCTGCTTAGCAGCGGGCACCAAACCACTTAACTAGGAACTTTTTTTTTTAAGTTTTTCTTTAAATTCCAGTTCGTTAACATACAGGGTAATATTAGTTTCAGGTGTACGATACAGTGATTTAACACTTCCGTACATCACCCCGTGCTCATCACAAGTGCACTCCTTAATCCCCATCACCTGTTTCACCCTTCACCGTCCCCCCCCTCCTCTCCTCTGGTGACCGTTAGTTTGTTCTCTATAGTTGAGTCTGTTTCTTGGTTTGCCTCTCTCTCTCTCTTTCTTTTTTCCCCCTTGCATGTTGGCTTTGTTTCCTAAATTCCACATATGAGTGAAGTCATGTGGTATTTGTCTTTCTCTGATTTATTTCACTTAGTATTATACTCTCTAGCTCCATCCACGTCATTGCAAATGGCAAGATTTCATTATACATATTTTTTTAACATTTATTCATTGTTGAGAGACAGAATGCTAGTGGGGGAGGGGCAGGGAGCGAGGGAGACACAGAATCCGAAGCAGGCTCCAGGCTCTGAGCTGTCAGCACAGAACCCGACGCGGGGCTCGAGCTCACCTACTGTGAGATCGTGACCTGAGCTGAAGTCGGATGCTTAACCTACTGAGCCACCCAGGCGCCCCAAGATTTCATTCTTTTTTAAGGCTGAGTAATTTTCTATTGTATGTATATACCACATCCTGTTTATCCATTCATCAGTCGATGGACACTTGGCCTTTCTCCATAGTTTGGCTATGGTAGATAATGCTGCTGTAAACATTGGGGTGCATATATCCCTTTGAATTAGCATTTTTTGTGTTATTTGGGTAAATACCTAGTAGTGCAATTACTGGATCATAGGTAGTTTTAAACTTTTTGAGGAACCTCCATACTGCTCTCCAGAGTGGCTGCACCGGTTTGCATTCCCACCAACAGAGCAAGAAAGTTCCCCTTTCTCCACATCCTCGCCAACAACTGTTGTTTCTCGTGTTAATTTTAGTCGTTCTGACAGGCATCATGAAGAACTTCACTTGCATGGGGACCAGGAAGGCATGAAGCCCCAGCCACTCCCTCAAGTCAAGAGAGGAGTTTTGGGGCTTCTACGGTCAGCCTGTGCATGCTGGGGAGAGACTCTGCTCTCCTTCTCAGGCCCAGGCCCAGCCTCAGCCTGCAGTCACAGGACTGCGGGCATTTCCTGGTTTGTCCCAGAGTCTTAGCAGGAATGGAGCCTGTAGTTTGCTAGGGCCGCTGTGACAAATTACTACAAACTGGCTGGCTTAAGACAACAGAAATAATTCTCTCACAGTCCTGAAGGCCTGAAGTCCAAAATCAAGACATTGGCAGAGCTGGTTCCTTCTGGAGGCTCTAAGGGACATGGATGTCTCTTGTCCTCACTTCTGGTAGCTGCTGGCAGTCCACGGTGCCCCGTGCCTTGTGAACAACAGTGCTTCAATCTCTGTCTCTGCCGTCACCTCACCTTCTGTGGGTCTCAGCTCCCCTTCTCGTGTAAGGACACTGGTCACTGGATTCAGGGTCCACCCTGGTAGTCTAGCCAACTATAGAACCCTACCCTGAACCCCAGCTGACATGACTGGATTCTATCCCTGTGCAGCTTCCCCAGAAACTAAGCTTTTTCCTGGGACCCTTGCTGATTCCCTGCTGTCACCCACGACCCTGTATCTGAGCTCCTCCAGCAGTGCTCTCCCAACTTGTTCACTGAATTCTTTGATCCACCCAGAATGTCAGAATTAAACCAGGGTTCCCCATACCCCATGAGACACAGAACAATGGATTCTGGACCATCCAAACCAGGACAAGGCAGTGGCTCAGGGGAAAGGGCGTGGGCTTTGGTGTGAGACGAAGCTTGGTTCTCGGCTCCAACACTCACTCCCGGTACAAGGAGCAGGGTGGTGGAGGGGGTATTTATACTCACTGCCGAGTTTAATTAAGCTGGAGTCTACTTTGGATAATGAGTATCACACCAGGCAATATTCAGTCCCCCCTACTCCAAAGCGAAACTCAGGACTAAGAAATCTTACCATTTTTCTGCCAGTCGCGATATGGATCTCTGTGATGGGTGAGCTTGGTTTAAATACCTCACATTTGACAATGAATATGCAAACAGATGTTAATTAAGGCCTTTGCTCCTCTTCCTGCCTCACTCTGAATATTCAGCCACAGTTAGTGGTGTTGGTATATCGCTCAGTGCCCAACCCTGAGCACCGACTGGCCTGTCCCCAGGTTGCCCTCCCCAACCTCCCAGGATTGTTCAGGGCTTGAATCATGTAGACCTGACCTGAAGAAACCTTTCTCTACTAGCGAGCAAGCACCCGCTCACACAGCCCTCTGATTAATTAACCGAGTCGTGGTTGAGGGCCTTTTTGTGGATGGGTGGAGGAGAACATGTAGCCCTGTAAACATGCTTAATTAGGCTGGATGAATTACTGGACTCCTTAGCAACGGTCTGGGCCTCAAAGCCAGTCTTGTGGCATATTTGCACAATGTGCTCTGTGTTTGCATGTTTGAAACGGGGTCGATCTATCTGGGGGATGCCTGTGTGTCTGGTATTCAACATTTTTTCTTGGCACAGTCAGATTAGGGGGGAGCTCAGAGGAACGTGGCCCTCCCCAGGACTCTCCTCAGAGACGAGCTATGATTCTACTATTCAGGGAGCATGGCCAGCTGCTGCCAAGCAGGAGAAACAAGATGTGCATGTAGTTGCAGTGTTAGTCAGAAGTGATATGTGAAATATTTAATAATAGGGGTAGCACAGGTTCCAACCAATCAGAGCCAACAGCAGCCCTGAATGACAGAGTTGTTCTAGTGTGTACTAGCTGAATACCAGCCGTGGAAAACGTTAGAGTTTACAAAGAGTTTCACGTATATTTACCCTGTTTGACTGTAGCCACGACCACGTGAGATGGGTTTGGATACTTTCCCAATTATAGCGATGGGGAAACTGAGGTTCAGAGAGGCTATGTGTCTTTCCTCAAAGCCACATAGCTAATGCCATAGCTAGAAGCCAAGCACCGTCCTTGTTTCTACTACCATATCATTTGGCTGTGCCTACACAGATTCTGGGGCTCCACCAGGTCCAGGAAGATCTAGAGAAAGTCCCCAGCTGTGGCTGGGCTGCCAAGTGGCAAGCCCGGGGCCAAGGTGAGAGTGAGGGCAGGAGAGGGGCCCACAGTGTTCTGGGATTTGTAGTCAATCAGGGTGGAGCCAAGAGGCAAGAATGGGCCTTTTTGTGTCCTCTGCTTGCAAAGCTCTATGACCCTAGGGAGGCTCCGAGGAAGAGAAGAGGGTACAGAGCAAACATAGAAGCATTCCTGGAAGGCAAGGGCACGCTATTTATCTGGAAAGTGATCCCTGGATGCCAGGAGGAAGTGGGGAAAGTTAGATACAGAAGGCAAAGAGCTAATTAACGAGTCACCATTGTGGGCATTCCCCTGGGGACCTTCCAAAAACCATGTGGCCCTTGCCTCAGAATTGTGCCAGTGGAGAACGAGGAGGTGGGGCACTTTTCTACCCTCTGCCACCCCCCAGCCCCTCGCATGAACTTCACTGCACTTCATGGTTGTGCCGGGCCACTAAGAGAAGTCAGACAGGCAGAGACAAGAGACCGGGCGCAGGGGGTGAGGCCTGAGGACTGTCTTCACAACTGCCAGTGAACTTGGGCTGCTGGAGGGGTATGGGATGGGGCAGCCACAGATCCCATAGGGGGCCAGAAAACAGGCTTTTTCCCGTTGTGGGCTGGTTTTCTCCATGGGAGGCATGGAGGCCTGGATGTTTCAGTCCCATGCCCAGGACAACACCTGATCTTCTGGGAAACTCTGAAGAACGTGCCCCTCGACTCTCCAGCTGTGGAGTCTTACTGTCTGGACTTCCATCTCCCAATCCTCTGACTTATTTGAGAAGCTTCTGGAGCCTTCACAGTTTGGGGAGCCTTGCTTGTGGCTCTGGTGGGAAGTGCCACATGCCCCAAGGCTGACAGTTTCCCCTCCTCCACGTCCTTACCCTCACACCAATCTGTAGCTGGCATCTCTACCCTGCCAGAGGGCCTGCTGAGGACATGTGACAGATATAGAACGTTTTAATTTCGGATGCCATTGATCTAGGGCACGTTAATAAATGGCACCTGTCTGTCCAAATGTTGTTTGCCATTTGTCTTGTCTTATCTGAGCACTGACTGCATCTAGATAGGAGCCGTGGCAGTCTTTGGGGACCGATTGTCACACAGCTGCTCCCCCCACCCTCCTGCCCCAGCGTCAAGAAGACTTGTCCCTCCAGCCTATGAATAACAAGGGCAGTGCCTCTGAAGTTGGCTTAGGGGCCAAGGATAGGAGAAAGTGTCAGCAAATTGCTTGGAGTGGCTAAGAGAAGAGTGTCTTCACCTCCACTACGGGGGCTAGTCTTCCATTTTGGCGGTGAGTTGAAGAGAGACTGGATTGTTACCTGCTTACGGACCTCCACAGGCAGCTTCATTTATGTAACAAGTACGGGCGGGGGTTCATTATGGGACTTTGTAGCTTGGCCCTATCTAGCCATATGGACACAGGCATGTTGATTGCCCTCTCGTTTCTTTCATCACATCACCTAGGAAAGAAGCATGGAGGTCTCTACCTGGTGCCATTTCATTGGGCTGCTGACAGCACTAAGTCAGGACAGCACTAAGAAAAGTAGAAGGAACTGTGGAGGTGCACTTCATTTATATCAAGGTGGATGAGTCAAAGCCAAGAACACCTATACCCATATGGGATGGGTGAGGCTGGGCATGGTGACTCACCGATAGCTTTGGGAGAGAATCAGCGATGTTAACCCATCTGGATAAAGACAGAATGTGCCAGCAGAAGGGAAGGGGTCCAACACAGAAAGTGGGCTTCGGAGAGGAGGGGTGGTAGTCTAGCCCCAGCTCTGTCCTAGAGACAGGTCTGTTTTGGGGTGAGGACAATTCGTGGATCTTAGTGGAAATAATTCTCTCTGCCTCCTAATATTCCTCTTGTCTTATTCAGACACAACAAGCAAGCCTCTGAAGAATGTTTTGGTCTCCTCAATGCTCTAAAAGAGTATCCTGGTATGGTGGGCGTCAGCTGGATTTTCCAAGGAGCATTGTGGCGCCCGTATCCTTTTTCCCTCTTTTTCATCCACCAGCTCTTGGCATAAGGATGAAACGCCCCCAGATCCCCAGGTGATGTAGCCTTCAGGCAATCAGAACATAATGTTCCTGTCCTGGCCACAAGGGATGAATTCAGTGATGGCTACATGACCTAATGAGAACCCAAGTGATGCAGTGAGATGCTTACTGGGGCTTCCAGGAGAGAATCCTTATTCCTGCCAGCTAGACTGGAAGCTGAGAGGATGGGGTCCTGGAGGGCAGGAAGCTATCTTGCAACAATATGGAGCCTAAGATGGAAGTCCACGTGGTGCAAAACAGAACCCAAAAAAGGAAGAAATTGAGTCCCAGTGATACCATTTGAGCCCTGAATCCAGCAGGGCCTGAAGTTGGACCTACCTCTGGAACTTTCAGCCTTGAAAACAAATAAAGTTCTTTCGTGCTTAAGTCATTTTGAGTTAGAATTTCTATCTCTTGCAACCACAAAGGTATCAAGTGAAATACCTGGACGAGGGATAGTAGCATTCCAGTCGCCTTTATGAATAGTTAGGTTGCATTCTTACTTTGCATCAGTGTCTTTTAGCTGTGTTTACCCTGAAAGATTGATGATTTGGGGGTGCACTGAAGAAGTCTACATTCTGAACTTGGCTGGCTGATAACTTGGCCTGGGTATAGCCCACCTATGAAAGACACTGACCAAGTGACCATCTCTGTGGTCATTGTGGATGGCACCTTATTTGTTCACCAACATACCCTCATGGGCTTCCTTCCTTCACGAGGCTGACAAGGTCACAGATGCTAGGTTACATATCATTCATTGCTTTGTTTATTGAGATGTCCTTTAATTCATTCAACAAATAAGCAAACAAGGAAATGGTGAAAAATAAGGGTAGTCTTGTTGACTGAGTCAGGAGTAATATTCAAAATACAGTAAAAACTTGGTTTGTGAGCATAGCCTATTCCAGAAACATGCTTGTAATCCAAAGCACTTGTATATCAAAGCGAATTTCCCCATAAGAAACAACAGAAAGTCAGATGATTTGCTCCACAACCCCAAAATATTCATATAAAAATGATTACAATACTGTAATATAATACAAAGTAATAAAGAAAATATAAAATATAAAGAAAAAGAAACAAATTAACCTGCACTTGCCTTTGAAAACCTTCATGGCTGGTGTGAGGGAGACATGAGAGAAGAGGGTTATTGTGTAGGATGACTTTCACTATCACTAACAGAATCACTGCTAGCTATTGGCTCCATGGAATCTTTTTCTTTTCGTGTAACTTTAACAAGGAACCTATCTAATGACACTTGCTTTTGCCTCCTTTTGAGGATTTCATGGAAATGTGACATTGTATTGGTAATCCTCCACAATCCCGCAGAGAGAGAGAGAGAGAGAGAACCATTGGCTCAGCTGTGATCATGTGACATTCAGCATCACTGTACTACTCATATTGCAAGACATAGTTCATTTATCAAGTTGAAATTTATCAACTTGAAATAGGAATGTTGGCTCGTCTTATGGAACGCTCGCAAAACAAGTTACTTGCATCCAAGGTTGTACAGTATTGCATTTAATAACCAATATGGTCTACTATAGAAGCTGTGGTTCCTGCAAGTGTCCATGCAAGGGCACTTCTAGAGAATGCTGGGCCATGTCAGGGATCTCAACCCACCATATGCCTTCTGGGGGGGGGGGGGCAGTGCCAGGTTGAAGAATCCTTATTCTACCTTGAAGACAATTGGGAGCTATTGGGGCTGTATAAGAAGGAGACTGACTTAACCAGATTTGTGACTTGGAAGCATGTTTCTAGTGATGGTGTAGAAGATGATTGGATGAAGCACCACAGACAGGTAACCTTGGCAGAAGGCTGGTGACGACAGTCCAAGAGAAAGATGGGGTTCTATGTTAGAATAATCTTTTCCCCTTTGGGGGCTACTGAACTGAGTGGCTTGGAAGGACTTGGCCTTGAGATAATGTGTGTTGAGGGGGGGTAGTTGAATCTCCATAAAATGTGACACTTTTTCTGATGGTGTGGGGCAAGAGTTGGCTGTTTTTTGGTTTTTCCTTTCCCGTTGTGTTTAGGAATTCCCGAACACTCCCAAGAAACCTGCCCTTGCAAGATCCTGTCCTCCATACCTCCCACCATCCCAGTGCTCCACAGGGAGTCTGAAAAGCTTCAATTCACTGATACACATCAGGGAGAAGCTGCTGCTCAGCTATTTAAGCTTGGACTATCTCTGCTTGAAAAGCTTGAGATAAAATTTTCTAAAGAATCCTCCTTCCTTCATTGCTGGAGGGGGGCACTTAGGTGGCTTAGGCCCTTAACCAATCACACTCCACCAGCAACCCTGAGAAAATCCCTGAATGTTCTTAAGTGGAAATGAGTGGATCATCAACCTTGGGGAAATTCATTCATTAAGCATTTGCCAAGCCCCTACTGTCAATCAGGCGCTTCTGCTCCTTTCACACCTGCACGCCACAAAACATGTCATCAGCCCACAAAAGGGGGTGGCCGAGGCAAATCCAAAGTGGTATTTTATTTCCCTCATTGGGCAAAGCTGGCTCAGCACCGGGGCAATATTAATGGCCAGTTCCATTTAGGAGCTCCAGAACCGCCCCTTTCTTGGTTCTTCCATTTCCCTAAGGTAATTCTTAGGCATCCAAAGATTATGGCTCTAATGGACAACAGGTCAAATCAAGCACCGGTTTGATAGGTCACCTCTGTTATTCCCCAGTATCCGAGAATAGCGCTCCCACAAAGATCCCCTTTACTGCACTGTGATGTCTTCTGCAGATCTTGGAAGCAGTAGCTATAAGGGCCCAAGGCTGCCACTCAGCCCAGACCAGACTTTGGCCTTCGGGATGGTTTTGCAATTAAGTAGGTGACATGGTTTTCTGCTGATAATCCCTTTTCTGTGGCCAGGAAGTTGATTCAAAGCTGCTTCTCACTGGAACGCTTTCTTTTTCATTCAAAACTGGGCTCTTAAAGGAGACAACTCTTTTTGTACTGAGCATTCAAGCCACCATTGTAAAGGACAGCTTTTTTTTTTTTTAATGTTTATTTGATTTGTATTTATTTTGAGGGGCGGGGCAGAGGGAGAGGGAGAGAGACAGAGACAGAGACAGAGACAGAGACAATCCCAGGCAGGCTCCACGCTGTCAGGGTAGAGTCTGTCGCAGGGCTCCATCTCAGGAACCTAAACCAAAATCAAGAGTGGGACGCTTAACCAACTGAGCCACCCAGGCCTTTGAATTCAAAGAGAGTCTTTTCCTCACATAGACTCTTGGGGGAGCCTGTCCACTAGGTGTGGGTGTGGGGAAGGGGATTCATGGTGAGGAAATGTTGTGAGTAGAGGGGGAAATAGAGGGGGTCCAAGGATGGGAGAAAGCCAGACAAACTCAGGGAGAATGCCAGTTGTCTTGAGGGCCAGCCTTGTTGTGGGCACAGAGGTTGAGCAACTCCCCTGTGGGCACAGGGGGATGCTAAGTAATCTAATGGGAGGAATCTGCTGGAATCCTAGATCACAGTTAATGCTAATAACAGCTACTACTTGCACTATACTTACTATGTGCCAGGCACTATTCTTTGTATGTGTTAACACATTTAATCCTCAAAACAAGATAAATGTCATTATTATTTTTATCATTTTCCAGATGTGGAAATTGAGGCAGAGAGCAGTGGAGTAATTTGCCCAAGTCACAGGGCTGGTGAGTGGTGAGGCAGGATTCAGAGATGAGGAATCAGTTGCGGGTCTGTCTGAGATCAGCTGCCCCAGGATGGGGTCTGGAGAGGGGGCCCCACCCACACCAGCAGGAGGGTCTGGGTGAGTTCCTGGGACCCTCAGGTTTTCACCTACACAGTTGGGGGAAGGATGGATACCAGTGGGTCGTGGTGAAGAGAAAATGAGACAGTGAGAGGGAAGTGTGCTCTGGGGGCCGGAGGGGTCTGGGCACACCTTCAGTGAGGTTGGTTTGCTGCTAGGAAGAGGGGAGTTGGGAGGCTGAGAGATTGGCTTTTCCAAGGAGAACCCAGCTGGTGCCCCAGAGACTCTGAGATTCTAGGGGAGCCATTGAGCCTGGAGAGGAGATGAAGGAGGCAAGAGAGAAGGACTCCCAGGAAAGGAAGTGAGCTGGGCATCAACCCCCCTCAGGAGCCATCCAGACCTAGAGATGGAGCTGGAATTCTCACTTCATGCAAGGTCCCATCTGGGGAGCCGGCAGGGGCCTCTGGACATTCCACTGGAGCCCAGCAGAGTGTTCCTACTGCAAACCTCAGAGGTCTCGGGCAGCTCTCATCAGGACATCAGGACCCCTCCTCTATCCCTCTTCCCCCCCCCCCACCCCCACTCTAAACTCTGCTCATCTCTCAAGGCCCAGGCCAGATGTTTCCTCCCTCATGAAGCTTCCAGGTCATTTACAAGACCAAGGACCATTCAGCTTCCTGAATGACTCACCACTGTGCGTCCACTTTCTGCCTTTTGTCAGGCTTATTTGCATCTGTGTGAGCTCACCAAGTGTGGGGAACTTGGTTACTCCCTGAGCCCTTGACAAATGTTTATTTAGTTGAATTGAGGAATGGTTTGGAAGTAGCCACAGCCCTCCTTCTAGCTCTACTGTGTGACCGTGGGTTGGTCATGAAACCTCTCTGGGCTGTCTCGTCTGATGAGGAGAGGGTTGGGTGGGATGATTTGGAGGGCCCCTTCAGCTTTGACCTCCCAGTGTTCTAGGGATGGAATGTCACGAGGTGGGCAAGCAGAGGTCCACCTGTGTGTCTGAGAGGCTGGCCCCCCTCGACTGTGGCCTCTGTGGAGCAGACTCTGTGCCCAGCACTTGTCTTTTATTATTATTATTTTTTTATTGTTTATTTTTGAGAACTCCTTTGGGAGTTCTTTGAGAGACAGAGACAGAGCACAAGCAGGGGAGGAGCAGAGAGAGGGGGAGACACAGAATCCTAAGCAGGCTCCACGCTCCGAGCTGTCAGCACAGAGCCTGATGCGGGGCTCAAACCCACAGACTGTGAGATCGTGACCTGAGCTGAGGTTGGACTCTTAACCAACTGAACCACCCAGGTGCCCCCTAGCGCTTGTCTTTAATGCCCTTTGATTCTCACTGTCGGCTCTAAGAAGTCATTTAGGACCCTGAGTGGGTAGAATGAACACCAGCTTTATTCGTCTGGCAACAAGAATTTGGTTGGGAATAAATTGCTTGGCCAATGAGAGCATAATCACTTCTCATCAGATGACCCCTTGCCAGGAGCTGTTCTGAAATCCTGTCTATGGCTGATCCAGCTCTCACTCCCAAGGAAAAAAATTAAAAGCAAATTAGATGCAAGGATGATGAATCTGATGAAGGACAAAGATACCCTGAGGTTCTGTCTCCTGTAGAAAGACTCAGGAAGTGGGGAGCAGGTCACAAGCAATCTTAAGAAGCTGCCAAAGAAGCCTGAGGTGGGAAGAACTGGCAGCCCCCCACCCCCACCCCCACCCCCAACCTCACGCCTGCGATGTAGGAAAGCGGGCTTCAGGCCCAATTCCACTGCATGGTGGACAATTATTCACTCGCCAGGCAGGCAATAAGACAGTTCTCACAACCTGTTCTGTGAGTTCCGTGAAGTCCCCGCTCTCCATCCTATTACATCTAACCTCACCTTGTGCGAAAGGACAACGCAGACAGGACAAAATCCCATCTGGGGGATTCCATGATTCTGGTCGACATCACAAGGTGAGAAAGCCTCCTAAACCAATGACCAGACCCAGAACTGTGCTTCAGGGGTGAAAGGCACGGGTCTCCTTGGATTCTTATGTCCTTGTCACACAAAGATGAGTATTGTCCCCAAACTATTTTCAGCCAGACCGCATATCTGAACCCCTTTCATTCCACCAAAGCAAACTCATTTCTGATATTCATCTTGCTAGCCAATACGCTACCATTTTCTCCAATAAAACTCATTTCTGACATGCAACATGCTAATTTTCGGAGCCTTAGCTGTTGGTTGAAAAAAAAATAATAGAAGTGCTTACACCGGTCGCTTCTGACATATGGGCTTCATCCTGAGTGTGTATGTTAGCTCATGACCCCTGGTCTGTAGATTCTCAATTAGGGCAACATCTTGGAAAATTGAGTTCCTCTCTATGCTGAAGTATTTGGAAGTAAATTATGGACATCATAACAAGAAACCAGTAATGGGAGACCCTGTGACTCTGCAAATCATTGAGTTTGAAGAGAGAAAATAATTTACGAAACCTTATCTCATACACAGCTTCTCTCCCCAGCTGGAGATTCGGTCACTGACTGAGTTCAAATCCCTGATCCCCATCACCAGCTTCCCTCTGCTCCTGGCCACAGGTGGAGTCACCAAACTCTGTCCAGAGTCTGGACCGCAGGCAACCTTAACAGAGGAGCCTGGTGCAGATCTTAGAACAGTGCGTGATCGTAAGTATTCAGGCCACTGGATGAGACTTCAAGCTGAGTTACCTCCATAAATTTAGTTTGGTTTGAATTTTATGTCAGTGGCATTCCTGGGAGAGATGTGGATTTTCACCTCCTTACAATACAAACCACTAATTCAGGCCTCTGGGAGTTCTTTCGTGGGGGGCTTTCACTTCCTATAAATGTACTGCCTAGATTTTGGGCACATTTGGGGACTCAGAGTCAGTTTAGCATTTTAAAGAAGCTAAAGAATATGTAAAGCATCCTAATAAAAATATAGTTAGAGCCCAGGCGGGAGGAATAATCATTACGTTAATGCATGGGGCTCGTATTCCCAAAGGCACTTTTGTGCTTATATAAAATCCTTTCCCCCCTGGTTACTGGTCTCAGAGAATGGCACTGTATTTACTGTTTTGTTGTTGTTTTCTGAGACCATTGGCATTTCTGAGTCTGGTTTTTGAAGTTCCATCCATGTTTTTATTTATGAAGCAAGCATGATACAGACAGCCCTGTGAACAGGTCCTGAGTTTTGGAATCAGACACCTGGCGTCCCCTTCACAGCTCTGCCACCCCCCAGCAGGATGAGCTTGGGCTCTTCTTAGCTTCAACCTGAGCCCCAGTGTCTGCATGTGTGAAATGGGGCTAATAAAATTTATTTGGGGTCATGGGATGACTAAACTCATCAGTATTTGTAAAGTACTTATCATTTAGGAAGTGCTCTGTTAAGGGTAGGTGCTTAGTCCAAGGCCAACCTGACAATGCCTGTGTATGGAAACAGCTTTAGAAATGTGTGCCCTCAGGCGCTGTGAGTGGTTCTGTTCTGAAGAATATTTGTGAGCTAGTGGATCTGAAGCCTGGCTGACAGTGGTGGGTGGGCCTCAGACCGGGGGTATAGTGCACTTACCATTTGGACCCCCAACTCTGGGCACTGCTTGGTAGACTTAGCAAGGCTCTAGAATCCAGACCTTCTCTGGAGTCCTGCCTGAAGTTGGTGGTGGCTTGTGCTGGTCCCAAGTGAGGAACGACCGTCAGTCACAGATCCCTGGTTGGGAGACACAGGGGGCACTGGCCTCCTCCTCTCCTCAGCACATCCCCTCACCACAC
>NW_024412449.1:3282388-3497144 GCF_014898765.1 Herpailurus yagouaroundi | reverse complement strand
GTGTGGTGAGGGGATGTGCTGAGGAGAGGAGGAGGCCAGTGCCCCCTGTGTCTCCCAACCAGGGATCTGTGACTGACGGTCGTTCCTCACTTGGGACCAGCACAAGCCACCACCAACTTCAGGCAGGACTCCAGAGAAGGTCTGGATTCTAGAGCCTTGTAAGGAGCGGGTAACCAACCTTTGTATCGGTCCGTTTTCTCCAGAGAAACAGGTTTCTTTTCCAGGAAACCTGCTTTTGCTTGTGAGGCCTTCAGCTGATTGAATGAGGTCTAGCCACATTATGGAGGGTAATCGCCTTTACTTCAAGTCCGCTGATTGTAGAAGTTTACCCCGTCTACAAATACCTTCAGGGCCACGCCTAGATTAGTGTTTGATTGAACCACTGGGTGATGTAGCCCAGCCAAGCTGACACCTGAAAGTAATCATCACACCCTCCAATGTGTCCACTGGTGTGGTTTTGGGGTGCCGGTGCCTTTAGGGGAGCGAGCGTTTGCCCGCCTGTCTGTACGCAGGGCTGGATGCTGGTGTTCAGTAGGGATGGGACTGGATCCTCCCTGTCCTTCTCCACCCCTGCCTGGGCTCAGGTCCCCAGCACCCAAAGCTTAATCAGTGCCACAGTCTCCCAACCGTGGTTTCCAGCCTTTTCTCACACCACACCCAGCAAGACCTTCTTAAAAGCAAATCCAATCAGCTCACTCCCTGTCTCCCTAAACTATTTTGGTTGCCTTTCTCTTAGCACAGTTGACTTCTTTCCAGCCAAGCCACTGCCTGCAGGAACTACCAATACGTCCTCAAAAATCCAGGCCGCCTCATATCTTTGGGTGTTTGCTCATGCCAAGAATGCAACTTCTTTACTTATGCACTCTATCCTGTCTCTCTTTTATCTGTCACCCACTGCCTATGTACACACACTCAGACACACATGCATGTACACACGTGTGAGCACACACTCAAGAATGCCTAGTCTAGTGGTGTATCTAGACCTCCTCTATGAAGTCTTTCCTTGCCTCTCCTCGCCACCTTAGGACTAACCACTCTGTCCTTTTTGTCCTCTCATCCACTCACCCCGTGCACTTGCCCACCCTGGGGTCTGTATAAACTGCCAGCACAGGGCCTGGTACATCTTATTGCCCTGAGTTTTAGCTGTCTTCTGCAGTGATAGTGCATTCCATGGGAGTCTGTCTCCGGCAGGATCACGGGGCCAGATATGCATGCAGTCGGCTCTCAGTCAGTGTCTGTAAATGAACAGTGATGGAAGGAATGAGCAACTAAATGGATACATGCATGCGTGAATACCAAGCTTCCCCCAACCAGCTCATTTCTTTTTTTACCCTTTGAAGCATCCTGATACCTTCTCTTTTTTTTTTTAACTTAAAAAAAAAATTTATATTTTGAGAAAGAGAGAATGTGAGCAGGGGAGGGGCAGAGAGAGAGAGAGGGAGAGAGAGAATCCAAAGCAGGCTCTGAACTGCCAGCGTGGAGCCTGATGTGGGGCTCAGACTCATGAACCATAAGATCATGACCTGAGCCGAAACCAAGAGTTGGACGCTTAACCAACTGAGCCACCCAGGCACCCCAGAAGCTTTCTGATGCCTTCTAATTCCCACTGACAACCTGAGACTCAAAGAGGATGTTTGGATCCCATTAGGTCAGCCAGAATCTCACTCCTTCTCCCCACCGCTGGGCAGAGCAGAGGTGGGGGTAACAAATGCAATAGCTTGTGTGTGTCGAGCACTTACTATGTGCTGAGCTTTACATGGATTATTTTATTGAATACTTACAACTCTGAGGGCAAGTACTTGTATTATCCCCACTGTGCAGATGAGAAAACTGAGACTCAGTGACACAGCTAGTAAGGGGCAGAGCCAGGGCTTGAACTTGGGCACCAAGCCTGATTCCAGGGTCCCCCCTCAACCACCACACTAGACTGTCTCCCAGGGGGACATACAGTTGCATTGAACAATTTGGTGGAAAGCACTTTATTTAAATACAACTCAGACCACAATTTGATTTAAAAAGTATATTTTCACTTTTATTATTTATAGGTAATGTTGATGCATGATGAAGTTTCTTCTAATGCACTTATTTTTTATTGAGATATAATTCACATATCATAAATTCATCCTTTTAAAGTGTACAATTTAGTGGTTTTAGTATATTCATAAAGTTGTACCATCACCAGCCAGTATCTGATTCCAGAACATTTTTATCACCCCCCAAAAGAAACTACATATACCCACTAGCAGTCACTTCCCATTGCCCCTCCCTCCAGCCCCTGGCAATCACTAATCTACTTTTGTCTCCATTAGTTTGTTTATGCTGGACATTTTATATAAATGGAATCAGATATTTTGGGGCCTTCTGTGTCACTTTTTCACTTAGCCTGATGTTTCCAGTTTCGTCCGTGTTGTAGCATGTATCAGTAAATCATTCCTTTCCGTGGCTGGATAATATTCTATTGTACAGTAGGCTGGGTAATGACTCCCAAAGACATCCGTGGCCCATCCCTGGAATGTGATCTTATATGGCAAAAGGGATTTTGCAGATGTGACTAACTGAGGATTTGAGATGGGAAGATTATCCTGGATTATGATAAGGATAAGGATAAAAGCAGGATTGCCGTGTTGCTCTTTGAAGATGGAGGGAGGGGCTTCAAGCCAAGGAATACCCAGTGGCCGCTGGAAGCACCAAAGGCAAGGAAAGAGATTCCTCCTTCATAACCTCTAGAAGGCACAAGTCCTGCCTCTAGCCAGTGAAACCAGTTAAGGGCTTTCAGCCTCCAGAACAGTAAGATAATAAATTTGTATTGTTTCGGAAATTTCTGGTAATTTGTTACAGCAGTAATAGGAAACCAATATGATATGGATATAGCACATTTTGTTTATCCATTAATTAATAGACATTTGGGGTTTTCTTTTTTGCACTTTCTAGCCATTGTGAATAATGCTGCTATGAACATTCATGAACAAGTTTGTGTGTGGACATACTTTCAATTCTCTTGGGTCTATACCTGTGGTGGGGGGAATTGCTGGGTCATAGGGTAACTGTTTAACTTGATGAGCTTTGTTTTGCAGACTCTTGCACATCCTGAATGGCCAGCAAAGTTTCAAACCGGGCAAGCTGATAGCCGGGCAGACGGGGGAGATTAGCATACGGGAGCGGGAGCACTGCGGAGGGCAGGCAGTCTGGAAGTTCCAAAGAGCTGCCATTTCATGCATATGCAGCACTTTCCCAGAGCCAAAGGCAATGGGACTGCAATCACTTTTTTCTGTGTATCTATTCGAAGGTAGAAGCAGGTATGCGGTTTCCTAAAGCTGCAGCCGAAACAGTGTAGATATGCCTAATTTGGTAAAAATAAACAGTAAGGATTTCAAAGGACATTCACAACAGGCGTGATAAGGACAGTGTCTGTCAAGTGTCTTCAGACCCAGCAGTGGCACCTGAATACCTCCTGTGAGCCTCAGGCCAGGCCCTGGGATGGGCTCCCTCATATCAGTTTTTGGATTTAGTTCCCACAGAACCCCACGAGGAAGTATGGCGTTCCTCCATGTGTGACATTTGAGGATGACACAGAAGCTGAGCCAAGGGAAGCGTCTGCCCAGGTCACAAAACTGTTGTTTGAGGGAGTCCGAATTCAAACCAGATCTGTCTGCCTTAAATTACTTTTCTCTCCGTAGGAAAGGAGGACGTTTCCTTCAAGGTACTTGTTTGGGTTTGTAAGTACACACTCTGAGACGGCTTCGGCAGTCACCTGATCTAAAACTTCTCTGGTTCACGTTAGAATGGGAAGTCCTTCTGAGGGAAATGACGTAGAGACAAAAGTCTTGGAGCTCCCCACAGGAACTGGGGAAGACAGAGGAATTAAAGCAGTCTGGGAGTGGTTTTTGTTTTGCTTTTTTTGTTTTGTGTTTTCGTTTCTTGAGCACCCATCCCAAGCCAGGCTTCCCCTACAGTTGTCTCAGCATCCTTTGGAGGTACTTATTATCCGTGCTTCACAGATGAGAGGAAGGGAATATGGAGAGGTTACGTCCCCCCAGTGACCCAGCTGGAAAATAGTAGAGGCAGGATCTGAATCCAGGTTTGCTGATTGGAAAGCCCTTGCTATTTTCCCCACATAATCTTAACCACTTCTTGGTTTGGAATCTGAGACTCAGAAGGGATTAGGATTCTTCTTTCTGGGAAGCATGGCGAGGGACGTGAGGGAACAGAGAGGTCCAAGCCAATGCCTCGGAAGCCTACATTGACCTCTGAGTTGGTGTGAGTTTGGGAAGGAAGATGTAGACACACCAAGCTGGGAGGGACCAGAGAGACTCATCTGGTACAATATTGAAGCGTAGGCCCAGGAAAGGAGTACAACCTGGCAGGCCAGGATGCAGAAAGAGCGGGAGATTGGGGACCAAATCCTGCTCCACCTACTGGGTACATCTGGGTAAGAGATTTAATCGGGAGATGAGGAGGGCCCTGTGGCAATTAGAAAGAAGACACGTGACCGGGCAGCAGGTAGTCAGCATGCCTGGCCTTCCCAGGCAGCTGGGCTCTAACAGCTGAAGCAGACCAACACGTCCTCGCCGGGCCTTCTTGGAGGCTCAGATGATGCCCATGAGCCCACTGGAGGCTGGAGCCTTCTCCTTCCTCCATCACTGACGAGAGACTGGGTTCCCAGTCAGGCTCGCCAGACCCGGATGTCACAGACAGCAGGGTCTCCGGTGGTCAGTTCTTTTGGGCAAAGAGCTTTGCAGAGTCTGGAAATCCAGCTCAGCGTTTCCTCAGCCTGTAGCCCCATGAGACCTCAGGAACAAAGACACTGCAATCCCGCTGGCGGCTGCTTCCTTGTTGCTAAGCGACCACATATTTGATACTAAGTTCCTGTTGATGAAGCTAATTGCAAAGGTTAATTGTCCTCCCAGATGAAAAACGCTCCAGGAATGTATGCAGGAGTTGGTCTCTATGAACTTCTGAGAGAATGTGATTTTTGGGAAAAGCCTGTTTTTCAGACGGTGATGGCATCAGCACTTTGTTCTTCATGCTTTGTTCATTTCTCTGGGCCGAAGTTTTCAAACTTGGCAAAAGGGACTCTTACATGGAACCGCAACATATGTAAGAGGTCAAGGAGAGCTAAGGAGGTGGGTGGAGTCCCCAGAGCCCCGCCCACCATGAATCCACGCCCACTCGGAGCCCCGCCCACTCCCCCGCCTCCCTCCAACCCAGTGGCGTCCCTGTGGTGCTGGTTTCTGGCTTCTCCCTCTCCTTTCCTTTACTAAGCAGTGATACCCTTGAGAGGTAAAGCTGTGCTGTCTACCTCTGTGTTTGGAGTATCCAGCCTAGAGCCTGGTGCAGGGCAAGTGAACAGTGAATGCATCACTCATAAATGACACCCTCATGTGTCATGAACCAGGCTGGATCGCTAATGTGGATGCAGCTAAAATACTTGATTCAAAGATCATGGAATGCAGTTTCAGCACTGTTCCAGTTGCTGGGTTACAGTCCCTGGGGAAGCAGGTCATGGGCATGAGAACAGAGGAAATAGTGGGTTTTCATTTCACCTCCTGTACTTACTGGTTATGTGACCTTGGGCAGATGGCTTCATCCTCCTGGAGGCTCAGTTTCCTCATCTTTAAATGGGGATGATAGGGGCGCCTGGGTGGCGCAGTCGGTTAAGCGTCCGACTTCAGCCAGGTCACGATCTCGCGGTCCGTGAGTTCGAGCCCCGCGTCGGGCTCTGGGCTGATGGCTCGGAGCCTGGAGCCTGTTTCCGATTCTGTGTCTCCCTCTCTCTGCCCCTCCCCCGTTCATGCTCTCTCTCTGTCCCAAAAATAAATAAAAAACGTTGAAAAAAAAATTAAAAAAAAAAAATAAATGGGGATGATAAAACCCACTTTGTCTCTCAGTGCTGTTCTAAGAACTGGTGTTGACTGTATAAAATATATGGCCCTGTGCCTGGCAGAGCCGGAGTTCAATAAATGGTAGCTATTTTTTTCGTGTGTTGTTGCTTTCCAACAAGAGGCTGGAGTGGTCACTGTGGGACAGCCTGCCTCAGGCAGTAGGGCGAATTCCGATTCAATTCATGCATGCTCTGAGAAAAGACACGGCACCAAAGCCAGGGGCAGGAGTAGTAAGCAAAAAGGAGTGGAGGTATGGCTCTCCAAAGCATCTCCAGTGGCACCTTTTGCATTTCACAGTGAGGATTTAAGAGGGCTTTCCTTCCAAGAAGATGCTGAGCCTCTCATTAGAGGGGCTGTGAGTGGTGCTGGGTTGATCACGTGGGGGCCTGCTGTCGGCCCTGGCTCAGGGTCACCTGTGAGGACCAATGCAGGTGACAGCATCACACAGGGGCTTCCCAGGATCTAGGTGGAGCTCAGATCCTGACACTTCAGCTTCTGTCCGCCACACATTCAGCCCTCAGCACGTATTTAGGGAAGATGAGGGGGTCAGAGATGGAAGACGTGAGTCCTACTTCAAGGAGCTCATAGTCTAATTCAGGGGTTAGCAAACATTTTCTATAAAGGGCCAGCTAGTAAATATTTTCAGCTTTGTGGACCATATGGTCTTGTGCAGTTACTCAGCTCTGCCATTGTAGCATGAAAGCAACCATAGGCAATATGGAAATAAATGGGCACGACTGTGTTCCAATAAAACTTTACTTAAAAAACCAAGGTTACCCAAGGACTGTAGTTTGCTAATGCCTTAGAGAAAGACAAAGTGGTAAACAGATCTTTACAGGTGTCATCATGCAGATGTTACACAGGATATAGCAGGTATCCAGACAAGGAAAAGATATTTGCTCAAAAAACTTCCTGAATGGGGCGCCTGTGTGGCTCAGTAGGTTCAGTGTCCAACTTCAGCTCAGGTCATGATCTCACAGTTTGTGAGTTGGATCCCCACATTGGGCTTTCTGCTGTCAATGTCTGCTTCAGATCCTCTGTCTCCCTCTCTCTGCCCACCCCCCCCCCCCGCCATAAATACAACATTAAAAACAACAAAAAGAAACCTCTTGATGGGGTGCCCCGGTGGCTCAGTCAGTTGAGTGTCCAACTCTTGATATCAGCTCAGGTCATGATCTCATGGTTTGTGATTTTGAGTCCTGCATCGGGCTCTGGGCAGACAGTTTGGAGCCTGCTTGGGATTCTCTCTCTTACCCTCTCTCTGCCCCTCCCCCACTTTCTTTCTCTCTTAAAGTAAATAAATGAACTTAAAAAAAAAAGTAAAAAAAAAAAAAAAGAAACCTCCTGAAGATATCAGCTGGGTGGCTTTGGAGAAGTCCCTCTCTATATCTTAGTTTCTTCAGTGGGATATTAATATTATAGAGATCATAGCATAAATGTGTTATACACCTAACATACTGTCTAGGTCATTGTTATATCCATAAGCTAACTCAATAAATGTCAGCAATAATAATAGCTAATGTTTTTGAGGGCCTTTCATATGCTAGCCACTCTTTCATGCACTCTCTCTATATTATCTTATTTAAATCTCATAACTATACTGTGAGAGATCTATAATCCCTCCAAGAAGATGCTGAGCCTCTCGTTAGAGGCTCTGTATGAGAGATGTATAATCATTCTTCCCATTTGACATATGATAAGACAAAGGCACAAGGAGATCAAATAAATCTGGTAAAGGCACAGCCAGGACTTAAAGGCAAATTCCTGAGCCAGAACTCTAGCTACTGCACTCACAATAACCACTGACAGTATATATTAGGACCCAGTCAAGCCAAGACGGACAATTGCTGGTCAGCAGGCATGTTTCTGTGGGCAGTGGGTCATGGGCTTCATTGCTTGCCCTCTGGCAGCAAAGCCTGAACCTAAGTCTCTGAGTGATGCCCACACCCTATTACCGTGACACCCAATGGGTCATTTCAACCACGTTTGCCTCAAGGACTCAAGGGCACAGATGTGTGGTGGTGTCTTCCAACCCTCTGTACCTGGCAGTACAGTGAGCTTATCATGTCAAGCTTCACTCCTTCCCTATACTTTCTCCCCTTATGTCTAATCACCAGCTACCCTCAAAAACAAGCAAACAAAATATATGGAGTCCTGTAAGGATGGGCAATGATATCCTCACTCACCATTTTGGACTCATTTCTTTAGAGTTAAAGTTTCATGCTGTGCCCACAGTGGGAGCAAATTAGCCAACTCTATCAAGAAATAGAGGCATAAACACTGTGGACTAAGGATGCCTTTGTCCACTTCTTGACTGATGGTCTCCCAGGGATCGGACCATCTCACTTGCAATCTATGCTTTTAGCAGCTAATTGCATTTCTTAACCATGCTGCTTCAGACAAAGTTACACAAGTACAATTCCTGGAAGTCTGACACAGCTTGTCAGAGTAGCAGGGCAGAGCTCATCTTACTGGAAATCCCCCTTGGTCTCTTTGGGGGGGGTGCTCAGTATAGCAACATCAGGAGCCCCAGCCCCCTTAGCATTTACTGGGCTTCCAATTAGAGTAGGCCCTTGAAGTTGGGGTATGAGTCAGCCCAAGTCTGTAAGAGACAGCTTGTATCTGGCCCAAGGTCAAATTTCAGAGCACCAGACTCTAGGAAAGAGGCCCATCCATGTTTAAGGATTGGTGCCTGCAGGCAGCTAGCTCACAATGATAATAACAACAATAGATACCATTGATTGAGTTCCTGTGGATCAAAAGCTCTTATGCAAACACTTTTCAGCATTGCCTTTCTCTTGTTGCAGTGGCTGGTTCTGCGTGGGCGTTGGTTGATTTCCCACAGGTACATCTTGATAGTTTCTCACCTCGGCTATGTGCATGTACCATGTGCCTCCTAGGCTGGGAGTTCTCTGTTGATGCCCGTGTAAAGCCCCACTCTGCATCCCACAAGGGGAAATACCAAAGTGCAAGAGAGTCCCCCGTAAGACGAAATTTTGGCCAGTTGGAGATAGAAGTCACTAAATACATTCTTCCCTCATTCTCTCCCCTGAGAGATGGTTCCAAGACTCATCTTGTATTGCCCAAGGGCTTTCAGAGATGCCACTATGATTAAGCATTATGGGATTGCTTCTGCTAGTTATAGCCAGAATCTGGTAGCTATAGTGTGCTCAGGCTGGAGGATTTCTTGGCATGGGTGGAGTGGGGGGCTAGTCCCCAGAGCAGCGTCTTTCTAGGATAAGAGGCTCCTACCAAGTGTTAAAGGCATCAGTTTCAGTAGTGAAGATGAACTAGATTGGGCTAAGCAGGAATCAGGTAGAGGTAGATTGCTTTAATCTCAAAAAGCCTACGTATGTTCTTGACTTTCTGAGGATTTGGCTATTTACTGCCATAAATGCAGAGTAAATTGAAACCTACCTTTCTTCTCTAGGATATACTCCCTCTAGTTGCTCCCAAGTTTGGGCTAGGTAGCTTTCTGGACCAAGAGCTAATGGAATATCAGGTCTGAGGAGGCTATTTTTGGATGATCTTAGATTAGCACTTGAGCCAAAGCTCCCACATAGCCTTTGAAATTCCAGACAAAATATAATCGGGACAGACCTCAGGTATGATAACATGCCTCCTCACTATGACTTTGAGCCTGGAATTCATTATGTCGTGCACATTTGGAGCAGTGCTAACTAATCTAGGGTTTTTTTCTTCAGGTCCTTCTTCTGCTGGCTTTAACTAGCAATACTTTTGCCCAGTAGTCACAAATGGGGTGTGGCATAGACAATGCTAGCGTGGGGACTTAGGAATATCATATTTCACAATCTCCCCTGCAGTCTGCAACCTCAGACTGGGTTCTAACTTATGGGTTGTAGGCAAATATATGCCACTTTCAGTCCTGGCCTTAAAACTCTACGTATGTACATTTGCCCACACTTTCTCCCTTTTTTCCCCTCCACCTAGTTGGAAGCAAAGTTTTCCAGCTGGGTGGGGCCCATGAGGAAAGGAATTCAATCCTCAACACTTGCTTGGAGGTGGAGGTATCCAGGAGAGTCACTTGTCACACATCAGGCTATGTTAAACCACTGAGATCTGGGATTGCTTGTTACTGGAGCTTAGCTCACACATAGTAACGAAGCGGGGGACAGTGCCTTTCCAGCCCTCTTGCCCCCAAATTGCTCCAGGATGGTTGGGGACCAGTTAGGTGTCCTCCCCTGGTCTTTGGCTCACCAGTCTTTGCCAGGCTGGATCAGGATGGAAGCGTGGGAAGGTTTTACTGAAGGGCCAGGTACATTTCAGAAGAGCAGTGTCCTGTGAGAGGAGGAGAGTTTGTAACTTACTGTGATCATTCCCTGTGCGTACAAGGGAAGCACTTCAGAGAAGCAGCCCGTACAGCTTCAGACCTCTGTCTTGGTTCCACCTGGGACCCTCTCAACTCCATTGGGGTTTGTCCTCATCCCTGGCTCTTCACAAGAAGATGACATTGGGGCGCCTGGGTGGCGCAGTCGGTTGAGCGTCCGACTTCAGCCGGGTCACGATCTCGCGATCTGGGAGTTCGAGCCCCGCGTCAGGCTCTGGGCTGATGGCTCAGAGCCTGGAGCCTGTTTCCGATTCTGTGTCTCCCTCTCTCTCTGCCCCTCCCCCGTTCATGCTCTGTCTCTCTCTCTCGCAGAGATAGATAAACGTTGAAAAAAAAAATTAAAAAAAAAAAAAAAGAAGATGACATTCCGCCCCTCAGATCCTTTAGGTTTTGTAAACCAGAGTGCTTTAGGCTTCCTTTCAGCTGATAATGGTGGTTCTGCTATCCCTGGGAGGAAGTGGTAAGGGTGTCTATGGGATGGTGTCACAGTCTCCTTCCCTCTCTCCCCTGCAAGGGGCTCTGGCTGCCTTTCTCACAGGCTCATCTGGGAAGCAAGTACCCCTCTCCATGGGTGTGCTACTTTTTTGTCAGAGGCAACCTGGCACAGACTCATTTGGGGAAAGGACATTCTCTTGGTCGGAAGTTTTGACCTCGTCCCTTTATCAAACAGCGACCCCTTTCATTAATGCAAGGGGCCTTTGGTTCTTGTGGGGGCCTGGGTTAACTCATAAAGGTCACCAACTGGGCTACAAATAGCTCATTTTTGCCATTCAGAAGAGGTGACAGCCTCTCCTTTGGGATGGATGGTTCTCAAGTTACTCAACTCTGTTGGGGGGTTCCCAAGTTATTTTCATGCTTTCCCCAAATTGTATGCACATATATACACACATGCACATACACATGTGTATATACACACACACTCCCCTAGATGGTAGATAAGGTCATGCCAGAGCACAGCACACAGGGCACATTTCTGTCTCAGGGCCTTTGCACTTGCGTCTCCCTCTGCCTCAAACACCTGGTTTTCAGATTTCCATCTGGCTTGCTCCCTGCTCTCATCCAGGTTGTTGCTCAGATGTCATCTTCTCGGGGAGAAGATCATCCTATAAAATTGCATCCCTCATTCCCCAGCATCCTTATATCCTTTCCCTGCTTTGTATGAACTCCCAGCACTTATCACATTCTGACAGGGTATATATTTTACTTGTTTGTTAGTTTACTGTCTGTTTCCCCCAAAGAACATATGAACTCCAAGAAAATAAGAGTTTTCATCTGTGTTGTTTCCTCCTGTATCCCCTGATCTACAACAATGCCTGGAATATGGCAGGTGCTCAAAAGATACTTGTTAAATGAATTAATGATCCCCTTTTCCAGATAAAGAAGCAAAATCTCAGAGGGGTAGTTAGAGCTAGGGCGTGTCAAGAAAGATTTCATACCCAGGAATTTCTGCCTCAAAGCGTTTTTATTTTCTGCTCTGACATCAGACTTCAGGCGTGCATGCTATGGCCAAGGGGCTGTGATGTGGGACGATGCAGCCACGAGGAGAATATTCTCTAACACCAGGTACCAGCGAGCTGTCTGCCCCAGTAGCTGTGCCTCGTTTGCAGGGTTTCTGTTTTGCCCACAGAAGCATTTACCTCGTCAGCAGCATCCGTGGTCTTTCAAATTGCTTCACCTCTCTGTGGCTCAAACACCTTCAGCTTCCTACCTGCAAATATTGCCTTTGAGGTTTTCGAGCCATGCTTCCATTCTGTCATGCTTGACAGGCTGGGGGTCAGGTGCCCTGGGGCCCCATTGTCACCACACGCTTCTTATCGGTGTGTTGTCTGTGCCTTCTTTCCCAGGTGGCTCGCACTCCAGAAGAGGTGACTTGTGATTAGCTACTCACATTTGCTGATCAGGATTTCCATGGCCACATTCACCTTCCCTTCAAGCCATAAAGCTTTCCACGGAAGGGATCAAGCGTCACTTTAAATCAGTGGGGGCTTTAACTCATGCTGACGGCTGCGTCTACCCCCAGAGATTCTGATTCCATTGGTCTGGGCATCGGAATTGTAAAAATCTCCCCTGGTGATTCTCAATGTGCAGCCAGGGCTGGGAACACTGCTTCGATCGGCTGTTGAGCCTCTTTCTGAGAGGGGAGGAAGAGCGTACAATGTAGCTGAAAACACATACATTTCAGAAATAGTCACGTTTCATTCCTGAGTTCTCCTGTCCCTCCTCATCCGACATCCTGCTGGGGCCCGGAGACGGTGTCCTTCTCAGTTTCGTTGTGGAAATCTGATATTTCTATTTTCTAGATGCCTTTCTTACTACAAATAATGGCAAACTCTGGTGAGTATGAGGTTCTTTCTATTGGTCGTGTGTACCTCAGTTTTCTCACCAGGGAAATAGGCATAATAATAATAATGCTGACATGGTAGGTTTGTTGAGACTTCAAGGAGCTAATATATGTAAGCTAGGAGTTAAGTGCCTGGCATCAGCTACTATTTTTGTTGTTAGGCATCTTGCTTATCAAATACCTTCTCCAGAGTCCATTGTTATAGGAACTGATATTGGCTCCGAAGCAACCTTCCACCTAGATATTCCATGACTTTTTTTTTTTTAATTTTTTAGGTTTATTTATTTATTTTGAGAGAGAAAGAGCGAGCAGAAGAGGGGCAGAGAGAGAGGGAGAGAGAGAATCCCAAGCAGACTCTGCACCGTCCGCACAGAACCCGACGTGGGGCTCAAACTCAGAAAACGTGAGATTGTGACCTGGGCCGAAACCAAGAGTTGGACACTTAACCGGTGGAGCCCTTGCATGACTCTTTAAGGGCTTTTGGCTTTGCCATGCCTCTGGCACACTCCAAATGTGTTACAAAGAAAGTCTCATCCTCTGTCTTTCAAAAGGTGAATGGCACTATTGTAAATCTTGGGACTTGCCTTGGGCAGGGGCCAGCCTCACCTGCCTCTGGACCAGTGTTCCGAGCCTGGCACCATAGTGGTGTCTATCCCCGGGGGTAGCTGTGACTACACCTCCCACAGGTCCAGAAGCAGGTATGGACAGATGCTGCCAAGACAGCGGAAGTGGCCACGGGGGTGGGTAGCAGAGAACTAAGTGGAGGAGCCAGCATTGGAAGGGCCCATGTGCCGATAACCCAGGGATTGTGGGCCGGCATAGCCACAATGTTTGGTCCAATCACACATGCAAATATCTCCCGGAAGGGGGTGTCTGGGTGCCTCAGTTGGTTAAGCGTCTGACTCTCGATCGTGGCTCAGGTCCTGATCTCACAGTTCGGGGGCGTCAAGCTCCACGTGGGGCTCTGTGCTCACAGCGCAGAGCCTGCTTGGGATTCTCTCTGCCCCATCCCTGCACACACGCATGTACACATGTTCTCTCTCTCTCTGTCTGTGTCTCTCTCTCTCTGTTTCAAAATAAACAAATAAACATTAAAAAGAAAAAAAAAAGAAGGATCTCATGGATCTGGACTCAGAAAATTAATTGCGGAAGTCTGGTAAGCCGGACCCTGATCAGGGTGCAAGTATCTGTCTCTTCCTGTGGCCTGAAGTGGATGAAACAAGAGCACCCGCCCAGGGGAGAGACCACAACCAAAGGGAGGCAGAAAGTGCAATAGTTGTCCCCAATCTGGAGAGAATGATAGAGATAGAAGTGATACAGACACCACCTCCATCTCCTGAGACTGTCTTCCAGGGGTAGGGACAGACCAAATATTTGACAAGGGTAGTCATGTAGTGTGATGGGTTTCATGCCAGAGACATGTAAGTAGCTGTGGGCACAAGTCACAGGAGACCCGGGTTCACCCTGAGCTCCCAGTGGCAGCAGCTTCCCTCGACTGTGGCTGAAGGTTACCAGACCCACAAGCCTTTATTTCTTTACCTCTGTCTACATGTGAAGGAACTGAGAATGCCATGCTTGCCTTGTGTTGGCCGCATGCGGCTGTCCTAGCCCAGAACCTCTGAGAGAGGGGGAATCAGGTCCCCTTGTTCACCACCGTGTCTCGAGGGCACAGGAAAGCATGTGGCGTTAGCAGATGCTCTGTAGTTATTCACTGAATACATGGATGGCTGCATGAACTAACGAATCCCAATGTAACACAATGATGGGGAACCCAGGGAAGTGGTGCCCAGAAGTCCACATGCCAGGTAGCTGGCAGGTAGCAGGGCACAGTGTGGTTAACAAGGTAAGACCCACTCAAAATCACTGGGGTGGGAGTTTGCAGCAGGGACCAAGATATGCACACAGAGCGGGCCCAAAGAGCCTCTGTGAATCATGGCCCCAGGACCTGGGCAGGTCTGGGCCTTTGGATGGGGATCAACACGCCCAGCAGCTGGGAACTGCTGACAATGGAGGAGGGCTGACACAGCAATGAAAAAGACATATGGTCCATTCAAGAGACAGCTAGTTAGTGAAGAAATTGCTCTGGAAGTAGAATATTTCTGAGGTGGATGCAGAATCCGTAGGCTTTAACCATAGATCACATCATGTTTTCAAACACATTTCTCTGTGTCGACAATTTCACTTATTCTGCAGGTTGTGACGGATTCAAGTGCCATAATTCCTGCCAATGAGACCGGAGCCACATCATGTGGGTTCCCAAATTGGGTTTGTGTATTGCAGCTAAATGGCCATCTCTTCATTTAGAGGAGCTACAGTTTGAAGATGCACCAACAGTACAGCCATGGTGACAGATGAGAAACCCCTAGTCTGGCAGGGCCTCCCGCCCAGTCAGAGCTGACTGCACACCCGGGAGGCCCTGTCTGCACCTGCTAGTAGTGTCATCTCATGTGTGGCCTTGCGCTTTGGGGATGGCAGGTGGGGCCTGAGGCAGCTGGTGTGCTGAAGGGGCAGATGGAACTCCTCAGTCCAGAACTCAAGGGTCATATCTAGTACCTAGGACAGCTGCTTCCAAGGTTCCTCAGGCTGCACTTCACAAGGATCAGCAAAGGGTAGAGACACCGGCACACCGTGAAACACGGGGTCCCTGGGTACCTGTTTGAGGCAAAGCACCTGCAGGGATGGGGAGGCTGATTGAGTCAGGTTTCATGAGGTCGCAAGAGCAGACACGCAAAAACATGCTGCGGTGATGCTTCCAATATAAAGATGTATGGATTGGGGTGCTTGGGTAGCTCAGTTGGTTAAGTATCAGACTTTGGCTCAGGTCATGATCTGGTGGTTCATGAGTTTGAGCCCCGCATCGGGCTCTGTGATGACAGCTCAGAGCCTGGACCCTACTTCAGATTCTATGTCTCCTTCCCCCTCTGCCCCTCCCCTGCTTGCTCTCTCTCTCTCTCTCTCTCTCTCGCTCGCTCTCAAAAATAAATACACATTAAAAAAAATTTTTTTTTAAAAAGATGTATGGATTGAAAGTAAATGGATAGGCAAAGATATACCATGCTAACACTAACCAAAAGAAAGCAGGAGTTGCTGTACAAATTTCAGACAGAGCAGACTTCAGACCAAGAAAAGTTACCAGGGACAAAGAGGGGCATTACATAATAATAAAGATGTCAATTCTCTAAGAAGACATAAGCCTTAATATGTATGCTACTAACAACAGAGCATCAAAAGTATTGTCCTCTGGTTGTATACATTGTTTCTCTTATAATTTCTTTGACCCATACTCTTAACTACTGCCCACACTATTATCCCTCTGAAAATGAAATGCAAGAGAACTGAGCTGCGCTCAGAGCTGTCCGCATTCTGAGACGCAACAGTTCAGTCAGGATTGAAACGAGGGGCTTATGCAAGGAATTCAGGGAATTCGGGGATGAAGTTTGGCTTTTCATAGAAGGAAGATTGCTTTATATCAGAGCAACATTCGGAGCTGAGAAAATCAACCAGAGCTGAGACTTGAATGCTCTTGCTGCTGGTTCAGGAGAGAATTGAGGAGAACAGGTAAGATCTGATTCAGATAAGCTGGAGCTCAAGTCTGTTTCTTTTGCCTCCTCCACGTGGTGCTGGGACCGGGTCTCAGGGATGAGCTAGGCGAGCGCTGGTTCCACTGGGAGAGAAGGAGTCAGTAAGAACGTCTCCTGCAAAGTCTTCTAACGTTGAAGCTGGCTTCATGACAGACAGCCTTTGCTCCCGTGCAGACCAGCATGGAAGATAAAAAATTATAAGAGTGTCAGCTCAAAGATGTTTAGTTCTTTCTCAAATGGCAATTCTCAGCATGCCACAGAGCTACTGGTTAACTCAGTAGCGTCACAGATGGGGCTTACGAGCTCAAAATTATGGTGAAAATTTTATGAGGATCCATTAGCTTCATACGAGCAAACCACAGATGCTACTGGTGTACTTTGAGGAGTGATAAATAAATACTTACATACATACTTGTTTTCTTTAGTTGATTCATTCCTGAGGCAGAACCTGTATTTCATTTTCTCCCCCAGAGCTTGTGTTGAATGCTCGGGAATGATGTTTTAAAGACACTAAGCTTGTTTATTTGAGCTCTCGGGCCCCTCGGAGCAAAGCGGTCCTGACTGACCTTTCAGCATGGGTTGACTCAAAGTGACAGTTTCCTGTGATCTGTTACAGGAGAAACCATCTCTCTCAGCTTCCTGCGCTGAGCCATGTTAGCAGTCAGCCTGAAGAGTGAGCACAGGGTGAAGTCAGGGCTTCTGGCTTTTACTTTCAGCCTCCCCTGTTGTTCTCATCCCCCCGACACATGCCCGCCCCCTGCCTCCACAGAGCAGGCACCTGGTCTTACAGTGAGGCTGAACCAGGAGACAGTTCTGACTGGCAAACGCCAGGCTGTCCCCTGAATTGTCCCTTGTCCTGCTAAGCCTTTCTTACTGAATCTTACAAGCTTGGATTCCTCTTCCCTTAGGATTAGTTTTTTTCCAGGAAGCTCTTCAATTTTTTTAATATAATGTTTCGTTATTTTTGAGAAAGAGAGAGAGAGCGAGCGAGTAGGGGAAGTGCAGAGAGAGAGAGGGAGACACAGAATCCCACAGGAGAAGCAGGCTCCAGGCTCCGAGCCGTCAGCCCGAAGGGGCTCGAACTCACGAGCTGTGAGATCATGACCTGAGCTGAAGTCAGCTGCTCAACTGACTGAGCCACCCAGGTGCCCCTAGACTAGCATCCTTTAAAATTTTTTTAACGTTTATTTATTTTTGAGACAGAGAGAGACAGAGCATGAACGGGGGAGGGTCAGAGAGAGAGGGAGACACAGAATCTGAAACAGGTGCCAGGCTCTGAGCGGTCAGCACGGAGCCCGACACGGGGCTCGAACTCAAAGACCGTGAGATCGTGACCTGAGCCGAAGTCGGACCCTTAACCGACTGAGCCACCCAGGCATCCCTAGACTAGCATCCTTTAAATGTGCTCAGAACACTGGCACTGGCCTACATTTGGGCAAAACTCATCTCATACAAAGCCTATTTCACAATTGAGTGTTGAATGTCTCATGCAGTTTACTGAATACTGTACCATGGAAATCAGAATGGGTGTGTGGGGACAGAACAGCTGTGTGTCAGTTGCTTACCCTTGTGATGGCGTGGCTGACGGGGTGCCGCGGCCTGCCACCACTACCCAGCATCACAGGAGAGGAGCGCGCCACATATCGCTAATTCAGGAAACTAGCACAGTTCCAAATTTCCAGTATGGTTTCTACTTACGGGGCATTGCTTTTGCACCACGGTCAAGTTGAAAAATCGTAAGTGAAGCCATCGTCAGCCAGGGACTATCTGCACTTTCTATATTCTAGGTACTGTGTTAAATATTTTGTATGCTGTAATTGATTCAATTCTCAAAATAACCTTGTTAATCAAGATGCTTTTGATTACAAATGACAGAAACTTCAACTAAAACCGGCTTACACATACAAGGCAATTTCTTGACTTAAGTAACCAAAAGTCCAATATAAGCACATACCAAAATTAAACAAAGTAGTGATATGGTTCCCTCTGGGTGGATCTTGGGTAATTTCTCTTTCCCTTTTTTATGTTCTACATTATGTATTTGCTTATACTAGACATTTGCTATGTTTAAAATCAGAGAAACTTTATTTGAACGGGGCTTATACGGCATTCACCACATCGTTTCATATGTTCTAATCAACTGGGACTCTTGTTCCCTGGGCTATGGTGTTATCAAGGGCAAGGACTTCTACATGTGTCTTTGTAGGACCTTCCTTTTCTTTTCAATTTGTGCTCAAAGATATACGTAAGGTGGATTGAATTCACACGCCTCACAAGGATGCTTTTTGCTCTTCCAATTCTTTCAGAAGACAGATGATAATAAGACAATAGTTTACACTTGATTCAATCCATGATTCCTCAGGACAAACCATGTAACCTCAAATGGAGGTAATAATCTCAGGTTATTGTGAAGCTCAAATGAATTAGAGCCCCGTGTGAGCTGTAAAATTCTGTACACCTGGCAGTCGGTAATGACTTGGGTTTATAGAGACTTCTCATTCCACAGCTTCTATCCTAGGTGAGTCATGTCTATTTCTAAATTTTCTAAGAACCATCATTATCTCTTGATGAAAAGATATGGGAGAGGAGAGAGGAGCTGGGAACATCAATTTAGGACACATTATTGATCCCCTGCCGTGTGCATGCTCCACACCCACACATCCTGCTGTCAGATTGTCAGATTCTTCTGACATCTCCTTCTGGAAAGCTTGAAGGGCTCTCAAGCCCAATAGGTTTGAGACTGAGTTCAGGATCTTGCTTCCAAAACTGGTCTTCCTGAAGCGTTCTTCATACCAGTGAATCTTTCCACCCTCAACTCTCTCTCTTCCTCAGACTCCACATTCAAGCCACTGCCGTGATCTGTCTACTTCACCTGTTATAGGTCTCTGGACTTTATTCTTCTTTTCATCTTCACTACCATGACTCTAGTCCAAGGTACCATCACTCCACCTCCTACTTGATCTCCCCATGGAAGAGCTTCCTTTCTTCCAATCAACTCCACTTAGTAGCCAAACACAACTCTGATCGTGTCCCCTGCTCAAAACTCTTCAGTGACTTCCTCACTCTGGGGATACAGGTCCCATCTTTAAGCAAACTCGTGCAGGCCCTGCAGTGAGTAGGGACCACCTGTCTTTTACCGTCTACCCTCATTTTCCACCCCTTCACTCTTTCGCTCCCCCTGCGTGAGCTCCTTAGAGGCCCTTCTACCTGCCTCTTTATGGGCTGTTCTCCCAGAATGGAAGGACATTCCTCCGTCCTCCGGTTAATCCTTCACAACACACATAACATCTCAAACGTCACGTCCTTGGCATCTTTTATTTCCCTGACTAGGTTGATCCGCCTTTTGTTCTGTCAGAATTCCGTAGGTCCTCTTCTTAGCACTTGCTACGGTTGCAATTTTACATTGTTGGTTTAATTACTCGATTAATAGTTGCTTAATTACTCGATTAATATTTCCACCAGATTGTAAGGTCTATGAGGGTAGTGACTGTGTCTCTTTGTATTCCCTATCATATCCGTAGCATACGGATGGGGACAGATCCCAGGGGATGGAGACAGCAGGGGATGAGGACAGCACCCAGCAGATGATTGATACACATGTGTTGGACGGATGGATGAATGAATGAACGAATACATGTGTACATATGAGGCACTGTGCTAGGAGCTAGTGATACAAAAAAATCGAGTACCCACAGTCAGGCTGGACATGGGCACAAGTCCACGGCCAATCACAGTGCAAGGGAGAGGGGCACTAGCCTGGTCCTGGAGGCTCGGGGACCACTCTCAGAGGAGACGGATTTTAAGATGAATCCCCAAGGACCAGCACGAATGCGTTAGCTGGGTGAGCAAGGTGGCCCCAGATCTGCATTTTATAAACACCCTAGTAATTCAAATTGGGGTGGGGGTAGGGCTAGGGTGGATCACATGCTGAGAAGCATTAGTGTGGGAGGTTAGGGGGGGAGACAGGTAAGGGGGCTTCAGTGATAGTCGAGGGGTAGGGCATGGTCTTGTTTTAAATGCTGGACATTCCAGGGGCGCCCAGGTGGATCAGTCGGTTAAGTATCTGACTTCAGCTCAGGTCATGATCTCACAGTGGGTGAGTTAGAGCCCCCCCGTCAGGCTCTGCGCTGACAGCTCGGAGCCTGGAGCCTGCTTCAGATTCTCTGCTTCAGATTCTGTGTCTCCCTCTCTCTCCTCCTCTCCCCCACTCATGCTGTCTCTCAAGAATGAATAAACGTTTAAAAAAATTTTTCATGCTAGACATTCCAAGTGGGGACTCCATGCCATGTCTCTTTGCACAGACTGAAGAAGGAGATACCCTCCCAGGATGCAGACCTGAGGCCTAGAGGCCAAGGCTCTGAGCTGAGCTTTTCCCCAGAGAAGGGAGTTGGTTGTGGAGACCCTACAAAGGCCTAGCTTTTATATTTGTGTGTTTCCCCTGGACTACGAGAAAGTTTCGTAAAGCGTGCGTAAATGGAAAACATGGCTTGCTCCTACATCAGCGATTCCCCTTTGCTCTAGCCGGGCAGAGAGGTCTGGTCCCCCTGACTGCCTTGGGCCGTGGAGGCATGGAGAATCACAAGAAGTCAGCCTGCTATTTCGTCTTTGCTGAAGGAGTGGGCTTTGTCCTAGAGGTTAGGGAGGTGAGAGCCAAGGGAAGACTTGAGGGCAGAGATGAGACAGATCCCTTCAGTCCCAAGAGAGGCAGATGAAGGGCAGTCTCTCCTCTCTCTCTTACTCTTCAAATCCAGTCATTCTTCAGGATTGATCATTTTTCTCTCCTCCCTTTTCTTCTTTCTTGCTGACATGTCTTTCTCTTGCCTTTTCCAGAAAATTCCTACTCACCTAACAAACCCCAGATGATAAATCACCACCTCTTTTCTGTGGCGTTCTCTGTCTCAGGCAGGCCACACGCGCGCGTGCGCACACACACACACACACACCCCATGTCTACATGAGAAACAATAGTAAAATTGGTCTTGGAGTCTGAAGAAGTAGATATGAATCTGAGCTATTTCATTCCCTCTTACTAGTTCTGGGACGTTGGGGAAGTTCTCGATCCTAGCTGAGCCACTACCTTTCCTCATCTGTAAAATGGGGACTTAATATTTACCTTGTGGGCTATTGTGAAACTTAAGATGCATGTCAAGATGGATACGTAGGCTATAAACGCGCATCAGAAACATCCCATTGTTGGATTTCTTTTACTTCTGGTTACATTAAACTCTGATGGCCTAACACCCTACCTAAGACTTCCCTTCAGCTGGTGAGTGCCCCACAGGAGACACCTGGCCTCCTGCCCTTTCACTTTCTGCCTGTACCCAGGGATCTACAAAAGACAGCCTGCTGAATGCATGACTTTGCAATCCCTCGTCACCCCTGGGAAGGAGGTAAAGGCCTATTTGAGTTTGGCCCACTTGGTGAGGTTTAGACTGCCATACTGTTCTTATTCAGTGTCCTCGGTTTGGCCAGTCTGCCTGTTTATTTTTTTATTTTTATTTTTTTATAATTTATTTATTTTGAGAGATGGAGTGAGTGGGGGAGGGGCAGAGAGAGAGAGAGAGAGAGAATCCAAAGCAGGCTTCACACTGTCAGCTCAGAGCCCGATGTGGGGCTTGAACCCATGAAACTGAGAGATCATTAAATGAGCCGAAATCAAGTGCTGGACGCTTAATGGACTGAGACAGGCGCCCCTGCCCAAGTTTGAAGTGGAGAAAGAAGTTTCTTTCCCTCCTATGCCCTTGTCCTTTGGTTTTCCTTGAACCATCAATCACCAAGATACAGTCAGCCTCCCTGGCCACACTTCTCATGTGTGGGCACTTGGGCTTCCACAACTACCAGTTCAGGGCTTTGAGCATCCTACCCACTGCTCTCCCTTCTCCCAGACTGCCTTTCCCTGCAGCCCCTCCTGCCTGTCTTGCTGTTGACATCGAAGGACAAATGCAGTCCTATATTTCAAAGTCATCGGGCAGATCTGATTAATTTTGGAAATGAACAACATGAAGATTCATCACAAACTTTCAGGTATGAGCAGCAATAAACAAAACCAGAGCATGGAGTGCTATTTATTTATTAAAACAGTAAATTGAAGGGAAATGGGCTATTTATTTTGCACGATGTCTTCCACAGAAATAATTGGCTCATTAATCACACTCTTGCTGTGGTCACGTTCAGAAGGTCAGGCTCGCCAGGGAATTGAAACAGGGGGGCGGTCTGCACAGCCCTGGCAGTATGTAGAGCCTGGGGGGATGCTGGCTGCTGGGGGCCTTGGCATGTCCTGTGGATTCTGTGTCACATGAAGGCAGCCAGGAGGCTGGAAGGCGTGTGGCACAGTGGCTCGGGCCGCAGGGGGCCTGGGTTCAAATTCTGGCTACTGCCACTTCCTATCTGTATGACCTTGGGCAGGCTAGTTCACTCCTACGTCTTGATGTCTTCATCTATAAAATGATGCTGGTAATGGGAACTAACTTGTAGGGCACCAAGAGTTTAAGTGAGTTGGCAAGGCACCAGCATGGGTCCAGGGCAGGTTTGGTGCTCTTATGGATGTTAGTTGTGTTTGTTCATTCGGTCCAGGTAGAGCCTCAGGCTGGGGCACCCTGGTGTCGTGGAAGCTTGGAGCATAAGGTTACTGCAGTGTTGCCAAAGGTGGCCAAAGGAGGCAGACAGCATAGTAGAGGCTAGGGGGTCAGGCTCTGCAGTCAGCCTCCTTGGGTTCAAATCCAACCTCTGTCTCTTACTAGTTATATGTCCTTATGGAATGACTTGGCCTTTGTGTGCCTCAGTTTTCTTCATTGTAAACTGGGGGTGATCACGATAGCACTGCTTGGTGAGACTATAATGAACGTTAAATGAGAAAATAAATGGAAAGTACTTGCCTCGGTGGCGGGCGTTAGAAATAATCGACATTTGTTATGATTATTTTTAGGACCTTCCTGGCCTGGGCCTTTCCCCCAGACACCCGGCGTGGTCCAGGCATGGTGGAGGTGAGCAGACATGCTGAACTTTGGGCCCCTTCCCTGGCAGGGACACAGAGGGTGCCAGAGCCCAAAAGGGGAAAGGCTGGGGAAGGTGTGCCTACAGCAAAGGCCAATGCCACAGCGCAGCTGGAGGGTCCACGTGGTTTGGGCAGGTGACAGCAACGAGCAGGGGTTTGGGTTGATGGGACAGAGCAGAGCCCCCATGAGTAGGTGGCCTCTGGTAGCAGCAGCCCAGCCAACAAGAGGCTGCGAGCACCATCCCAGTGGGCCGAGGGTCACGGAGAGGCCCTGGCTGGGAATCAGACTTCTGGAGGAGCACAACGGAGGGGGTGGATGGGCAGGGCAGAAAGGCCAAATGCGGGGTGCCCATGCATTCCTATCCTCTCCCCTGCTCACCCAGTCTGGTACCCTTGCCTATGGAAGCCAGAGCCAGAGTCTTTCCCAGCACATCACTCCAGGAAGCTGTGGCCAACCAAATACCCTCAAATGGATGGGATCTCTTTGCTAGTCCAGGGCTACAAGGTCAAAGCCCATTCTAGGCTCTTCTAGGGCAGTGAGGTCAGCTCCCTCACATGCTGGTCAGGAGGGGCTGAGGCTATTGAAGAAGACCTGAGTTTGTTTCTTTCGTTCTTTCTTTCTTTCTTTCTTTCTTTCTTTCTTTCTTTCTTTCTTTTTCTTAAGTTTATTTATTTTGTTTTTTTCTTTCTTTTTAAAAAAAATTTTTTTAATGTTTTATTTATTTTTGAGACAGAGAGACACAGAGCATGAACGGGGGAGGGGCAGAGAGAGAGGGAGACACAGAATCAGAAGCAGGCTCCAGGCTCTGAGCTGTCAGCGCAGAGCCCGACGCGGGGCTCGAACCCACGGACCGTGAGATCATGACCTGAGCCGAAGTCGGATGCTTAACTGACTGAGCCACCCAGGCACCCCTAAGTTTACTTATTTTGAAAGAGAAGGAGAGAGAAAGTGAGCATGAATAGGGGAGAGGCAGAGAGAGGGAGAGAGAGAATCCCAAGCAGTTTCTACAATGTCAGTGCAGAGCTCGATGCGGGGCTGGATCCCACAACCGTGAGATCATAAACGGAGCCGAAGTCAAGAGTTGGACGCTTAATGGACTGAGCCACTCAGGTGACCCTGAAGGATGCCTGAGTTTCGATGACCCTAGAGGAAGTGGACAGGAGGAGGCAAGATCCTTGAGAGACTCCAGCTGTAGGTGGGAAGACCTCTCTCCCTTCTCTTTCACATCAGTGAAGGAATACTTAAGTGGGAAAGTACGAGGTGTGGTCAGTTTCAGGGCAGGAGGCATCCAGAGACTGGGGGAAGGGTGTGAGCTGGCGAGGAGAGAGGGCCAGTAGGCGGCCTGGGACATCCAGACCAGGGTGAGGCTGAGCGTGAGTGTGCTGGTTATTCTCCCTCGTGGCTCTTCCCTGGCCTGCTGTGTGGACCGCTTCAGTGGTTCTTCTGCCCTCTGCCTCCAGTTGGGTTTGGCCAATGCGAGGCTCTGGTAGAATATCTGACAGCAGGGGGGCAATGGGGAAGAAGTGGAGGCATTTGCCCTAAGCCTTCCCCATGCCCCCCAAAGGCTCCCTCCCTGCTGGGCTGCGGGCTCTACAGTGGGGGGCCCTCAGGCTGTGGCTGTCCGTCCTGCTGGGCAACCCACTCCCATGGCAGCATCAGTGAGGGTTGGAAGCCCCCTGCTCTTAGTCCCTTTAGCTAGAAGAGTAGGAACAGCATCCACTTTTGCTGTCTGGGGGTGCTTCCCCCTACCCTGCCCACACCTCTGAAGACTGCGGTCATTCTCCTGAAACCCTCTTCAGTTAATCTCCGGGGGCATCATCTGAAGGGTCCTTTTGTCCGAGTAGGGAAATGGGTCAGATTATGCCAGGGGCATTTCTGTGGTCAGGAGCTGAAGACGGACCAGGCCTGTGGAAAAGTGTGAGTAGGACATTGAAGGGGAGCAGAAAGTTTTTGGGGAAAGTAACTCTCGCACCGCTCCTTGGTTTGGGGGTCATTTCCTTGGAACTCCTGTTGGCAGTTGGATCCCTCACAGAAATCCTGGCGAGCCTTACCACGGAACCCAGGGATGGGATCTGGGCCCACACTTCTGAGCACAAAGGGAGCACAGCACCCCCTAGGGGCTGATGTGAGAGTGGCAGCACCTCTAGAAGAGGAGCAGGGAGGGGCAGAGAGGGGCACAGGGCCCAGAGTCCTGGCTCAGGTGCCTCTCTCACCAGAAGCAGCTCCTTTTAGGAAAAGGTTCTGTGTCATGGGCTAGATTCTGGGTGTTTTCTTAAAAAAAAAAAAAAAAATGCTGTGTCACAGGCAGGATCTGCAGTATAATTTGCCGGGCCAGGTACAAAATAAAAGTACGGGGCTCCTTGTTCAGAAATTATTAAGAATTTCAAGACACAAGAGCATGGAACTAAGCCGAGGTGGGGGCCCTGAGCTCGGAGCCTCATGCCACATGCCCATGAAGACTGCCTGGGCCACAGCTTGTGGAGACCACGGGGGGAGCCCCCACCCGTAGGCCCAGCAAGGGAGGTAACGGAGACAGGCATGACATGGTGACAGCCTTGAAAGTCTGGCTTCCGGGTGTGGCTCTGCTGTGTAATTTGAAAACATACACATAGTAGGGCTGATGCCTCCCTAGGCCCTTTCTGGCCAATCGTGTGAGCCAGATACCAATGAAGGACAAAATTCCTGTCTGTGGGTGGGGAGAGATGGGCTGAGGCCAGAGGGCGGGGCAGCGGGACCTGAGGGTCTTGTGGGGTCAGGGGCTGGATGTGGGCCAATGCATCTACTACATTCCCCTCCCTCCTCTTTGGCTGAAGTCAGGAGAAAGAGGAAGGATACATTTTTGGGTGGCTCTGTCCATGTGTGCTTTCCTGGGCTATTTAGATGGTTGTCATCACGAGGAAAGCAAACAAACACAGACTCTTAAGGCCAGAGAGTCTCTCCATCTTGCCTCGGAACTACCTGGTATCTCTCACCTGGAATTAGGAAGAAATGGTGAGGACGGAAGAACTTGGATTTCCTCTGCTTCACAAGAACCATGTTAAATGGTGTTAAGTGACGGCAGGCCAAAAGATCTTTGGGGAGTGGGCAGAAATAGCTCTTCCCTTTGGAGTCAGTGTGTGTGTGTGTGTGTGTGTGTGTGTGTGTGTCCACGCATGTATCTATGTGACCGCTGCATGTGAGTGCACACACGTGTGCACGTGAGGGGCTGTGTGAGCCTGGGCATGCATTTACATAGAAGGTGCAGATGATGTCCCTCTGCTGCACGTGTGTGCAGTAGTTGTAGGTATGCTGTATGTGTTCACACGCGTGTGAGGGTCTGGGAATGAGCAGGTTCTGGTGTCCAAAATCTTTACGTCCTGCTCCGGTCAGTCTTGTTGGCTGTAAAGGGCAGGGACCCGCTCAGCCAACTCTGGGAAAAGGCGAATTGGCAGGATGTGGATGGGTGGGGTCTGGAATGAGGAGGAAATGCGGGCAGCTCTAAGGCTGTCTCTGGTCTTCATCTGTGTCATGGCCACATGCTATGCCTTCCTCACGGTGGGTCTGCTGCCTCTGCTCATCAACTCCTTTCTCTGCTCTGCTCAGCTGTGGTTTCCCCCTGGTGACCTCAGCATGCACGAGACTGTGGCTTGGTTGGTCCTCCTGGGGTCCCAATCTACCCTATGGCATGTCTCTACGTATGGCCATGGCTTTTTCACTAACTGGTTGATTTTTTTTTTTTTTAATTTCTTAAAATGTTTATGTACTTTTGAGAGAGACAGAACGCGAGTGGGTTAGGGGCAGGGAGAGAGGGAGACACAGAATCCCAAGCAGGCTCCAGGTTCCGGGCTGTCAGCACAGAACCTGACGTGGGGCTCGAACTCACAAGCTGTGAGATCATGACCTGAGATGAAGTCGGACTTTCAATCAACAGAGCCACCCAGGCACCCCTGGTTGATTCTTTATGTGTGTCATAGTGCAAATGTGCAAGCAGAATTTGACCCCGTTCATCTTTCTGTGTTAAGTCATTGATTACTGGCCAGCCTATGGACACTTCCCTTGGGTCAACTTGACTCCCTGTGGAGGAAGACAGCATGGTCATGCTACCGGGGGAGGGGGGGGGGTCACAGCTAGGGCTGTGGCTGGGACAGTTTTCCTCAAAAGGGGTGTGGATACAGAGGACAACGATAAACTTCTCAGGTCTGCATGCACAAACTCCCTGTCACCTGCTCAGTGCCCACTCTCTTCCCTGGGGACACCAGGACAACTGGGGTGCCCCCAACAGGCAGGACTTGCCAGGCAAGGCGGGTATGAGTGTAGGCAGTCCCCCGGAGCCTGGAGTATGCCCTTCACCACCCCTCTTCCGCTCCCTTTTATGGGCTGAGTTGTGTTTCCCCCCAAAATCCATATGTTGAAGTCCTGGAAGTCCCCTCAGAGGTGACCTTACTTGGAGATGGGGTCTTTACAGGAGCAGTGAAATTAAAATGAGGACATTAGGATGGGTCCTAATCCAATATGACTGGATGGGGCACCTGGGTGGCTTAGTCGGTTAAGCCTCCGACTTCAGCTCAGGTCATGATCTCGCGGTTTGTGAGTTCGAGCCCCGCGTCGGGCTCTGTGCTGACAGCTCAGAGCCTGGAGCCTGCTTCAGATTCTGTGTCTCCCTCTCCCTCTTCCTTCCCCCTGCTCCCGCTCTGACTCTCTCTGTCTTTCAATAATAAATAAATGTTAAAAAAAAAATTTGTTTTAAAAAAGAGGAAGAAATTTGGAAACCGAGTCACACACACAGGGAAGACAGTGCAAAGGCGCAGGGAAAAGATGGTTAATTGTAAGCCAAGGAGAGAGGCCTGGACACAACCTTCCGTCACAGCCCTCCGAGGAGTCAACCCTGCTGACAGCTTGATCTCGGACTTCTGGACTCCAGACTGAGAGACAACACGTTTCTGTTGTTTGAGCCACCCAGTGTGTGGCACTGTTACAGAAGTTCTGGAAAACTCATACTCACTCCAAGAAAAACTTCTTGAAAAAAAAGAAAGAAGATACAGGTCACCAACATCCCTAGAGGGTGGGTTAGGGCCACAGGCATCCAGAGCATGTGACAGCCAGGAAGCTAGGCCCTCTCACACCCACAGCCCACCCCTGACCTGGGCATTTCCGAAACTCAGTTCCTGGACTCACTGAAGGAGGAAAGTCTGAGGCTGGCGCCCGAGCTACTCATTTACCATCTTCGGTGAGACCCAGGCGACAGTTTTAGGCCAGGGGAAAAACTGATGACATAGCATTTCAGGAAGATCACTATGACCGTTGCAGGGAGGAGGGCTGCTGAGGTGGCGTGGCGGGGCCCATGCGAGCGATGAAGCAAGATGTGAGCAGTGGGGGCGTGAGGGACGAGAGGAGGTCTCTGGCGTGAGCACCTGGTGGAGGTCACTAGAGCGGCCCTGGGAGAGGAGCAATGGGTTGGTTCTCTGCTTGTCACATCAGCATTGTCTGAGGGACACCCACCCAGACGCCCAGGGCCCATCAGCAGCCGGAGATTGGGCCTGGAGCTCAGGATATAGATGTGGATTTGGGCGTCCCGGTGTCTGGGTGGCCCTGTGTCACGGGTGTGAGACTGTGATGCAGGAGTGGCCGTGAGCAGCTTCTCCCGGAGCAGACCCAAAGACTGGCATGTGGGAGGTGACTGGGGCACAACAGGGAGGGAGCTGGAGGGCGGGGAGATAGGGAGGGAGGAATGCCAGTAAAGTGCGCATTAAGGTGGGTTACTGGGGCTCTGTCCTATGGGGGGACTGTGGGGGGGTGGTGAGGCCTCACATGTGTGTTCCTGAAGGGTGAGGAGGCCCATCCCTCATGGACAGGCTTGTTCCTGAGGCCCAACCCCCTCAGTACTTCGGTCTGTCCACACGCAGGCCCGAGCATGTGCCTGTGGCCACAGAAGGGCCTCAGACAGAGACACAGGAAGCTGCGGGAGCTGCAGGTCTGTGACCCCCTGGCAAGTGACCTTTGGGGCCAGCCAGGATATGGCCAGGTCGCTGGCTTCTGCCATTGTCTCTACAAACAATCGTGTCCGCTTCCGGTCGGGAGTGAGGGGCCCATCTTCTCCCTTCACTTCTGGGAGCGGGTGGGAGCCTGGGTACTGGCAGGCGAGGGCTGGGGCTGAGCTGTGGAACCAGGCTACGGGGCTCGCTGTCCTGGAGGTCCTAGACACCTGCTAAAAGAGCCCTTGATGGTATCAGGGAAGACCATTTCCTGTTTCTACCAAGTCGTCGGATGTGCAAACCATTAAGAAAATAATGATCTCACTCCAGGGCGTTCAGAGAGCCCCCAGACAGCTGCTAGTTAGCTTGCACCAACATCAGGGAAAAGCAGCCAGCTGAGGCTGGATGTGGCTGAGTGCCCTTGGCCTCTTTCCTTTACATTCTCCCCTCCTGCCTCTGCCCCATGCTCACCAGCCCCTCTGCTTTGGAGACGTGTGACCTTGTGTGTCTCACTTTTATCCCTCTGAGACCCAAGTGAGCCTGGACTGGCCATGTGGCCCTCACTCTTCGGGGGCCAGGGCCCTCAGGGATTATCTCAGAGCCAATTCTCCCACCAGGGCCTGGGCATCTGGGCTCAGAGAGGAGCTGCCCCCTATCGCCCTGTTTTCACTGCCCCCGGATTAACTCAAAGGGGAGAGCTCTATTCTGGGGTTTGCTTCTTAGAGTGTAGATGTTGGGAGTGGCTGAAGGCAGGGTGCCTTTGATAGGACAGGGATGTGCGGAGTTTGTAAAAGCGTGGGTTTGGGTGAGGGCAAGCGCCTCTAGGCAGGTGAGACTGACGGTGTAGATGCTGGCACAGGCTGGATGGGCCACGGAAGCCAACAGGCCTGGTGAAGTATGGGCGTCGACTGGTGTCAAGGTGTGGATATCCATGACGGCGGCTGGGTGTTAGGATGTCAGTGGATAAAATAATAGTAGTTATGACTTGATAGCACTTACCATGTACCTGTCGCTGTTCTTAGTGTTTTACATAAATTTCCACTCGTTTAATTTTCACAACAACCCCACAGAAGACATTCCTATTTTTTAAGGAGAGGAAACAGAGATGGAGAGGTTTAGTAGCTGCCTGAGACCATCCAGCCAATAGCTGAGGCTGACTCAGAGTCCCCACTCCTGGTTCCTCTGCCCTACAGCAGGGACGGGGCGCGGGCTGTGGAGGTGCGGGTGTGGGTAGACGCGGGGCGTCTGTGATTGTGGCTTCAAGTAGAGGCCGCCAGGTGTAGGGGAGCGCGTGATGGATGTAGCTGGGGTGGGAGGCCTGGGAGAGAGCAGGAAGAAGGGCACAAGGGAAGTGGTCCTGGCCGGGACCGAGCAGGGGTCTCAGACTCCAGCAGGGAATCAGAATTCCTGGACCATTTGTTAAAACCCTGTTTCTGATTCAGGATTTCCAGATGGGGCTTGAGAACTGCCCTTCTAGTAAGTCCTCAGATGATGCCGATGCCGCTGGTCTGGGGACCAGACTTGGGGGCCACTGGCAGGCGAGTGTGTGGGGGTGATGATGAAGCACAGCAATTGGTGCTGAGAGGTGAAGCACCAGGTGGGTAGATGAGACTAGAATGGAGGGGACTTGGGAAGCGTGGCTGGGTTGCAGGGCTCAGAGGAGTTTGTCAGAATGAGGTAGAGGAGTAAGTGTGGGGGAAGCCATATTGAGGCCCTGGCTTCCGGAATATGGCAAAGGAAGTGCCTACAATTCCCTCTTGAGGGTCTTGCTTCCTGTGTCCACCTCCTGGGTGGGAGCCATCAGGTGGGAGCTGCCTGGCCAATGTCTGGGTATCCTCTCTGGTCTGTGGTGGGAAAGCAGTGTAACCCTAGGTGTGGGGGGGGGGGGGGCCGGCTATAGTGGCAGCCTGGGAAGTCCTAGTGGCCCTCTAGGGTGAAGCCTGTGCATGCGGGTGTCTTGGTGTGCCAGATGGCCAAGACGAGAGGCTCCTCTTCCTTGGGGGTCCCTGAGGCACAGGGGTGTTTCTATGATCACCAGTGTTTCAGCTATAGATTATTGATCCCCAACAAGCAGGTGTTGGGACTGGAGGCCCCTGGGAAGGAGGTCCCAGAGAACTTGAGAGGGTGGGTGGGGCTGAAATCTGTCCAGGAAGGGTTTCCTCTCCTGCCTCGGTCCTACAGCCTGACACTCACTACTGCTCTGCTATGAGCGAGAGGGTTGGAGGTGGTGCTGGAGGTGGGGTTGGGGTGTCCTTCAAACTAAAAACAGGAGCCTTCAACCTGAGGAAGGCCTACTTTGGATTGGGACAAGAACCATTCAGCCGGAAGCTATTGGAGGGACAGAGGATTGAGTAAGAGGCTCCAAGAAGGATGGTTCTACTCTGAGGGCCACTGGTCTCCTGAGGCTGGGCCCAGAGGGGTGACGTGGAGCCATAACTGAAAGAGCCATGTGTTATGGGTTCAATTGTGTCCCTACCCCTCAGTACCTCAGACGAGAAGTCCTCTCCCCTCAGTACCTCAGAATGTGACCTTATTTGGAAATATAGTCTTCACAGAGGTAATCAAGTTAAAACGAGGTCACAATGGTGGGCCCTAATCCAATATCACTGGTGTCCTTGTAAAAATGAGAAATGTGGACCCTGAGGCAGACACACAGAGGGACACAGGGAGCACATGGCCACCTACAAGCTGAGGAATGTTTGAGGCTATCAGAAGCTAGAAGAGAGACCTGAAACAGATCCTCTCACAGCACTGGGAAGGACCCAACTCTGCCCATCTTTGATTTTGTACTCCCAGCCTCCAGAACTGGGACCGAATGAATTTCCGTTTAAGCCAGCCAGTCAGTGGCACTTTGTTATGACAGCCCCGGGAAACAAATACACCGTGACTCATGGAAGGAGCCGAACCATCTTAGCAACTGGAAGGAGGCATTTGCTGTAGGCCAGGGTTACTGCTGAGGGCCGGGGCAATGGACTGCCCTGGGAGGTGAGGAAGGTGATATCAAGATGGGGCAGTGTGGCCTGAAGCCTAAAGCTCAGCAGCTGACGCTCGGGGGCCAGCAGAAACCCTGCTTTCTTCAGGAATGCTGTCTCCAAAGGACGCATCTGCTGTGGGAGAGGCAGAAGGAGCCTTCTCTCTGGAGGTGACCGTGAGGTCACAGTGCCCCACTCGCCACCCTGGGCCTCACAAAGAAAGTGGGCTACAAGAACTCCAAGTTCAGAGGAACCAGGCAGGCAGCTCCACTGAGCACCAAATGACTGCAAAAGCCCTTTTCTTAATCAATAGTATTTTATTGTCAGTTATAAATATTTTCCATTTGTCCCCTATTTACAGTTGCAAAATAGTTTATGATATTATACCATCACCCACCATTCGGCACCTTTCTATAAACTCCATGAAAATTGAATAGGAAATAAAAAGCTCTTTTGGGGGGGTCCCGCTAACCTGGTTCCCCCAGACTCAAACAACCCCCCAGACAGCAGGCAGCATTGCAGCAGGTGCTACACAGTAGCAAAGGGACGGGCGGGGGCGGCTCCCAGCAGGGTCAGGACGCCAGGCTCCTCAGGACGTTGGTGATGCTCCAGTGCTGGCCTGAGCACCTCTGCAGCACCAGCTGGAAGCCAAACTCCGAGTCGCTGTTCTCCTGCAGCTCCAGACAGCGCTTGGACTTGCGGTTCTGGATGGGGCCTCCCTGGGAGCCGGGGCAGAGAGTGGAGTCAGAGGCTATAGACGAAACAGGGGAATCTGGGGGGACCTCGGGCCTAGAGTTATCGGTGGGTCCAGATGCCTGGGGTCCAGAGAGGCTACGGGAGGTGTGGGGGCCAGCATTCCCATGCAGCCTCAGGCTGCCCTTCTCTGATGTGTTGGTCTCCTCCCTGAGACCGAACATGTGCCTTGGTTTTCTTCACAGGGCCCTAGTCCTTCGTTAGGACGGAGACACCCTGCCCCAACTTCCATCCACTTGCTGGGGTGTGGCATGCTGGTGTGCTCCCATAGCTCCCACCCTGGGGGCCAGGCCCTGGTCCCCATAGGCATGGGCTGGGGTCCTGCTCTGAAAAGTCTAGTTCCTTGGGACTCCCCTCCCCATGACTGGCCTGAATTTGACCACCACCAGAGGCCCAGGACCTCCTGCTTTCAGGGTCCATGTGCCCAAGTGGACCTCTAGAGTCATCAGCGTTGGTCTCCACCAAAGTCAGGCTCCTGGATATGTCTCCTAGGCCACTGGGCTCCCTCAGCCCTGGGCATGCATGGTTTTCCCCCATGCTACTGATGTTCTAGAATGTTCTGTAGCCATGCACACTCAGTTTATGCCTAAAGCCTCTTGAAGGAAGAGAGGTGTTGCTCCCCAGAGCAGCCCCATGGCAGCAAAGAGAAGCCCAATCAGTTTTATTTTAGTGAGGCCTTTGCAGAGCTCAGATACTCTGAGGCTGCTGGCTGTAAGCCTGAGCATCAGCCCGGACTATTTGAGTATCTTGGAGTTATACCAATTCTGCAGGCAGAATTGCTTGGGGTAGGTGGTGGTCCTTATAAGTGCACTCTTTGTAGCTTAATGGCACTTGAGTAGATGTTCAAACTCACCTTCTCCCCAGAATCTACTCCTCTTGTGTTTACCACCTCAGTTATAAATATTTTCCATAAATAATTTCCCCCAAAAGCAATAGCCAGGCATTCGTGTGGGAGACCTGGGCATTCTCACTGACACCTCTGCCTTCTCCCCAGCATCTGATTAGGCACCAAGTCCTGCCAATTCCACACCCCTCTTGCCTGGTGACTGTCCCCTTATTGCTATCACATCACAACCCTGCCTGCGTTCAGGCCACCATCTTCTGTCCCCTGGACAACTGCATCAGCCTCCTAGTTGACCCCCCTCTGACCTCCAGAGGCAGGGAAGAGTGATGTCTCTGAAATGACGTTTGGTCTAGAGGACAGAGCCCAAGTTCCTTAGCACAGGCCTTCATGGCCTCATCTCCTCCCTCAGCCCCCACACCTTTTGTGCAGCCACACCAAACTTCCTGCAGTTGTGTAAAGATTTCTGTATTATCAGGGTTCCTAGACATCAAGCAAGCCGTGTCCTGTGCTGGGGGTCCTTCTCCATGCTTCCGTAGCAGGCCAAGGCACAGTCACATTTCAAGGCTAAGCTCCTGCTCCATTTCTTCCAGAAGCCTCCTTATCTCTCACCTCAGCCCCTCCCACCTCTTCTCCTCCAGGCCACCCAGCTAGCGAGGTGCTATTCACCCGTGTTTTCACCGTGTTTTCTCTATTCGCCCAGCATGATTGAACAGTAGCGGAATTACTAGTTTACTTGTCTCGCCCCCCCCCCCCCCCAAACTGACAGCTCTATGTCTTATCAATTTCTGTGCCCTCAGCATCCAGCCAAAAGCCTGGTACATAACAGATGATCAGTAAATGTTGGCAGTCATGACCTGCATAGGTGAGGAGGGATGGGTCTCCAGACAGGGCTGCTGTGTTTCACAGGTGTTTCACTCTGGAGTGGCCCTGAGCAGGCCTGGCAGCAGGGGGAGGGGGGCCCCTGCCTCTTATGACTGCAGCCCACCCCCAGCTACATCCCATGCCCATTCCATTGAACAGCATGCTGGGAGAGGAGACCGCGAACTTCTTCTGAAAGGGGTCATCCCCAGTCAGCTACCACTATCCCCATGGTGATGGCTGACAGCTCAGAGAACATGAAGACTCAGTTCTCACAGCGACCTAGGAAACTGGCAGTATTTACCGCGGCTGGACACACGCATCTCCGAGACCCAACACTCCCACACTAGGTCTGTACCTAGCACAAATGCGTGCACCAGAGACAAGCACCTGAGTGCTTTCTTCAACATGATTTGTAAAAGCTCCAATCTGGAAACAACCCAAGTGCCCATCGATAGTAGAATGGATAAATAACTTGTGGTTAGTCACATAACGGAATATTGTACAGCATCACAAATATACAAACTAGAGCTCCACTCAATATGAATAAACCTAACAAATATCATGTTAGCAGAAGAAGCCAGATGAAGAACACATATATAATTCCACTTATATACACCCCCCAAACAGGCAAAATAGGACCATGGTGTTAGAGCCAGGATGGGGGTTATCTTTAAGGAGGGGGAAGAGGAAAAATGATTGACAGGAGGCAAGAGAGGGGCTCCTGGGATGCTGATGGTATGCTATTTCCTGACCTGGCTGGTGGCAATACAGGTGTTTGCTTTGCTTTAAACCACTGAGTTGAACATTTACATTTTGTGCATGTTTCTGTATGTATGTGTGCTATTCTTCAATTAAATAATTAAGACAAAAAAAATGCAGCTCCCTCAGAAGCGACCTTGAACAGTGGGTGAAGGAGGCAGGTAGTGAGAGACTGGATGGCAAAGGGGACCGGGGGTCTGTCTGTGCATGTGTTGGGGAGCAGGAAGAGAATTCCCAATTTCCAGTGGGTGGAAGATGGCCCAGCAAATTTCTTCTGGAACATTCAAGGGAAGAAAGCAGGTCTCTCCTGCTGTGCGCCTGAGGAGAGCCGTGACTCATTGCACCCAAGAGCAGAGAGACACCAGTGCAAAGAGGAAACCCAAACAGCAAGCTCATCTCTCACCCAGAGAGACACCGGCTGACTCAGGCCCTGAGGGGGCAGAGGAACAAGTGGCAGTGAGACAAGGGCTCAGAAAGGACCCTGCAGTCCGCATGTGGAGTTCACTCTGAAGGCCAACCCTCTTGCTCTAATCAGCAACCTGGGTGACCTCTACTTCGGCCTGGGGCCTCCAGCTTTGCTGGGCCTCCTCCAGGGGTGACTCACGTAGCCTCCTGAACCAGCACTTTCTTTTCCATGCTGCTCTGCCCAGGAGCATTCAACTCAAATCCTTGTCGTGGAGGCATCCAGCAGCGGGCCCCAGACTGTCCCCCTGAGGTTCCCACATGTGGGTCTGCTCCTGCTTCTCCACCCTTTCCCTTCCAATAGGGGAAGGTAGGGCTCATGTCCCCCGAGTTCCATGCCTTTCTAGTTTAAACTTCCACAAGGAACTGAGCAACAATTTTGTATAATTTTTCCAACCCGCCTGCTCTCCTTTGGACAAACTCCAGTTATTCTGTGTCACTCAGAACTGACTGCCAAGCAGAGGGCCACCACCTCATTTCCACTGGACAACAGACTCCTTCAACACAGCCAATGAATCAGTGCTTTCGGTGGCCACGCCATGCTCCTGGGCTGACGACAGCTTGATAGCTTCAAGTAGTCCACTTGGAAGCTGTGGGACCCCATTCTTTCCCTCAAAAGCTGGACTTGCGGACCCCGAGACATCCCTTGTGACACCTGCTCCAAGCAAGGCCAGCCCATGGCTCTGCCAGGCACAGGTTTCTGCCATTTCTGTTGCCATGGCCTGAGCGCACCTGTCGCCCACATCCGGGTTGGGCTGTGTCACTGCTGCTTCTTTGGCAGATGTGTGGCCAGGCTCCCCTGACCCTCCAACACTCCATCAGCTGGCGGCGTGCCAGACCCACGTCGCTAGGAGTGGAGCTCAGGCAGGGTGCGAATGAGACCAGCCCCACTCACTAATTCATGAGCTCTGCCGGCCTTTCTGGCAGTGAGATGGGAAGGGGCGGTGCTGACCTACGATGCTTCCTTCCTGGTTCTTAGCTGGTGGCCCCGGGTGAGCTGCTCTCCACTCTGGTTCCATTGTGTCTAGGACCAGATGGTCATTTCTGTCCTGACTACTGGAGGATGAGAGAAGGAGGAACGGGAAACCCTTCCATCAGCTACAAAACAACCAACGAGTGTGTATCAGGATGAGGGCTCCGGAAAAATTGCACAACAGGCAGAAAAGGGACCAGAGCAAGTGCCCATTCACTCTGCTGAAGATGGGCTTCTCAGAATCTCCTCAGGGGCTGGCCCGGGCCTGTGTGCCAGTGGCTGGGCTGCTTCCGTCAACCCTGGATCACTAAACTTGGGGAAACTGGTCCAAAACAGAGAAGGCGCAGTCTCTCCTTTCCTGCCACCACTCAGGCACATTCTAAGCCTTTCACAGGAGCGCCTTGCCAAGCCCAAGAGAGGGAGGAGTGTCTCTGAGAAGGAAAGCATTCCTTCAGAGACTCAAATGTGACATTTCCCAGACCCCATCCTGGCCCTCAGGACCCTGGAGACAGGAAGCGTCGTGACCCTGGGGCAGAAGCAGCCAGTGTGGCCTCTGGGAAGGATGTGGAAGAAACAGAGCGAGGCCAAGAGCAGTGCTGTGAAGGAGACACAACCTCAGTGAGAGCATCAGGGCCTGTCAGGGAGGGTGAAGCAGGCAGTCAAGGAGAACTTCCTCCCTAGAGGCTCCAAGAGGAGAATCTTCTAGAGCAGAAGAGTAAGGCCCGTGTGGAGGCCTCGCTGAGCAGCCCTGGTCAATGTCTTGGGAACATATCTGGGCTAGAGGAGGAGGAGGCAGGCCACTTTGGGTGAGGGAGCTAGCAGTGGCCACCGGTGCTGCCTCCCTCCTGTCCTCCTTCGCGGACCCCAGCCGCTCTCAGTGAATAATCTCTAGGCTCTCACCCTCTCTGGACAGATTCCATCCACCACAGTTGCAAAGGAGCCTTCCTTTCCTGCGGTCCATCCTTCCCTGGTGAGGTCAGCACACCCTGGGGAGCAGTCTGGTGCTGTGACTCTCCGTACCCCTCCCTGCAGGCTCTGCACTGAGATGGAACTAACAGCGGTTGCCACTGATTTCCCAGGCTCCCAGCACTGTGTCAAATGCTCCACATGCCCCGTCGCACGTATTCCTCATGATAACCCTGAGGGGTGGAGATGGTAATTGTCCACATTGTATAGAACTGGAGACTAGGGCTCAGAAAGGTTGGGACACGGGCCCAGGGTCACGTGGTCAGTAAACGGTAGAGACAGGCTGGGGGCCCCTGCCCCATTCACTGTTCCTCACTAGCATGTGTGACTAGGCCCACCACGTCATCTCTCCCACCCCATGCCTGTCTCGAGGCAGCGGACTAGACTGAGTTCTGCGGGTGCCTCGATGTCTGGGGCGGAGGAAGGTCACCTTCGTGGGCTTCAGGGGCTCTGCGGAGCCAGTTTGGGCTAGTTCTTTTGAGGGCTCGCTGCAGACTCATGATTCATCCATCTATTCATCCATCCATCAGATATTTAGTACCTACTGTGTGCCAGTTACTGTGTAACTCTAGGCCATGGAGAGTCAGGAGTGACTAAACAGGAACAGATCTTTTTCTGTAGACAAAGACTGAGCCTATATTCCAGGAGGGGGAGCAAACAGTCAGTTCTGTGGTGTGTTAGAGAGTGATCAGGCTGTGCACAAAAACGGACTGAATGCGAGCCCTTAAAATTCATACTGAAATCCTAATCCCCACTGTGATGATATTTGGAGGTGGGGCCTCTGGGAGGTAATTAGGTCATGAGGGTGGAGCCCTCATGAATTGGATTAGTGCCCTTTTAAGAAGAGACGCAAGAGAGATGCCTGTCTCCCTCTGCCATGTGAGGACGCAGTGAGAAAGGGAACACCTGCAACCCAGGAAGAGGGTTCTCAGCGGACACTATCTGCTGGCACCTTGATCTTGGACCTCCCAGGCTTCAGAACTGTGAGAAATAAATGTTTGTTGTGTAAGCCATTCAGTCGATGGTCTTTGTGTTCTAGCCTGAACGGCCTCAGACAAACCAGGTAAGAGAGTGGGGCCGGCGGGAGGCAGGCAGAAGAAAGAGGTGGCCAGGGTGATCGTCAACAAGAAGGGGAGAGTTGAGTGAAGACACAAAGGGGGAGAGAAGGTGGCCTAGGTGGGATCTGGGGGTAGTCCTATGCCCCAGAGCAAGGCTCTCGCACCAGCAGAGGCCTGGTGTGTTCAGAGAACAGCACAAAGACCAGCGTGGAGGCCGTTGGGCAGCGCGGGCGTGGGGTAGGAGTAGGAGTAGGAGTTAAGGCCCAAGAGGTTCTGTGAGGACTCAGTGAGGACTCACAGCCACTGAATGGACTTTGGCTTTTAATCTGGTAACAGGGCCATTGCAGGGTCGGACTGACATGCTAACCGGGCCACTCTGGCTGCTGTGTGAGGCATGGAGTGTTGGAGGAAGGAAGGAAGCCAGGATGCCTGTTTGCAGTCTCTTGTCCTCACAGCCCAGGCCCATCCAGCAGCCCCTGGGCCGGGCCCTGGGCTCTGAAGGGCTGGGGCTTGATGCAGATCCCCTGGCCAGCGCCACCGTCCATGGAGAGCACAGTTCCTTGGTTTACCAGTCCAGTCATCGAAATTATTTGTGTAATACATACACCAACAGGATCTGGAAACACACAATACTTTTAATTAAAGAATTTAAATAAGGGCAATTAAACCTGGCAGGAGAGATGCCGCAGCACACAGAGAGCTTAATTGGAATGGAAACTGAAGTAAATATGGAAAGAGCGTTACAAAAAATCGAAAGCTCAATGTATAGAATTAAGGAGGCTAATAATAATTCCTGGAGGTGCGTTCCCAGCCCCCAGCCTAGCTCTGGCTCCTTCTGGGCCTCTCTGGAGTAGTCACTTGGAAGGGCAAGAGAGGCCGTGTGGGCGGAAGCAAAGGAAGAGGGGCTCTGCTCCTGGCCTTGCCTCTGGCTCTTCCCACCGGACCCAGGGTCAGCAGCTCAGCTGCCCTGGGCCTTAGGCTTCTCATTTGCAGAAGGCCCGGAGAGCTGTGGGGCACTCAGATTTGTGTCTTGCCATGGGGCACTGATGATGTGTAGAGTGGGGCTCGTGGAGCCGTGGTCCACTGTGTAGCTGACCCCAGGTCACGCAGCATGCGCTTCCCCTCTGCTTTAGTTTCCCCAACTATGTGCCTGTGGCAGCTAGAGGTTTCCTAACTAGCCCAGTTCCTCCTGAGGGTGTAGGCTGGGTAAACAGATTAGACAGAGTCCCTGGAGGGCTCGCTTATCACAGATCACTTCTGGGCCTGTGATGGGGCCCAGAAAATGCCTTGTTAGGTTCCCGGGGGCTGCTGCCTCCAGTGCTGCTGGCTGGCTACCACAAACAAGCTGTCACAGTCTCAAGGAAGGGCTGGGCCTGGCTTGTCGCTTGCACTTGTGACCTCTGGAGCCTCTGGGCTGAGCTCAGGCTGGTCTCATGTTTACCACCAAAGTGTTTAGAGGAGGTTGTGTGGAGTGACTCCTGTATTCCGAAGTCTTCTCTGCTTATTTCAAAGCTCTCGTTCCACTTTCCTTTCTAATTAATTTTCCACGGCCAAATGGCCCAGTGCGTCTTGGGCTTTAAGCACAGTGGGCTTGGGAGTTTCCAGGTTAAATAGTTAATGATTAGTAATCAAATACTTCAAAGCATGGGTGGGATGTTAGCACTAGTTAAAGAAACTCTGAGATTAAGTCTTTTCATAGAGGAAAGCGGTCTTTATGTATTATGAATATTTAACACTAGATTTATTCAAGAAGTACTCTGGCATTTATCTTTTTTAAAGGAGACTCACCAGTGCCTGAGTGAGAGTCTGCCTGGGATTTGCTCTGAAGGTCCACTGGACCAAAGATGGGGTAATGGCAATCTCAAGTGCGGAAAAAAAAAAAAAAAAAAGGGTGAAAGTGGGTTGTGGAGATAGCAGGGTGGCTGGAAGGAGTTCGCTGAGGTGGCAGGAATCCAGCCAGTTCACACACGCCAGTGACTGGTTGGCAGGGAGACCCTAGCCCCAAACTCCCACTGCAGCCATTCACTGGTTTTCTAGAAGCAAGACAAAGAAAGGCGCCATGGTATGGTGGTTTAAAGCATAGATCCCAGAGGCAAAATTCCTAGATTTGTTCTTGGACAAATTAGTCTCTCTGTGCCTCAGTTTCCTCATCTGTAAAATGAGGATAATTAAAGTACCTACTAGCATTGTTGGGGGGAGTTAAGTAATATTTATAAGGCAGTTACAATACTATCTGGCACATAGGAATCACCATGTAAATTCGGTAAATAATTTTTAAAATCTTCGGTCTGAGTAGTGGGGATCTGAGCCATCACACCTGCTCCTGGCTCCTGATCTCTGTGGGATGAGCAGTGGGTGGGGGGGGCATGCTGACTGCCATAAACTAAACATCACAAACTTCCAGGGCCTACGCAAGGCTTTGTTAATCCATCAAAACTGGACAGTTCTACATTTGCCCCTTCATACGACACGGGAATGAAAAGGTGTTTTATTCCAGAGCCATAATGAAATACCAGATTATGGTCTTTTCAGTACAAAAGGTTCCTGAAGTCGGACTTCCTGACAGCGACTGGGAATCGGAATGGGAGAAAGTCAAGGACTCCTCCTCCTTGAGTGTGGGGAAATTCTTTGGCAGAATTAGCCGTGCTCCCTGGGAAATGTGCTCTGCAAATAGGTTCTTTTTTGAGTGGGTTACTCATCTTGCATCAAATTATCAAATTATACCCCACAAATCAGAGCCAATTATCCTGGACAGGCAGGCTTGGCTCTACACTCAGCTCTCTTCCGGGCAGTCTCCTCATACTCTCGAAAATGTCTTCTCTCCTGGCATTAATAGACATCTCTGTTGTTATCCGTGATGTCCCTCATGTGGAAAATGCATAAATGCTTTGCAGAGAACGAGGCAAGCATAGGGGCTCAGGTGTGGGGACAGCCTACCAGTGGGAACGCTGATCTATGTGTTCTTGGACCCCCAGATGGACCTTGCTAATGTTTCCATCGAAGGACTCAACAGCCAAGGGGAGTGACGGCAACCCCCACAGTATGAGAGCAGCATGAGATATAGTCTGGATACCCTGACATTTCGTCAAAGCCTCCTGTTTTAAAAAATATTCATACAGGGGCTCCTGGGTGGCTCAGTCGGTCGGGCAACTGACTTCAGCTCAGGTCATGATCTCATGGTCTGTGGGTTCGAGCCCCGCGTTGGGCTCTGTGCTGACAGCTCAGAGCCTGGAGCCTGCTTCAGATTCTGTGTCTCCCTCTCTCTCTTCTCCTCCCCTGCTTGTGTTATATCAAAAATAAATACATACTAAAAAATTTAAAAAAATTCATACAAATTTGTGTTCACCCTGCTCTACCTAGTATGCATATTTGTTTTAGTATAAAGCATTTCCATCCCCTTCCTTCAAACCTGAAGTTATAGGAAGAAGTACATATTTACTGTATAATTTAGAGTACCCCACATAACACAGTTAGGATGCACCACCACCTAAAAGTGTTATTTGTAGGAACTAGGGATTTCTCCAGCTAAGCAGGGCCCTTTGACTATTATGCTGAAATGTCCTTTTGCAGTGTGCACGCATGTGTGTAAGGGGAGTCATCAGTGGTAAACTTTTGTTCGTCTTACAGTCTCCCACAGACCTAGCTCAAGACCTGGTGCACAGGAGGCCTCTGGTTAGTTTTTGTGAATTTCTGAAAAAAAAAAAAAAAAAAAAACTGCTTCATTTGATTAACAGCACGTTGGGTGACTCCTCTGTCTCATTTTCCATGAGGTGCTAGAGATGTTGGAAGTGTAAGACAGTCGTGCCCTCCCGTGTATTGGTTGATGGATGAGAGGAGTGTGGAGTGACCTAATGGAAAAACAGTTGCACACAGTGGGATGAAGATGGCCGTTGTGCAAGGAGTTCGGCTCATTTTCAAACTTGTGGTGCTTTTTATTGAGGCAGGCCCAGGGAACCTTCCAGGTGGGGAAGCCCTCCTCAGGGCTTGCTGTCTAAATTTAGCTTAGAATTACAGAATTTTGGGTTTGGCAGGCCCTTCAAGCCATCCAGTGCAAATCCACTGAGAGCTGCAGAGCCTTAGATGGCCTGCTGCATGGTCCCCGGAGCCCCTGGATCTTCCCTGAACCGCCAACCTCATGTCTGGACAACTCGGACTAGGAGAAAGCTGCTCTATAAATCGTCCCGGACTCGCCAGTCTTCCCTCAGAACCAATAGGACAAGACTGCTTTCCTGTGGGTAGGGCAGCCCTTCAGCTTTGAGAAGGCAGAGCTAAGGTGCTTCTGGTCTCTCTGGTCCAACAGCCTGCAATTCCTTCAACCATGCGTTCAAATAGATAGGTAGAATTTAAGGAAGTTGGACCTTAGAAGACACACATCATGTGGCAAGAATCCCTGTAAGAATATTTTAAAGAGAGGGATGCAGCCTTTGTGTAACCATTCACAATAATGGTAATGGCGGAAGAGTGGCATCTCATTACCATGGAGAGGCAGTCTATCGCGTCACTTGGCAGGTCTGGCCACAAAGTTCTCTGGAGCAACTGGATATTTGCGTACCTCTCTCCTTCTATTGGCATGGGGCTCATTGACCAAATGCCTCTTTCACTAACCTTTCATCACCAAATCCCAGAATCCCCCCAAATCTCAGTATGTAGGGTACTCTCAGAAGACTGAAAGTCCTATAATTTATAGGTAACACTTTAGGAGAGTCTTTAAACCAGGAGGAGTCACAAGCTAGAGAATCACAGAAGGCAATGACTACTATTTCCCGTGTTCACAAAATTTCTTCATGTGCTGATGTGGGAAATGCTGGCTGTCTAGAGACAGGTGCGTCACTTGAGAGGGACAACTCTGGCTGCCCTGTTCTTCAGACAGAAACCCAGAGCCTAGAGTGGTCCTGGGTTAATAATACCCCTTCACAATTCCCTCCTTTTCATCCATCACTACTTCCAACAGACTGATGCAGTGTCTCTCAAAATCCACCCCCACCCCACCCCCCCACCCTCCCGCCCAGCTGCCTGGACCTACGCCCTCATGGTGATTGAGTCTGCCCCATCTCTCATGGGAATGATGGAACAGCCCCCTAACTTGCTTCCATGTCTCTTTTTTTCTAATCCACCCTGAACTCTGCTACCAGAGGGGTTCAGACCCCATCGTGGCAATCCACTGCTTAAAACTTCCTCCGGTTCCTCCCTCTGCTTTTAAGGTGAAGTCCAACTTGTTGGCCTGGCTTTCACCGATCACCACTATCTGCACCCAAACTGACCCTTGTGTCTGAGCTCTCTCATGCCTCTTTGGAGGTTCCAAATTCCACCCATAACAACACTGGATTTGCATTCTTCAGACATACTCTGTTTTTTCTTGCCTTTGCCCAGGCTGAGCCTCTACATGGGATGTTCTCCCTTTTTACACCTGGGAACTGTCCTACAACTTTCAAGATCCAGATCAAACGAGTCTCGAATGTGAAGCCATCCTTGAGCCCGTCACCCCAGGGTCCCAGAACATCATACATCCCTCATTTCTGGTCTCGTCATGCATTTTATTGCGTGTTTATATGCTCATGAGCTCCTCCAGGGCAGAGGCTGGCTCTGTTTCATATCTGCATCCCTCCTGCCCAACCCCCATGCTCAATAAATGTTTGATGAATAACTGAAGGAAAGAATGTTCATCATCAGAAAATTGCTCATCAGAGCCCTGTACATCAGTGTTGCCAAGAGATGTTTCATCAAATGTGGTTTCTCAGTGTCAGTATCTAATGCTGTCCTGATTCATCCTGAAGCATCAGAAATGCAGAAGTGCTTGCAGGGGATAGAAGAAAGGCATTTTATTTGTTAAACAGAAAATCAGGGTATGAGATGGAACACTAAGATATGCAAATGCCTATCTTCTTTGTAGGAGAACCTGAGAGAATCGTGCTGGATTATTTTGAAATTAATTCAGCCTGAGTGTCTGTGGAGTTTAAATGCAGCCCTCAGGAGAGTAAATAATGCAGAATGTGAAACCGGAAAGGAGATTGGAGATGCACCAGTAAAAGGTCCTTTCAGCCCAACTTCTGCACCAGATCATTCTAGTTGGTAGGATACCCATGTAATTTGCAAAGATTAAAACCTGTTGCAAGAAAAGTAGCCCAAGAACACGATTTAATCACGTAAGAGGCTTCCAGCTTCCTCTGGCCTTGTCAACAGTAGTTCCTAACCAGCGAGAGCTTGTGGACAGATTCCGGTTGCTTGATAAACATCAATCATTTTGCATTAAACAAAAAATTCACATATGTTAATCTTTAAATATCAGGCAAGAGTGGCTGCTCTGGGTTTGCAAATGAGGGATTTAAAAATATTATTTCCAGGGGCGCCTGGGTGGCGCAGTCGGTTAAGCGTCCGACTTCAGTCAGGTCACGATCTCGCGGTCCGTGAGTTCGAGCCCCGCGTCGGGCTCTGGGCTGATGGCTCAGAGCCTGGACCCTGTTTCTGATTCTGTGTCTCCCTCTCTCTCTGCCCCTCCCCCGTTCGTGCTCTGTCTCTCTCTGTCCCAAAAAAATAAATAAACGTTAAAAAAAAAAAAAAAATTTAAAAATATTATTTCCAAACAGTTCCCCTCGGTAGAAAGATCAAAGATGTGACTGCCAAACCACCCTGGGAGTTAATTAGATATATATGTAAGTGGCTGAAAATTGCCCAGGCTCCAGGATTCCACATTCCAATATGGCCTGCTTTGCCGGTCACTGTGTCCTTTCAAGTAGGAACCACATGGGGCTGCCTGTTCAAGGCCATGTGCTGAGATGAGAAAAGGAAAGAGCTAGATTTGGGGGTGTCTTTGCCTTGAGTATGTCCATTTTAGGGGGGGATGTTCCTTTCTCTGCCCCGGTCAGGGATGGACAGATGAGATGAAGGCCAGCCAGGGGCACCCAGGCATCTGGGACTGGAGATGGAGAGAGGAGTCACTTCAGCCTGAGACCTTGGGGGCATGTCTGTCTATGAGGGTTGGAAACAGGCGGAGGTGCCTGTGTGGGGGGCTGGGATATGAAGCAGCCTGTGTTTGGATGCAACCAGCCTGTTTGAACTCCGGCTCCATCCTTCAGGCCCTATGATCTTGGCCAGGTGACTTCATCTCGTTTTGTCCCAATTGGGATGGAGTTGCTATGTTTATGAACACTGCACTTCATGAGGTTGGACGCAGCGGAGCTGAGGAGCTCTGTGTCCCTGGTGGTTCTGGACCTTTTCGGAGGAGCAAGGCTTCCAAAGAGGCCAGGGAGCTCACTTCAGTTCAACAACACTCATATCCTGGTGACACCAAGTCTCCAGTGTGGCAGGTGAGTGGCTGGGCCATGACCTCCAGGGGCTATTCCGGGGCTGCCCGGGGCCGCTTTCCCTCCTCCCCGTGAGCTGAAGCAGCATGTTCAACTATTAGAGGACTCCCAGCCACACGTGTCAATCTGCCTGACCCACAACCACCAGAAGCTGCGCATCTCGGTTCAGCCTCAGACCTTGCCCTGAGAGGGGATCTCGGTGGCCAGACAGGGCCATAAGGACCCTGGGGCCACTCACAGAGGAGAGGGAGGAGGGAACAGCTAAATGTTCAGACTGCATTTCTGCCTCCTGCTGGCTCTTCTTCCCGCCTCTCTCCCCCTTCTAGAAGCTCCCCTTCCCATTCAGCCTCACAATCTCTGCCACAGGGGCATTCAAAAGCCCACACCTACCCATGCCAGTCCCCTGCCGCACATCTTCCTGCCCACAGGCTCAAGTCCAGGCTCATGTGCAGCTACTCCCCGCCCCCCGTGCCGTCCAGGCCCCACCACCCCTGACTATCCGCAGCTCTCTGAACACAGCCGGGGTTTGATGCTTCACGGCTTCTGCACATGCTGTTCCCTTTCCCTGGAATGCCCTTCACTATCTTCATGTGGAGCACACTCCTACACATTCTTCAAGGTTCAAGCTAAGTGCTGTCTCTTCTGAAAAGCCAGCAGCCCTGGTCTGGCTCCCTACCCGCCATCTTCCTGGACAGTTTCTTCAACATTCCCAGGAGGAAGCTGAGCTCATGGGCCCAGCAGGCTTGGCTGAAGGCAGCAGAGAATGGCCTGAGGTGAGCCCCTGCCCAGCCTCCCTAGATGGTATGATGTCCACTTCACCCCAGCAAAGTCAGCCCCACGCATCTCCACAGGGATATGTGTCCATTTCCCTCTGTTGCCTCCAGTCTGCAGGCCGATTTTGCACCTAGCCTGAGCTGGGAAACACCAGCCAGCAAGCACACATCCAGCCTTCCTCCCTCACCACATGCCTCCAGCCCTCTCTCTGCCTGAGGAGAAATACAGCCCCATCCCGTGTCACTCAGACCTAGACACCTGGCAGGGGACAGTGACAAAGGCTACCGCTGGGCAGAGTGTGGGGTCAGAAAAAGTGCTTCAGTGAGAGAGAGGGAGGCGGGAGGAAGATGTGCCCCATATTCTCAAACCTCAGCCCTGACCCTGACCTTCTTCCCGGTGGCCACTACTAAGTAAAAAGGAGAACCTGAAATAGTTCGCGGATAGTACCCAACATGAACACGTTGGGCATGTTATTTACCGTCTTTGTGTCTCATTTTCTTCATGGTACCTACATGCAGCTGTTTGGAGGAATAGATAAGCGAATACACGCCCCGTGCTTAGAAGTTCTGGCACAGAGTAAGCACTGTATGAAGGCTGGCTGCTATTCTTACCGGGACAGACTATTACAGTTCACCACACAGGAAGGAGCACGGCAGGAGCCACCAGTCCTGGTGCACCATATTCCCTCTCAGGGAGCCCCATACATTATGCAGGCCCAGCCGGGACTCGGAGCTGCCCCACACATCTCCCACCTGCCCTTGGAAGTGCTCCCATTTGGCTCCCTGTGCTGCTCCCCAGCCATCTGCTTTCCTGGGGGGGTCACAAAGCCCTTGTCTGGACTCTGGCTCCTGCTTTCTGAGTAGCCCTTAAATCTATGGCCTTGTTTCGAAGTCAGTATTGACCTTCCTCACTCATTCAGGACCCAACTCAGTCCTCTGGATGCACACACCCAGATCACGGATCAAAGGTTCCCCTACCCATAGAATATGATGCAGCCGGGACCTGTCCTGCCCCCTCTCGCCCCCCCTCCCACCACGGGGAGAGTAACTGCCAGTCCCTTCCAGTGCCCACCAGCTTCCTCCTCCCCAGGGTGGCAGCAGCTTGCTGGGAGGCTGAGTCAGGGTCTCTTCTACTCGGTCCCACGAATACACCTATTCCCTTTCTGACTTCCCTGGAAGCTTCTACCATATACAGTCCTCCGATGCCTTAGAAGCCCGTGGGCCCCCTCGCTTCCTGTTCTGAACACTTCTGCTGCACTGCCTGGGAGGTGGGTGTCCCTACCTGTGGGGGAAAACTGGCCCTAACTTAGTGGAATCCTGGGGGCTGGGAGCCTCTGAGCTGAGGCCCAGGTCCTCTTCAAAGCTGAATCATGGTGGGCCACCCCAACTGGGCATCTTGATCCTTGGACATCATTTTGTAACTGGGCTAATGGAGAGCCGGAAGTCAAATATGGGCCTCAGAACTGATGGAGGCTTAATACGGGAATGCCTCCTGTTCACCATTGTACACACTGCCCTTTGAGGAAGCCTCCTCCCCTAGAGTGAGCCCATTCTGGGAGGAAGGCAGAGCAGGGCACAGACCAGAGGTGCCTCGGCACTGTCTATACCTGGGACACTGGGCTTCATCCCAGGAGATAGGGCGTGTGGAGAGGAAATGTGAGAGTTTAAAGACAGAGAGGCCTAAATCTAACTTCCAGCCCTGATCCTTACTGTGTGACTTTGGGCACATGACTTCCCTCTCTGAGCCTATCTCCATGTATCTACAAATTAAACAAAACGATAATAAAACAACAATAACAACCACAACAACAATTCCCCTTTTAGCGCCAATATCAGGAGCCAATGAGCTAATGTACATAAAATGTCTGGCACATAGTCAGTGCCCAGTAAATCCCGGGAGTCCCAGCCTCCCTGTTGCCACCATGTCCCTTTCCTCCTTGTCTCCTCCCACATGCTCCCTGGCCCCTTAGACCTTCTCCCCGCTCTGCTTTCCTGCTGCCCTTCATGGGGGCTCTGAGGCTGTTACCTGAGAGAACTGCCAGTGAAGCTTCATTCTCTTGGCTTTGGCATAACTGCACTCGATGAGCCGTGGCCGACTGTTGACATCCACCAGGCACCGGTTGTCATCATCGTCAACCGTGGGGCTCAGGATGCCCACGTGGATCTGCTGACTGCTCGTGTAGTACACGTTCTGGGGGTGGGGGAAGATTGTGGTTAAAATGCAGTGGCTAGAGAGATGGGGGGCGGCCAGTGGGGATTCTCCCTGGCAGCTAGTGAAGAGAGCACAGTCCAGCGGTCTTCAAGTTATTTTCTACTGCAACAGGCAAGAAGAGGAAACCCTTTAACATCACGATCCAGGATAGTATCTGGTCCACATGTGTAACTGAAACAAAATTTTCAGGAAATAAAACTTATTCTTACCATATGCAATGCAATCTGATATTTTCTATTCTATTCTTTCAGTGAAAAGCATTGGTCATAACCTTTCAAATAGATTTCACCACCCACAGTTTAAAAAGCATGGCTTGAATCCATTATTTGCAGGCTTGCTGACTTCCTCTCTCCATAAATATCTTGTGCAAGATACTGTGGTTGGCCAGTAGATAAAGAGAAAAGACCTGTGCCATGCCTTAGGGAGTTCAGAGTCCTATAAAACATGATTTCCATCTAGACTAAGACTGTGTAGACCAAGGATTGGCAAACTTTTTCTTAAAGGGCCAGGTGGCAAGTAATTTTGGCTTTGCAGTGTGTTGGGAGGTCCTGAAGACCACTCCCAGGTTTGAAGATTTGATAGGGCTTACAAGACTCAGCACATATTTGTACTCACAGCTGTGAATTATTTTAGTAAAAGGATACAAATCATATTGGCAAAGGGAAAAGGCACCTGGGGCAAAGCCTGGGGGAAACCAGGTGGAAGTTTCCAAAGGTACTCTCCTAGTGGTCACAAGGATACACTTAATTCCCCCAGCAAGGAGCTGAGACAACACGTGCGAGACGTTTTCTACCTGGAAAGTTCTTAGAGACTCAGCTGGGCTTTTTTATCAGAGCTGGTCACGTACACAGCCTCTGCCTGGCACATACCAAAATTCCAGATTCCCAGAAGGAAAGCATGTGTTAGCACAAACTGTACATTGCTTGTACAGTCTGGTTAGGCATAGTGAACCACTCTTATAGATCTGGGGATGGTGGGAACCTCCTGAAATCCAAGTTCCAAGCAGGCCCTTCAAAGGACAGCAGTCAGCCCCACTGTGTTAACTCTTTTCTGCACAGAAGGCCATACAGTCTGAAAACTCAACTCTGCCATTGTAGCAGGAACACAGCCACAGACAATACGTGAATGAATGGCCGTTAGGAGAATGCTTCAATTACAAAAATAAGGGGTGTGCCATGGGCCGTAGTTTCCTGGCTCTGGTCTAGAAGAAAGCCACAAGACCCTTGGCCTTCCAAGTTTCCAGTCTCTTCCCTCAACCTTCAGTCATGGTTCCAAAGAAAAGGGCTCTGAGGGAGAAGTCATAAGGTTCTGTGAGTTTTTCTCTTCATATTACTAAAGAAATGAACACCCCCACTTAAGATTAGGCCCCAGGGGCAAATTGAGATACTACATTTCTTTGCTTTAGGTTAGAGTTCAGGGTGAGCCCTCTTGTTATCTTCATACATTAAAACATTCTTACTGGTAAATATTTTTGATTAATTCCAAATGAGAATATAAAGCATTTCTTGTTTTAGTAGAAGAGGGACTTATGTATATATATATTATATATTAATGTATTATATATGTATATTATGTATATATTTTAATGTTTATTTTTAAGAGCACAGGCGGGGGAAGGGCAGAGAGAGGGGGAGACACAGAATCTGAAGTAGCGGGGCTCGAACCTATGAACCACGAGATCATGACCTGAGCTGAAGTCGGACACTTAACTGACTGAGCCACCCAGGCACCCGACATCATTAGAAGAGGGACTTTTAAACATGAGTGTGGGACATAAAAGGGATTGTGGGGTGAGAAGGGCAGTGCAGGGAAGGTAGATAAGGAGTGGTCCTTGGGGGCATGTTCTTTCTGACCTTTGGAAGTCCAAGGAGGGCATGGAGAGGCAGGTAGGATCACCCTTCAGACATAAGAAGATCCTCAGGCCAGTGTATCAGTCAAGGCCCTAACTGGAAACAGATGGCACACTCAAGGTGGGGGAATCCAAAGAGGGTATAATAAAGGCACAAGTCTCAATGATGTGGGTAGGATGTAAGGCAACCATAGGGATAGTATAGTTCCTGAGAATAATAACATGGAGCTATTACCACTCCTAGACCCCAAGGGATGAGAGAAGAGAGAAGTTACCAGAATCTGTAAAAGTCATCTAGAGAAGGTTGACTTGGAAGAAGGCTTCAGGGAGGGAGGGGTTTGATGAGTGGTGGTGAATAAATAACCCAACTTTACTCTCCCCCCTTCTCACTTGGTTCTTCTGCTGGATCAGCCCATTGGCAGAACCCTGCTGGAAGCCAAAGAACATGGGAGCCCACTGAAACATTCCATAAAGTCAGAGTCCTAGAGTAGAAGGAAAGGATGGAGAGTGGATCTGGAGAGACAAAGAGAAGACACTCATTACAGGAAGGATGCACTCTCTCAAATCATCTTACAAGTTATCAGATTTGGGAATCCATGGAAATAGGCATTTAACTACTGAGATGACTGATTCTTCCCATAATAGAGGCGACCAAAGTTCTGAGCAGAGGCCAAATGTAGAAGGCCTGGCTCCAGCGTGGACATGTGACCAGAACACAGGGGCAAGAGGGTCCTACTCAGAACCCATATTGAGTGAGAGACCCTCCAGTGGGTGGTCTGGATTTCCAGTTCACCACTAAGGAAAGCCAATGACCTGCTGTGGCTTCCAGTTTATTGGAGGTGAGGGAGAATATGATGACTGGTCAGATTTACGAATTTAAATAGATGCTGGTAGACATCTCATTCCTCCATCCATCCACCATCCATCCATTCATCTGTCTGTCCAACAACAATCTCTAAGTTGAGATCTGAGGATAATAGAGATGAGAAAGCTATGGTCCCTGTCCTGGATGATCCAAGAGCCAAGGTGGGGAAACTAACATTTCAGGAAATAATGGCTCTAATCACACTAAAATGAGCATCGTCTGTGCTTCCTCCATTCACCTAACCCAACTCTCGCTCCTTTGAAAGTAGAAATAAAAACACCACCTCCTGAAAGCCTTCCACGAATATGCAAAAGCATGGGGCCTCTCAGCCTGCCACCTGAGCCTCTCTCCAAAAAGTGCAGAGCTGCTCATGACGTTGGGTTGAATGCCCCACGCCCTCTCCTCAGGACAGAGTGTAGCTCTCAGTCACCCTGTTTACCGGGACCCAGATTTCCCGAGGCTCGGCAGTGTGGGCTGCCTGACAAGGACAGCTAGGAAGCTAGTGACTGCCATCCTTCTTTCATCGCTGTCACCAGGGCCTGACTCTGGTCTCCGGGGCAGGTTGTAGAGACACAAGCGGCTGTGCAGGTAATAGCTGAAATCAGTTTTATTCACTTAGCTGCTCTGAAGTGCTTGGGGGAGACGCTTGGAGAGGCACGCGTGCGGTTCCTATCTGGCACAGCTGTCACTGGGGCTGCTTATTGCTCCGGAGTCTGGGAGAATCATAACAGGGACAGACAGTTGTTATTTAAAAGCAAACACCAAAGTGCATCTTGAGTGGTGTCACCATGAAGCTTGCAGAACAGAGAGAGAGATTCGGCAGAGGACGCTCTCAAGTGGTCCCCTTGGGCACCTCAGAAGTCCAGCCAGCAGTGGATTGAATCGGTAAACGGCCTGAACACAAAGGAGGGGCACCAGTTTCGTACAAGATGCCCCACTTTTGGTACCAGCAGGCCCAGGAAGCACCACTACACTTTCTGAATAACGGGGAGCCTGGAAGCTTTAAGCAAGCAAGGACCTAGAACCGTGGTTCTCAGGGAGGGGTGATTTTGCCGACCAGGGCCTATCTGGCGATGTCTGGGGACATCTGTGGTTGTCATGAGAACGGGGGAGGGACGCTGCTACTGGCATCCAGGCGGTAGAGGTCAGGGACACTCGCTGCTCGACATCCTACCCCGTACCCAACAGCCCCCCACAGTGAAGAATGACCCGACCCCGGATGCGCAAGAATGCTGCTGTTGAAAACCCCTGCCTTAGGTGGCTAATAACGAAAGCTGAGATGTTTGTAGCTCCTACTCTGTGCCAGACTCAAAGTCATTTGCATGCTTTATCCCACTGAATCCTAAAACAACTCTGAGGAGGGCGCCGCTGTCGTCCCCATCTTGTAGATGAGGAAACTGAGGCACAGGAAATTAAGTAAAAGTCCCACAGGTGGAGAGCAGTAGCTGAGATTCAAACTGAAGCAGTCTGACGCCAGAGCCACACCTGTGACTTTTTACCTCGCTCGCCTACCTACCTCCCTTGGGTCAGGGCAGCTCTAGCAGCCGGCCCAAGGGGGAGAGGCCAGGAGGCTGGCTTGGGAAGCTTCCCCTGTGATCTACGCGAGCCTGCACTGAGGAAGCAGAGGAGGGCTGGTGGCGCCTGTGGTACAAGAGGGTACAAAGCGCTTAGCCATTTTGGGATGAGCACTGGGTGTTGTATGGAAACTAATTTGACAATAAACTTCATATATTGAAAACAAAAACAAAAACAAAAACAAAGTGCTTAGCCACATTCCTCCAGTAACTCCCCAGTCAGCAGCAGAGGGGGAGCTCATCCTGCCCGGGGATGTTTTACAAACCCCAGGGGCATAGAAACAATAGTCTGACCCCTTGGCTACTCCCCAGCTGCAAACTACTGACTCCGATCATTCTTCAAGCAGCCCCATGAGGCCTGAGGCAGGCCTTCAAACCTGAGCCGGCACTTCCTTCTTTTTTTGTTTTTAATATGAAATTTATTGTCAAATTGGTTTTTCATACAACACCCAGTGCTCATCCCCACAGGTGCCCTCCTCAATGCCCATCACCCACCCTCCCCTCCCTCCCACCCCCCATCAACCCTCAGTTTGTGCTCAGTATTTAAGAGTCTCTTATGGTTTGCCTCCCCCACCCTAACTTTTTTTTCCCCTTCCCCTCCCCCATGGTCTTCTGTGGAGTTTCTCAGGATCCACAGAAGAGTGAAAACATATGGCGTCTGTCTTTCTCTGTATGACTTATTTCACTTAGCATCACACTCTCCAGTTCCATCCACGTTGCTACAAAAGGCCATATTTCATTCTTTCCTATTGCCAAGTAGTATCCCATTGTATATATAAACCCAAACTTCTTTATCCATTCATCAATTGGTGGACATTTAGCTCTTTCCAAAATTATGGAACGGGCACTTCCTTCTGATGCTTGGAAGGAAAAGGGAGAAAGAACATGCAGGGTGACAGAACAGACACATCTGTGTCTTGGGGCGCACACCAGTGGCATTTGCCTCTCCCTCAGGCCAGGGGCAGGAGTCATGACTAATAGCGAAGCAGGCCAGCCAGCCAGGGAGCCCATTGGGTGCACACTCCTGCCCTCGGGGCCACAGAGCCAAGGCCAGGCAAACACCCCCAGGGCTGGAGGTCCATCTTGCTCTGTCACTATATCTCCTGGACAAGCAAGGGCTCCCACCCTGACCCCTGTCAGCTGTCCTCAGCATCCCTTCCCTATCCGGCAGGCATGGAGGTGGGACCTGCCTGTGCCAGAGACTGAGCTATGGCCTTTTATAAGATCTGCCGTCCACCCCTATTAAACGGCACCTCCCTGACAGAAACTGCCACTGGCGGCCGAAACTTCTCCGGAAGGCAGGTGGGAGAAGAGAAGAAATATACTTTTGTGCACCTATATGCCAGGCCCTCTGCAGGGTACTTTCCGTATCTGCGGTCACCTTCCAGTTGTAAGGATAAAGAAACTGAGGCTAAGAGGCTGTAAACACTTTGCCAGAGGCAAAGGCAGGCAGGTGCTCTCTCCCCCCTGCCTGGAGGAGGCTCCTGGGGAAGGCAGAGACCTTGGCAATTCAGTGCCTTCACCCCACTCTCGGGTGGGCCACCCCTGATGGTCTCATCTCCCCCAGCCCTCAGCAGGGCCTCCCCAGAGCAGAGGCCAAGACGGGCAGAGGGAGAGGGACGAGGGTCTTCCAGGCAAGTCAGGAACATGGAGCAAAACGGGGTTTGTTAAATGACTTAATAATATGGTTTCGAGGTGCAACAGAAGTCCCAGCTCCCTTCCAAACAAAGGCCAGGTGGATCTTGAGCAGCTTTATTTCCTTCATTAAGTGATGTTTCCTTGGCAACACTGCCGGGCCTACTGAGTGGCTGCCCTTGAAAAATAAGGTAAGGTAGAGACATTGAAAGACACGGGGCAGCAGTGGTGGTATTTGGCTGAAAACTCCCTCAGCCTAGAGGGTGGTGAGGGGATGGAAGGCAGAGAGTCATTGTGGGACACTCTTTACAAGAGGTTCTAGAAGGTACCACAGGGAGAAAACTTTATTTGCAGGGTGCTTTCATGGGAAAAATGACCGAGGGCGAAGCAGGGTCCTTGTGGTCATTTCTTTGGATACTTGCAGGATATCTGTATGTACCCTGGAGGATTGTTGCTGCCCAACAAAGACTTAAGAGACCAGCTCTCTGTGGGGGTGGGGGGACACACCAGGGGAGTGAAAGTCTCGGGGTGGAAAATTAGAAACAATGGTGCAATTACAAAGAGTCAAAATGGCAGGGGCGGGGAGGAGGGCTGTTGGTAAAGATCACTAAAGGGAGAGCCAATCTCTGGGGCTACTGCATGGTGGGCTTCTTGGAGGAGAGGATGGGTGCTGGGCTTTGGAAGAAGAGAAAGATCTGTGAGCAAATGAAATGGGGGAGGATAGAGGGATCAAAGCGACATACTCCTAAATGCAATCAAGCTAAGGCATTGCCCTCTACCTTGCACAGTAGAACCACCTGGGGAGCTTTGAAAAGTATAAATCCGGGGCGCCTGGGTGGCTCGGTTGGTTAAATATTCGGCTCTTGGTTGCAGGTCAGGTCACGCTCTCACAGTTTGTGGGTTTGAGCTCTGCAAGCTCGGAGCCTGCTTGAAATTCTCTCCTCTCTCTGCCCTTCCCTGCTCGTGTGTGAGTGCTCTCGCTTGTTCATGCTCTCTCTCTCTCAAAAAATACATAAAACTTAAAAAGTATAAATGCGGGGCGCCTGGGTGGCTCAGTGGTTAAGTATTTGACTCTTGGTTTCGGGTCAGGTCACAATCTCACAGTTTGTGGATTTGAGCTCTGCTCTGTAAGTAGGGAGCCTGCCTGAAATTCTCTTCCCTCTCTCTGCCCTTCCCTGCTGTTTTGAGCACTCTCTCTTGCTTGCTCTCAAAATCCATAAAACTTAAAGTGTAAATCCAGGTGCATGGGTGGCTCAGTTAAGTATTTGACTCTTGGTTTCAGCTCAGGTCATGATCTCCTAGTTTGTGGGTCTGAGCTCTGCTCTGTGAGCATGGAGCCTTCTTGAAAATCTCTCTCCCTCTCTCTCTGCCCTTCCCTGCTCATGTGTGTGTTTTCTCTCTCTCTCTCTCTCTCTCTCTCAATTAAAAAATATATATATAAATATAAAACTTAAAAATTCAGGGGTGCTTGCGTGGCTCAGTCATTAAGTACTTGACTCTCCGTTTCAGCTCAGGTCATGATCTCAGTTTGGCTTTGAGCTCTGCTCTGAAAGTGGAGCCTGCTTGGAATTCTATCTCCCTCTCTCTCTGCCCTTCCCTGCTAGTGTGTGAGTATGCACACCTGCTCGGTCTCTCAAATATGAAACATAAAAATATATACAAATTAGGGGCACCTGGGTATCTCAAATCTTCAGTATTTGACACTTGGTTTCAGGTCAGCTTGTGATCTGAGTTTGGGTTTGAGCTCTGCTCTGTGAACGTGAAGGGTACTTAAAATTCTCTCTGACCTTCCCTGTTCGTGTGCATACGTGCATGCTCGCGCTCTCTCTCTCTCAATAAGGAAAAGGATAAATCAGTTTTAGCAGGTGAGACCTAGGCATGCGGGGTGTTCCAGGTGATTCCAATGTGTAGCCAGGGTTGAAACTAGCTGTATGAAGGACATTTTGGGGCAGCCCAGGGAGGAAACATGGGGACAGCACTTATGACCGCCTGGATTCCAAGCCTCTCATTGTGGGACCAACAGGGATCCCCATCTTCAGGGGCACGGTTTCCAAGACTCTGATGTGGGTGGCCAAGGTGGTAGGAAGCACCACTGTTTAGGACCATAGTTCCCAAAGTGTGGTCCTAGCATCATCTGGGAACTTGATAGAAATGCACATTTTGAGCCCAACCCCGGACCTGCTGAATCAAACTCTGAGCGGGGCCCAGGAGTCTGTATTTTAACAAGCCCTCCACGTGAGTCTGTGTGTGAACATTTGAGAATGGCTTGGTTCAGGTGAAGGTGGTCACGTGGGAGAGTCAGGTGGACCCGCGTCTTCACTCAGCACCTCCACCCTCCCTTTGTAGCTGGGAAACCACTCTAAGCCTCAGTTTCCTGACCTGTAAAATGCGACTGTGAGGATTAGGATACTGATGGCCCCCAGTCTGGCCACAGGGCCTGCGGGGCACAGAACAAGGCAGGAAGGATGGAGCTCTTCATAGGAGGAGACACAGGGAAGGGACTGCTTCCAGCTGCCCTGCCCCAACCCCCTCCTCTCTGCCCCCCCACCCCCATCTTGAGCCTACCTGACCAGTGGATCTGTGGGTAAGAATTCATGGAAACAGCAGGCAGGGAGCAGGGGGAGGGGCAGAGAGGGAGTAGAGGCTTGCTTTATTAAATCTCAATTTAGAGTAGTGACTCTGACATCTGTAATGTGTGCTGGAAATGGGCTGTTTGTCCTCTTTACCGAGAATGAGCTGCTGGCCCCTCTGCAGATAGGGCAGGCTGATTTAAGGGTTTGGTTACTAGTCATTAACCCCTCGACACAGAGGTTAGTTACAGTGCTGAGGGCTGCGGGGCACTGATGCTAAATCAGCAGTGAAGGGGAGTCCTTTCCAAAATGATCTCGTGTTCACTAAGCACAGAACCAGGTACATCAAGGGAATGAAAACCTGTATAAACATTCTGTTTGCCATAGCTGTGAAGGAGCCCAAGTGTGGAAAGCAAGGTCCCTAGCTCAAGGCCTCCCCTCCCCCTCCTCGTGAGCCCATTTCCCTGGTGGAGGGGAACAGGTGGGGCTAAGCATGTGAGTCCCCCAGGTGTGTGTGGGGAGGTGTATAACCGGCACTCAGCACATCGATCCGGTTTAATTAGCAAACACGCCTTCGTGCCCACTAGCGTGTGGCCTGAGACGGGCAATGGGGAAGCAGGGGAGAAAGACACCTGCATCCTCCCTCGGGGAGCCTGGTGGGGAGACAGGCCTGCTGTGAAGGGAAGAGAATAGCCTCATGGCCAGGCTTAGAGCAGAGTAAGAGCAGGTCAAAGTGCCAGAGGGGCCAGAGCTGGAGTGATTTACTCCGTCTGGGGCTAGTTGGTGAGTGAGGAGTTTTGAGAAGAGCCGAGGAGAGCGTAGTTTTCCCAGACAAGTGACAGGGGTGAGGGACTGCTGTCAGAAGGGACAAGACAAGCCAAGTCAGAGGCTCGGCACTACCTTGCCATGTTGGGTGAAAGAGGGGGGTCCCTACGGGGGTGGGGAGAGAAGGCCAGACGAGCAGCTCGGGGCTGAAGAGTTCAGACAGCACATGTGAGCTCTGACTTCAGGTTAACTGTCCCTCCACTTGTGAGCGCCTATGAAGAATCCTCAGAGTGGTTTGGGTCAGAACCATCCAGGGTGCCCGGAAAGTGAGCTGGGGTAGAGGTGACATGGCCACCTCTGCAGGCTTGTTTGGAGGAGGTCGCTCATGAGGCCATGGGGAGAAAAGCGAGCTTTGGACTAGGGTGTTGTGTTGGAACATCAGACTGAGTAGAGACGCCTAAGCAATGCCCGTTTTCTGCCCCCCACTGTGCACCTGAGCAGGACAGCCAGGCAAACAGCTGCTCAGCACGATTGCTGGGCTTGGAAAGTTTGACTTAGATTCACAGCTTGTGTGTCTCATTCTGGGCCTTGTACCCACAGGGGTGGGGAAGGGGCAGCCATCTCTCCACCACGGTCTAGGAGGCTGTTTGCAGACCAGTCAACCCAGTCAGCAACCTGAACCCCTCACTTAGCTCTGCCTTCTCTTCCTGTGTCATTCTGAGCTCCTGGTGTCGCCTGGCTTCAGTGTTTCCCCTGCCAGCCCCTCTGTCCCCGGGAGAGAGCCAGGCAGCAGGGGTCATCCTGGGCTTCCCACATGGAAACCTAGCCGGAACGGATTACCAGTGAGAGCAGAGACAAACCGGAGGAGGCCACTGCAGGATTCTTGATGCTAGGAACTTTATCTGCTATCTTGCAACAGTATTTTGCCTCACTTGGACCATAATGGTCATAGGCCTATTTCAGTTGGCTGGTCAGGGTACTCCACTGCCCTGGTTCTAGAATGGACATGTTAATCAGTCTGGGCCAATAAAAGTTCTCCCTCAGATTTTCTATTTGTGGGATCATGCTGGAAGGCTCTAGGCCCCGAGCTACTGTTGCTTTCTTCCTCAAGTAAATCAGGGAAGTCCCTTCCCCTTGAAAACAGGAGAGACTAAGGTTACATATGAAGGGAACCATAGCCAGAATAGGAGGAGGGCAGGCAGGGGGGAGAGAGAGAAGAGGAGGAGGAGGAGAGGGGAAGGGAAGGGAAGAGTACAGCAAGCCTCATTCCTGCCCCTGGATCCAGCCCTGCCTGAGGTTGGAGACAGACGTGGACTTGTCCGTTAGAGGAGATAAAAACTTTTTTGCATTGGAGTTGGGTCTTTGTCATTTGCAACTAAGAGTCTTGATTAATCTAGAATACCCAGGAGACCTTTCAAGAACCCCAAAGGGGATGAACCAAGAGGATCAAATCACAGTGGTCTTTAGCTACTGGGTGAATGTAAGTGGCATGTGTGTACATGTTTTGTTCATTTATTATAAAGCAAGGCACGTGTTTTAATAATTACTGAAGTTCATGAATTTGTTTTTGTTTTTTTTTTTTAACAAGATAAAGATCCCCCTCACGTGCATGCCAGTATGCTTTCTTTAGTGGGTGAAAAGCTAGTGGGCCCGGAGGTTCACATAGCCTTAGTAAGCACCTAGGAGTAGGCTGAGCATCTGAATATTACCTATCATGTAAGTATAAGAGAAGCTGAGAATTTCAGAGGAAGCCCAAGTTATAGGAAAATAAGATTGGTGTGGCCCAGGATGAGACTAGGAACAGGTGCCCTGGACTGGGATCACTGCCTGAGCCATCTTTTTCTGCAGCCTCCTGTGTCTGGGGAGCAGTGCTTGCTAATTGCCCCGACCTGGGCCTTAGCTGCTCATCCGGGTCCTGCTGCTTCCCCTCCCTTGCTCCTCCCGCTCTCTGCCTGTGCATTTCACAACAAGGTGAGAGGGTGCAGGGCCAAGGACTGGGGCAGGCAGTTGTGAAGAGGTGGGAGGGGAGCGGGGGTCATCGCACTTGGCCTACAATGAGCTGGAGAGACACAGATGAGGCAGCTCTGTGGCTAAGACATGGATCCATAAACTCTTACTGCTGAGGCCCCTGGAGCTGTCCCCATTCCTGCCACCCCTACCCCAGTCAAACTTTTGAGTCTATGTAGTGAATTACCCAGGTTTTCTATAATTGCACCCACCCTTCATTTTTAAAAAATTTTTTTAACGTTTATTCATTTTTGAGACCGAGAGAGACCGAGCATGAATGGGGGAAGGTCAGAGAGAGAGGGAGACACAGAATCTGAAACAGGCTCCAGGCTCTGAGCTGTCAGCACAGAGCCCAACGTGGGGCAGGAACTCCCGGACCGCGAGATCATGACCTGAGCTGAAGTCGGACGCCCAACCGACTGAGCCACCCAGGCGCCCCCCACCCTTCATTTTTAACCAAAGCTGCCCACGTTGTTTCAGTTGTTGCTGTTGATAATAACTCCCTCCCCTTGCATGAGCAAACAGCTCGTTTGTTCACTGGGACATTCGCTATCTTCAAGAAATTTCAAACACCTGCTGACTGTTGGGTCCTGTTTTGGTCCCTATTTTGGAAGGTACTGCTCAGAGTCCTTCATAGCTGTGTCTGCTTGTCTGATACAAGCTGTGTCTACCCACTGACAAACAGCTAAAATGGAGCATATCAGGTGCCCTTAGGAAAATGCCCTGGCATTCTTCATTTCCAAAACACAACCGTCTGCCAATTTGCTATCAGCTGGTGACAGTCAATGCATGCTCTTCAACCACTTGAACAGATTGACTCACTGCTCTGTCTTATGAAACTCCTCCTGTGTTCCCCTCCCGACAGAGCTATTACATGTCCCTGCATTGTTAGTGTCAGAATTGGCCACATGCCTTTAACGAATGGGAGTGGGAGAGACCTGCTCCATTTGCAATCAAAAGCTTTAAGAGCAGTCGTGATCTACCACATCTCTCCTCACTCTCTGCCATTGGACTGACAGCATCCCAGATGGGGGCTGCTACTTCGGTCCCAGAAAAAGGAGAGGTGACACAGCTGGAGCTAAACCATGATGACCATAGAGCATGAGCAGGAAATAAGCATTTCTTGTAAGTCACTGAGATTTGGGGACCATCAGCCTAAGCTGAATGATAAACTGATACTATATGAGGGGTGCTATGAAACTCTATAATATGGGACACTGACTTTGGGGCCAGAAAGTGGGCAGTGAGGAACCATCCCCGGAAGCTGGAAAGATGGCATCCTCTTTTATGCAGGGGTGAGACATCTGGTATAACTGTTGCCTGTAGTAACTTGGACTGTGCTTTTGATGAAGAGCATGCCTGTGTTCCTATTGGCTGCTTTTGACAAGGCTGCAAAAGGGGAGATCAGGTCAGCAAAGACTTGGACATGTAGCACGACCGAGAAATGTTTGTTATTGTAAGCCACTGGGATTTCGAGGTCATGTGTTACTGGAGCATAACGAACCCTGAACTGACCAACACGACGATTGTGCTATGCTCCCTCACCAAATAATCACACAAAAATAGAATCACAGAATGTGATGCAGGATCTTCAAACAACAAAGGACTTCAAAATAGATACCAAGAAAACTTGATCTAGTGGAGGGAGGGGAAGGAGTTGACTCAAGAAAGATTGACTCTGGATCGGAACTGCCTAATTTGAGTGCCCCCTCTCATTGTTCACTAGCTGTGTGACTACAAACCATGTATTTGGCCCATTCATTCTTTCAATTTACTCATCTGTAAAAGCAGGCGATAATGTACCTGTCGCACAGAGTTGTTGGGGGAATTGTATGGACTGAGCACTGGTTAGTGTTAGCCATTAGTAATGTTTTGTAACCTCTCTCCCATTGGGTTACCAGTTTCCCGAGGGTAGGAACCACGCTGGTCTTGCTCATTATTGTATCTATTGTCCAAACTGCTGTTTGATATATGACCTATACTCAAAACATTAGCTGATTGAATGTGTTAATAAACTATTCCAGGGACCTTGAACTCCAGGTGAGAAATCATCCAGGCTTCCTCCCTAGTACCTGTTTCATGTCACTCAAAGACTCCTCTAAGCTCTCTGTTCCATTTTAGACCAGCACCTTGGACAACACCTTCCATATAACCTTGTGGATTAATAGTTTAGACAGAATGGGATTCTCTCTCTCTAGGACAAGATTCTCAATATTTGCTCCCAGGACACCATCTGTGCCACACCTAATTCTTACCTGGACCCATGAGCAGTGATGGGGGTGGAGGGGCAGAGAGCTCAATCATTTGATGGCACACCACAACTGTTATCCTGCACTGAATTAAGAAGAGTTTAGAATATTCCCAGGGAGGAGGGGTTGGGGGAAGAAGCGGGGAAGAGAGAGTGTATGTGTGTGTTTGACCGAGATTTTAACACATGAAGTCAATGATGGTCTGGACTCACCAGCAATCTCCGTGACCAGGAAGACAGGGGACAGAGCATGGAAACAAAACCTGCCCATTAAGACCCAGTAGGGAGAAGTCCGCTCAGAGATATAGAGCTCATGTGGATGAAATCTTGGTGCCTGATTCTGATTTGCAAATGTAAATCTCTCTTGTGCCTGCTCCAACACTATCTGCATCTCTACCTCCCTCTGCCCTGAGAAGAGTATGACCTGTTTTACTGGGGAACCAAGGTCCAGCTCATGTCTTTACTGGATGTTACAGACCTCAGACAGCAGTGCCAGATAGATTGCACTATGATAAGGTATTAGGAAACTGAGGCCACTTGGGGGGAGGTTTCTTTTCTCGCCACACCTCAAGACAGGTGCTCAATAAATATTTTTGGATAAATGAGTGAGCAAATGAATGAAATAACACAGTGAATTTGAAAAGCCATTGTTCTATATTAGAAGAATGGCCACAGTTTTCCCCATTCTTGCATGCAGACTCTGCCCTGTGAGGCTGGGCTTGGCCTTGTGACTAACTTTGGGCAATGACAAAATTTTCACAGCAAATGCGATGCAAGCAGAGACTTCTACAGGGATGCTTGCCCTTTCTTGGTGCTCTTAGAAACCCGTCACTGCCATCATGTGAAGCAGCCTGGATCATCCTTTTGGATGATGAAACACACATGCTCCAGACACTCCCTCCTTCCAGCTGACAGTCAGCCAACCTCTGGAGGCCGACTCAACTAGCTGACCAGCATTTGGCCACAGATGCCTGATTGAGCCCAGCTGAAACCATCAGAAGGCAGGGCCAGCCCACCCCACCCCACCCAGCTCAAATTGTTGACCTTCAGAGTCTTGAGCTAAATAGATGGATGTATCTTTTAGTTTAAATTTTTATTTTTTGAGAGTATGCATATGTGTGCCATGTACAAGCAGGAGAGGGGCGGAGGGAGAGAATCTTAAGCTCCATGCTTAGCACAGAGCCCGATTCAGGCTCCGTCTCATAATCATGACCTGGGCTGGAATCAAGAGTTAGACATTCAACCGACTGAGCCAACCAGGTGCTCCTAAATGGATGTATCTTAAGCCACTAAATTTTGGGGGGTAGTTTTCTAGGCAGCAAAAATGATACAGGTAGCTCCTTTCACAGGCATGTTTGTTAAATATATGGCACAGAGTGTAGGTACTCAGCAAACTGCTGTTACTTTTCCCTCCTGATTAATGAAAATAATTATACTAATGATATTATTTAACGACCTCTATGTCAGTGAAGCTAAATGCTTCACAGATACTTCTTCCATCCTCAAAATAACCCTGGATAAGTGGAATATTATCATCTCCTTTTTTAGGTGTGAAAACTGAATTAGACGGAGGTAAATGAATGCAGAGCAAGTAGCAAAGCTGGTAACTGGACTCCGGTCACCTGGCCCCCAAACTCGGCTCCCAAGCACTACAATACCCTGCTTCTTACTAAAGGAGGAAAGGAAGGTTCCATTCTACCCCTTCCCACCTGCGGCCCCCACTCCTGAAGTGTTCTTCCTGCTTTGCTTTTGTTTGTGCACATCCTACTCTTTGAGGTCCAGGTGCGGCTCCTCCTCCAGGAAGTCTTCCCTGACCTCTCCAAGTCACCATGGCTCCGCCCTTTTTCTCCTTGGCAGCTGGGACTCTGATCCCTTCCAGTGGCAGAGGGGAAAGCTCCAGGAAGCCCTGCTGATCCTGGGCTGATGTGACCGGGATGGGGTTCGTTCACCAGGAGAGCCTTAGGGGAGGGTACTTTGTGGGGCCCAAGGTGACTGCAGTAGCTGCATACAAGGAGATGGGGCTCCCCAATCTGATTCTGCCGTCCCTTTCCTTCCAGCCACCCTCTTAAACATCTGGTTTAACTTTTGGTGTCTTTGTGGGGCTTTCTCGTCCTCTCTCAACCCCTAATATGCTCTGTGCTTCTTTCTTGGCCAATCTTCCTTTGCTTCCCCCTGACTCTTAAACCTTCCCCAAATGCCTACAGAACACCCAGTATCTTTCAAGGACAGTCCTTTCCAGCCAAAAAGGACTTGTCCTTTCTCTACCCACACATGGCTTTTCCCGAAGGATAATGCTACTCTTGTGGGCTTTGACTCTGCTGCTTCTCCCATCAGGGACACGAGGCGGAGCTGACAGTCTCCTCTCCCTGCAGCAGCGCCCCTTCTCCACCCCAACCCTCCATCCCGGTACAGAAACCTCCCCTCCTTAGGCCTCAGCCATCAGACCCCACTTAAGCGCTGCCCGCTTTGTGCTTCTCACCCAAGTGCTTCCCAGGCAGTCCTCTGCCACCCTCCCGCCGCTGCCATCCCACTGGGCAGCTCCTCAGATGATGAATGGCCCCACCTGCACTGGGACCTCAGCCACGGGGAGGGCCACCTGTACTGCGCTTCAGTCACTCACACCCGGGGACCCTGGCTCTCAGTGCCTGGAACTGTTGTCCCCTGAGATCTTCCCCTCCTCTGCCCTACGTTCCCCCAACCACCTGTCATCTTGATTACTCATTCTCTCACTTCCCGAATGCCTGCTCATCAATCTGACACCTCTGGAACAAGAACCCCCCCTTTTTTTTTTCCTTTCCTCCCCTACCTTCATTTCCCTCCCAGTCTCTCCACATTCCTGAAAGGCTGCACCCACGTTCCTTCAACTATCCCCTTGCCAGCACCTTCCAGTCTTTCGCTCCTTATTCCTTCCGCCTTTGACACCCCGTGAGCCCCACCTCTGCAGCTGATTCGCCTTCTCCACACCCTCTCCCGGGATACTGGGCACACCCAGGAAAAATCATGGCACGGGGCACATGAGACCCTCCACAGACTCCTGGTTTTCAACCTCAGCTGGGCCCCTGCACACCGCCCTCCACGCTAGGCCTTCTGGTGTGCCTCTGAGCCACCCCCCTCCGCGGGGTTTCTATACCTTCTCTACTCTCGAATACAAGCAGAGCCCTCATGCTTGACTTGCAAGACAGCCTGCAAACTCCTTCCTCTTGGACAAACCTCCATCCTACCCTTGAAGTCCAGGGCCAGCCCACTGGCCTTGGACCCCATCCTCTCCTGTCCTTGCTCTTTCCCCACCCAAGAGTGTTGCTTCATTCTCTCCCCATATGAGCCCTCTTTCTCTACGGACTTCCTCCTCTCAGCCTCAGACACGCTCCCATATTGCTTCCCTTAAAAAGCAAATCAGAATACACATGTTCTCTCAACATCTCCCCCCTCTTGGTAGCCAGCTTCTTTTTCTTTCCATCCCTTCATAGCAAACTGAGGGGGAAAGGAGTTTACACTTGCTCCTGGTCTTCACTTGCCTCCCTGGATGAAGCCCTCTACCCACCATATCCTCCTGGACATATCATGACCACCTAGCTGTGAGGGCTGAAACGCTCCTATAGCATCAACCGTCCTCATTCTTCACAGGTAGGTACCAGCTCAAACCTTGCCACTCTAGAACCCCCCCCTCTTCCCCCAGAGGAGCCAAGAAGGTAAATCCCGGCTCAGTCCCCTTTATGATCATCACTTAAAAGGCTTTAATTTTCCACGGATTCAATCATTTCTTTCTTTAATATATATTTGTTAAACACCTATAACGCCCCAGGCAAATATGACTGAGTGACTTCTGAGCAGCTCAGGATATTCTGAGGAGCTAAAGATACTGCAGAGACATAAATGTGTTCTGTAGCTCAGTTCTACAAGAATTAAGACCAGCAAGGCCTTTTTCCTGCAGAAAAAAAAATGTTATGAAATTTTCCTTCTAAGCGTGTCCTTCACCCAAGTCAACCTCCACTCCCACACGTGTTCCTGCATTTAATAGTGTATTTTTGAGCAAGAAAAAAAAAAATAAAGCTGTTCTGGTGATTGATTTAGAGGGCCCGGCTCTGCTGAAATTCCCAGTATATTAACACAGTGCTAACCTCAAGGACTCCACTAACGCTCTATGCTGGCAGACTAATGCACAGCGATGAACAGATTTCAGAAAAAGCAGCGGGGACAAAGGCTGTGTGGTGACAATGGAGTTAGTTGGAAAAAATCAAATAGAAGAACCCATTTATGCCCATAATACATTCTGAACACAACTCCTTAGGAAATTTCTTGAAATAGGCCAGCATGTCCACAAGCTGCCCTGATCTAAACACCACTCAGACGTCCCCACTCCATGCCACCAACCATATCCTAGTCCTGGAGCCTCGTTTCCTATGTTCCTTATCACATTCTCAGCCAGGGGTTGGTACCACCCTCCTCCAGGGCACAGGGAAATGCACGGAGGTGTTCGGGTCCACACTGATGCTACTGCTGGTTGATCAGAGTCCAGCGAGGCTGAATGTCCTGCACGGTCAATGGGAGAAAGCTCTCTTGCCTGAAGGTTGAGTCGAAAGGGAAGGCAGGCTGCCTCTGTGTGCCAGCAAGCATGGTGGCAGGGGAGGCCTTGATGGCCGGGCTCTCCTTCCCCACTCCTGCCCAACCTGCACCCACAACAACTGGACCTCATCAAGAAAAAGGCCCTGGATCTGGCTTCCATTTCAGTGGGGGTGCGTATATCTCTCAAGCTCCTGTCTGTAGGTCCCCACAAAAAGATAGTGGGTCTAAAAAGCGATACTGAGCCTGCCAGATCTTGACTATTAGTAACTTGTATTACTAACAAAAACAGCAACTGCTATATAGTGACTGCGGATTTACAGTATACCAGGCGTCGGGCTGAGAGCCTTATGTATTTCTCCACCTAATCCTCACAAAACCTCTATCAGATGGATGTCTGTAACTCCATTTTACAGAAGAATCAGGCTTCGGGTGAAGGCTGGTAAGTGGCAAAGCCAGTGCGCTGGGCAGGCTGCTAGGAGGTCTTTGTTAGGAAGACTACCTTCAATTACCCAAAAATCCAACTTTATGAACCGAGTCATTTACTAAGTGGAGGCGTGCTGAGTGCCTGCTCTGTGCCAGGCAGTGTGCTAGGCTCAAGGGATTCACTAGAGGGACAAGCAAGTGCCTGCCCTCAAGGAGCTTGTGATCTAGTGGTAGAGCATAAGTCTGTTTTACAAGGAGACAAACTGACGACTAAGCGCCCACTGTGATTAGGATCACATGCGTCCAGATACTACAGGAGCTGTGAAGCAATCAGATGGTTGCCGAGATTTGAGAGTAACTAGTGAGAACACCTAGGATAGGGTGGTCTGGGGAAATGGACTTTGGCTGAGATCTGAAGGGTAAGAACGGGGGAGAAGTGGATTGACGCTTTGCTCCTGGAATGCTGAGACTAGATGTCTTCCAATGGGGAGGAAGGGGGAACCCCAAAGGCAGGAGGCACATGTAGGGAGTCCTCATGAGTCAAGAGAGGGCTATAACCCACCTGCATTCTGGGTCAGAGCCCAGGGTGGATGGGGAAGGGCAGTGCCAGCTGGCTAGTGTTTGCCAATCGCCTTCAGCCTAGTCTCAGGAACCTGCCATAAGTCCCTTCAGGGAGGAAACTGCAAATCAGACTCCCTTTTCCTTTAGATCCTAAGAAGAAGAGCAGGCCTGGTGGTAGGTTAAAACCTCCCACCCCTATAGGGTCATGGCAGCCTTTATTCGTCCTGCAAGGACACTCTGAACCCCTCCAAGGGGCAGCACCAAACTGTGGCGGCTTCTTGTCCTGTCTGCCCAGAGAACTCCCTGAGAGCAGAGGCCACAGTTGATGAAAGTAGGGAAGCAGTCCTCAGGCATGGCTCTGGGCATCGGCTTGGCATCTGTGCCAATAAATGCCACCAGCTGGGAATCCCATGACCCTGAACAAGTTACATTACTGCCTGGAGGCTGGTTTTCTCCACTGTACAAATGGGTAACCGCAGAAGCTACTTCCCAGGGCTGCTGAGGGCGTTAGCTGAGATTATGCACACAGAGCATTTAGAAAGATGCCAAGGAGCAGTAAACAAAGGTAAGCTGTTGTCAGTATTATCTCTAGGCAGACTAGCGAGTTCTCAAAAGTGTGGGGACACTGCCCTAATTAGAATAGGAAACCCACCTTACTGAGCAGGGTCCTGTGCCAGGCTTGGAGTGAGGCACATATGGGTGTGCTCCTTCATTTAAATTTGGCATCCGCCCCATTTGACGGATCAGGAAGCTGACTCAAGGGGTTGGGGGGCGGTGAAGGGATTTGTCAGCACAGAGCCAGGTCCAAGGTGGGATCTAAGTTCAGCGGCTCTGATGCTGGTTCAGCGACCTGTCCCCAAGCTAGAAGCCTAAGAAGCAAAGCTCTCCAAAGGCTGGAGAGTGGAGGGGGGGGAGGTTCAGCCTCTCTGTGGGAGCTTTAATAAAGTCATGCAAAACTCGCTGTTTACCACTCTAACTGTGGAGTCTGGACATGAAGTGAAGAACATATCACATGGAATGAATAACAAATCAAGCGGCTCCTTTTTTTGTTTGTTTTAGCACCGGAGCTTAGGAGCACTGCAGAGTTCACCATCCCTCTGTGTGGCGTCAACATCTGTGCGCCAACATCCCCGGCGGTGCCCCACTGTGTGCCCGCACCCCCACCTTGAGCTGATGCTTCGGGCTCCGAGTGCAACCGCCAAAAGGGAAACGGAGATGGGTGGTTTCTGAAAGCAGGTGCCAAACCGGCTGCGCTCCCCCACCCAGCGTGGGGACAAGCTCCAGGCTGATAGCCCCTGGACCCACCTAAGGTTATCTGCGACGGAGCCTTGTGATGGGTCTGTGCCCCGGGGAAGCATCTAGAGCCCAAGAGAGGCAGTACCAGGAAAGAAAGCAGCACCGGTGGTCAGCATGCCCTTCCCAGGTTCAAGCCTCTTCCTCTGCCCCGGGAGAGGTGTGATATAATTGCACCTACCATAGTGTTCTGGGCCCTAGGGGCCTGCATCTACCACTCCCTGTGGTGGGGACTTGGGTACATCTTTATGTCTTTGAGCCAACATCTTTGAAGAGGGGATAAGGTGGCAATGGGGCTTTAAGATGAAATGACACCTGGAAGGTATCTAGGGAGACTAATACATAGCAATCACATATATATGACGTGTCTTTTATATAGAAATACATCTATATAAATACAATGTGTATTAATCAAACTAGTAACATAACCTCCTATAGTTAAGTAGTTTTTACTGTGAACTAGGTTTCAAGTTAGATATTCCAGGTAAAGAGAAATTAAGTATCCTGTCCCAGGTGACACAACTTCTAAGTGCAGAGTCAGGATTCACCCTCAAGTAGCCCCCACACGGCCCAGGACCGGCTAGTTACTGTCCTTTAGTAGGGCCGTATGGAAGAAATGAGCTCGCAGGCTGGATTGAAAACCATGCACTCACTCCTCACTGAGGAGCAGACAGAGTGCAGTGAGTTCTTGAGCTCCGGGACGCAGGAAGGATACATTAGACACCAGGTCTCCATGGATGCTTCTAGGGCTGTAAGGATGAAGGGAGCCACTCCAGCCCTGGGGGTTCGGGGTCGGGTGGGGTGGCTGGGATGACTGCAGATGCCAGCCCTCCCCATCCCAGCCTTGAGTGTCCCACTTTTGCACACTTGGAGAGGCCACCCTCGGGTGTGATCTAGCACCTGCAGGCATGTTCTATGCACGGGGTCAGAAGCTGTCATGCACAGGCCATCAGAGTGTCACCAGTCATTCCACCAGAAGTACCACTTACTCTGCCTCCTGTGGAAATGACGGCCCTGGAATATGAGATGCCACAGCTCAGGGGCCAATAAACCTCTGATGAGGCCCTGCATCATGCAGACCTGGAGGCGTCTGCCTAAGTTGCAAGGCTGGTTGAGGCTCCCCTCAAACTGGAACCCAGTTAGGGCACTGTGCCAACATTTGTCAGCTGGTACCTGGGCAGCAAAGCCACACACTGGGAGGTGCGCGGGGCGCACTTTGATCCTAGCAGAGCCAGGGGGTAAACTCAAGAAAGCTTTTCAAAACCTCACAGCCATTCAGTGCCAGCCATTCTGATGTACTGATAAATAAAAATCATAGAGAAGTGGAGAAACCTTCCAAAGGTCACAGAGAAGCGGCCGGTGATTTAAATTCTTGCCGCGCGAAGTAAGACTCTTCAGTTGTCTCTGAGGTGTTACTTGGGAGATCTGGGGGATGTGTGCACAGTCCATGAGAGGCCTCTAATGTCCCCCAGGAGCGTCTGCCAGGGCGGGAGACCTGGCTCCGTTACAGCCCCACATGGGAGTGGCACGTGTATATGCACGTACAGCCAAGTTAGAACTTTAAAAAATGAAGAAGAAATTCCAAAAAAATCTAAAAACGCAAAGGCACCAAAGTCCATCTAGAATTCCACACTTTTCTTTTATGAAACCTACTACCCGATCTAACGTGAAAGCTGTCTCTGGGTAAAAATAGAATACTTCTTTAAACTCTAATCTTTATATTTCTGAGTCAAAAAGCACTTCCTGAAGCACAACGTGGTGGTGTAAGTATTTCCAAAGCTTTAGAGGGAGTTAAAGATCCTTTCATCTTTCGTCTACAGCCAGGAATTCACATTCCTGTAGGAAACGCACTGTTGGGGCGCCTGGGTGGCGCAGTCGGTTAAGCGTCCGACTTCAGCCAGGTCACGATCTCGCGGTCCGTGAGTTCGAGCCCCGCGTCAGGCTCTGGGCTGATGGCTCAGAGCCTGGAGCCTGTTTCCGATTCTGTGTCTCCCTCTCTCTCTGCCCCTCCCCCGTTCATGCTCTGTCTCTCTCTGTCCCAAAAATAAATAAACATTGGAAATGCACTGTTTTCCCTGGGCCTTTTGTAGCCTAGAAGATGGAGGCAGCAAAGAACAGGAGAAGCCCCCAGACCCTGTCCTGTGCTATCCATCCTTTGACGGGCTGATGAGAAGGTGATCAGGGGCGGCAGGCTGCATCGTATGAACTGTGACGATCCCAGTGCCTGGCTTCCTGTCCGCACTGGGACCCCTCCAGATGTGGGGCCTGGGCAAAGTGCCTTTGCCACTCCCAATTCGTGGCATAAAGTGTAATGCTCCGTGCATGTTTCTTGAATGAGCAAATGAATGAATGAGTGAGTGAAGGAGTGATTGATCGAATAAATATGGAGTCTGTGGGGAGACCCTATTGTTGTATTTTTCCCAGCAGAAGAAATTTTCCAGGCTGTTACACTAATTAGGGCTAATATTCTCAGTTATTTTGAGGATAGCTTGAAATTTGCTGCTAATTTAAATAAAATGGTTACGTTTACTCATTAACCAATTAGCATGCTTCCCAGCAGCTTCACCTCACTAATTTGATTAGTTACACTATGCTTTCTCCTACCCAGAGCTGAGAACATCACAACTATATTAGAGTAAACTTTTTAAAAAACACGGAAGCAGAATCTCTCACAGGGTTTAAACGCGGATGTTGAACCCAGTCCCTCTTTCCAGCTCACCGTGTCCCCACTAGAAGTTGCTCTATGTTACCGTTCCTATCACTAGACTAAATTGGTTTTTCAAGGAAAACAAAACTTTCCAAACTATGGGGACTTCCTGAAATGCAACCTGTCTCCTATGTTTGAAGAACGAATGATCGAAGCTGGAGGAGAAACTGGAAGCCAAAATACAGGGCCCCTTCCTAGCCCTGTGTTTGTCAGTGACCTGCAGTACATACGGGCTCAGGCTAGCCTGCTCATATCATTTTCCTGTTTTCTTATTTGTCAGAGGTGGAAGTGATTTAGCAAATATATAAGTTTCTGTAGCAGAGACCGGCTTCCTGGGCACGCAGAAAACCCTAGCTTCCCACACCCTTGGTAGTTAGCTGGCAGGGCTGTGTGACTGGCTCTGGTGAATAGACGTGAGAGGAAGTAAGGTGAGGCACTTTTCATCTGAGGCATGAAAATCAGAGTTCCAAGCACACTCTTCCCCTTTGAGGGGGGGTTGTGGGTGGAACTGTGTACCTCAAAAGTTCGTATGTTGAAGTCCTAATCCCCCACCCCCCAGTATCGCAGAATGGGACCTTCTTTGGAAATAGTCATTGCAGATGTAACTAGTTAAGTCAGGATGAGGACACACGGGAGTAGGGTGGCCCCTAATCCAGTATGGCTGGCATCCTTATGACAAGGGACAGAGACCTGGGAGAACACCACACGAAGGTGGTATGCTACCACAAATAGAGTTCTTGGTAGCCAAGAACTACCAGAAGCTAGGAGAGAGGCCCAAAACAGATCCTTTCCTGGTGCCTTCAGAGGGAGCACAGCTCTGCCAACACCTTGGTCTTGGACTTCTAGCTTCCAGAACTGTGAGACGATATACTTCTGTTGTTTAAGCCACCCAGGCCGTGGTCCACTGTGATGACTGCCTTAGGAAATAATCTAGGGGAAAGGCCACGTGGTCAGACAGCGCATCCACAAGGGATGTCACTAATGGCCTGAAGAGGCACTCTGCCTTTAGCCAGCTTTGTGAACAGAGTAAGAGAAATGTCTAAAACCTGGAAATAAGGCAAAACGGGAGAGGAAACGGTCTGTCCTTTCAATATCCTACTGGGGCATGAACAAGCCCACCCAAGGGTATGCAATTTTCCAGGAGAATGTACCTGTGTTTGACTTTGTTATTTACCTTTTGACTGGTACCCAAACACTAGGAAGTTAAATGGTAACTTCCAGATTTGTCTAGTAAAGATCACACTAAAGGCTACGATTTTATTTCCCTATAGGACATTGACTGCTTTTGTATCTAATCTAGCAATCTTATTCTAACCTTCTTTTTTAGAAAATGCCTAGAGATCCTGAGCTCCTCAAATGATCTCCAGAATTGCTTAACCTTCTTACTGGCTCCCTGATTAAGGAATTAAATAAGTTTTTGTCACATGTTCATTTTGATTTTAAGAATCATGTTTTACTTTTTTGAATTGACAAAATAAACTTGTTTGATTAATGGCAATGAGGTTTGAGGATTGTTTATTACCTGACTGATACAGATTCTTTCTGGTTTTAAAACCCCAAATGGAATAAGTTAGAAATCTGAAAGAAGGAAATGAGAAAGGGAAATGACTCTCCGGATCAGCAGGATAAACTGGATCATCTTGCTGTCCTGCCTTCTTGACCTTTTTCTTCCTTCACCATTCTTGGCCGTGCTTGGCTGAAATCCAAGCCACACGGCTCAACTCTGGCCACATGTGTAATTCTTAGGAGAGAGAAGAGTTCAAGCCCCCTGGCTGTGGTGAAGACTCGAGGATTAAAAAATATAGAACAGTCTGTCTCCAGCCCTAGAATGGGGACTTAATGAGGGCAGTGACTTCCATCTGGCTCATGACTGTTTCCCAGGGCCAAGAACATGACCTGGTACATGTTGGACTCTCACTGATTTCAGAAGAAAAAAAATGTAATGAATTAAAAGGTCCTACAATTCTAGGGTGGCAGTGCCCTTAGGGATTTCTTAGCTTAAGCACCTACATGATATAGGAACCTTTCATAATGCCCCTGGAGTCCACCAGAGTTGACTTGGACACTTCTGATGATGGAGAGGTCACTGTATCATCAGAGCCAATGACTGGGAAGAGTTTCTGCATACTCAGCCAAAAATATGTGCCTTTTATAATTTTGGACATTTTCGTGTCTCTCTTAGATCTGTTCCTCTCCAGGCTAAACCATTCCCGTTTGCAAGGACACAGTCTTGAGTTTCTTTACCAATCTTGTAATAATAAGAGCCAATATCTAGTAAGCAATGACCGTGTACCAGGTTTGTTGTCTCAGTGCTTTATGTGCACTGATTGATTTAATTCTTATAATAACCCTGAAGGTAGGTACTGCTATAATCCCTATTCTAAAGGTGAGAAAATTGAGGCACGAGGAAATTTTGACACCTATTCAAGGAACCCAATTGGTAAGTGGTCTGACTGGGATTCGAACCCAGACAGTCTGGTTCTTGACCACTATATATTGCCTCATTGTTTGCTTTTCAGCATTTTCAAGCTTCCTATCAAGGAAGGAACTCCTAGCAGAGTCTAGAAAGACTGTAACTTTGGGCTGGTCTCTACTCCCCAGACAACAATGTGAGGTGCCACATCCCTCCCCTGGAGTTGTGCAGTGTACCACCTGCACAGTTGTACGTGGCAGTCTCATCTGTGCATAAGTGAACTTCCCTGGTCTCTCTGTGGCCTCTGTGGCCATGGTAACAAGAGATTTTTCCAAGAGCTGTCAGTGTGTGTGTGTGTGGGGGGGGGGGGGATGTTCCTGGAAATACATATCAAGGGTCTGATTTGGACCAAGTCTAAGAGATTCAGGCTCTGTATTTGTCCACAGTCCCCTCATGAGGTGTACCCTGACCACATACTAAGGTGATAGCCCTAAGCCTCTCCTTTTCTCCTCCCCATCCAACCCGCCCTGCCCCACCCCCCAGGAGCCAGTGAAGTTTTTAAGGGCTAGTGGATACCTTTGGGAAGGCCTGCCAGTCAGAAGCCCTGCCTTATCACCCACTGCTTATCCTGTGCACCTGCTTCTATGTCTGGTGGATGGAGGAACTCTACCAAGGACACATAGCCCATCTCCAGGATGACCCCATCCTCTTGGGCCACAGGGCAGGCCAGACTCAACAAATCCCCGCCATGGCAGGTTACCTACCACCCTGTTCTGGGAAATGTGTTTGATCTGAGGTTAGTCTCCAGCCTCCTTATCTCTGGGCACTAACAACTGTGCACCTCCTCTGTGGGCCTGGCAGGAGAAGGCAACTGGGACCCTGTGCTCCCTGTACAGCCTAGTACAGGAATGGGGAGGGGGACCCAAGTCTTTAAGACTTGCTGTATATCTCCATGAAGGAGTTGATTCATAAAGCACCGAGGGAAGGCAGCTCCCAGCCTTCCTGGCAAGCCCAGCACAAACTCACAGCTTCCCAGGCCAACTAAATTTCAGAACGAAGGAATTGAAGGTAAGTAGAGCTGGTAGAGCTGGGCCTACAGCTGGCCAGCACTGCTTCCTCATTTGCACAGAAGACAGGCCCAGATGAGACGAATCAGTGGTGCTAGGGATCAGAATCGCCATTACCTTTGGGTGTAGAGTATTGACCAAGAGGAGGAATGAGGAAAGCCCAGTGGGATGACAGGCTCAATCTGGATGCTGCCTACGTGGTTGCCTGAAAATCTGGAAATTCACTGAACACTTCAGATATATGTACTTTAGTGTACAATCATGTCTCAATAAAAGGATAAAACAAAGGCTCAGAGAGGATTAAGGTGACATTACAAATGTGTGGCAAGACCAAGCCTAGAACTCCGGATTCCCGAAGCCCCCCTTTCCATTATTCCACTGTATTTTTGCTGCCACAGAAACTCAGTGATGCTCCATTAGTCTAGGGGTAGGCTTTTACCAGGGCAGGAATCCATAGCACATGGCCCATGAGGTCAAGGAAAGTCAGTCCAGTGTGGGCTGGAGTTAGAATCTTGAAGGTATTTGTACTGAGCAAGGCTTAATAAGCAAAAGCAATAGTAATAGCATAGCACTATTGCAACATTAACATCTAATATTTATTGAGTGCTTACTATATACCATGCACTATTTAAAACATTTTTTAATGTTTATTATCTTTGAGAGAGAGCGAGAGAGCAAGCAGAGAAGGGGCACAGAGAGAGGGAGACACAGAATCTGAAGCAGGCTCCAGGCTCTGAGCTCCCAGCACAGAGCCCGATGAGGTGCTCAAACTCACAGACCGTGAGATCATGACCTGAACTGTAGTCGGCCGCCCAACCGACTGAGCCATCCAGGTGCCCCTACCAGACACTATTTTAAATACATGTATTAAATCTTTACAACAACCTTGATGGTATATACCACTATGAATCCATATTTTCCAAAAATACAATAGGCCCACCTTTAAAAACGTGCCCATTTAAAAATGTGACAACTAGAGAGCATTGAAGCTGATATTTGATTCCACACGACCTGATTCCATAATCCATGCTCTTAGCCACAACACAGACTGCCCTATATTGAACCAGCAGCAGCTAGCAGACTGGCAGCCTTTGCCCAAACTGACATCTGCTATCCCACAGAGAAAACACTCAACATTTGTCCAATGATCCAGATAAGCAACAATCCTGCAGATTTCCATGTAGACTTGTTAAAAGCAAGTTCTTTCATTGTCTCCTGGACTGCATGTATTAAAAAGCAGACAAGGAATTGACAAAAAGACAAAACTACTTGTGACCTGGCCATGTTGGCCCATACTCAAGAATAACCTGGGGGAATTTCTGAGCTGAAAACTCCAGTGTCCAACTGCATTAATGATCAGAGAAATGCAAATTAAAACCATGGTGTGATACTATACACCTGCCACAATGTCTATAAAAAGACAGGTAATACCAAGTGTTGGCAAGGATGTGGAACAACTAGATAACATGTGGTTGGCACGAGTGAAAATTGAACTAATTAATTTGGAAATCTGTTTGACAGTATATTGGGTTGGCTTGGGTTGCCACCACAAAGTATCACAGGCTGGGTGGCTAAAATAACAGAAAGTCATTTTCCCACAGTTGTGAAGGCTGGGAAGTCCAAGATCTAAGTGCTGGTGCCTTCAGGTTCCAGGGAGAACTCTCTTGCTAGCTTGTTAACCACCTTCTTGCTGTGTTGTCACATGGCAAAGACAGAAAGATGAAGAGAGAGAGAGAGAAACTTTGTAGTGTCTCTTCTTACAAGGACACTAATTCTATAAGATCAGGGATCTACCTTTATAACCTTATTTAACCTTAATTGCTTCCTTGCTCCAAATACAGTCAGGGTTAGTGATTCAACATATGAATTTGGGGGTGACACAATTCAGTCCATAGCATTCTTCCCCTGCCCCCCCCAAGTTCATTTCCTTCTCCCAAGCACAATGCATTTGTTTCACCCCAACAGCCCCTGAAATCTTAAGTCATTCCAGCATCAACTCTAGAGTCCAAATGTCATCAAAGTATCATCGAAATCAGATGGGCATGAGGCTCAAAGTGTGATTTATTCCAAGGCAAAACTTCTCTCCAGCTGAGAAACTGTGATATCAGAGAAGTTATGTGCTTCTAAAATATGGTGGCTGGGCAAACACCGGTTAGACGAGTGTGTTCCAGAAGGGGGAAATTGGAAGGAAGAGGTGATGGATCACAAATGAGTCCAAAACCCAGCAAGGCTAATTCCATTTAATCTCAAGCGTTGAGAACGATCCTCTTTGTCTTGATGCTCTTCCCTCCAGGCCCACTCGGGTGGCATCACCCTATGGCTCTGTGGAGTTGCCTGACCCTTTGGCCTTCTGGGGTGGCCCTGCCCAAGCCACTCATTGCTTTGACCCTACCCCTGAGGTCCTGGGAAGGGTCGTCCTGGACCACTGAAACCAGAGAGGTAGGCCTGCCCTTTGAGGTGACAGCCTTGCCCCTGGGTCTGTTGGTGGGTCTGGCCTTCAGAATCTTTCTTCTCTTGAGGAATAGTGCATGTTCACAGAAGAACAGCTCTATGCTCCTGCCTTGTGAAATCTAAGAAACCCATCAGCCTGCCTTCATTCTGTCCTCTCTTCAGGGGAGGCTGCCAGTGTCTCTGCTGGTATAAGCTCATCTCTATTTATGGCTTCTGCTGCTGTGATAGCCGATTGAGTCCACGAGTCCTACCATGGTCTCTTAATCAAACAGTTGTTCACACTCAGGGTTCTCTTCAGACCATGTTCTCTTCAGAACATGCCATATGGACAGGATGAGAATTTTCCAAATCTTTGAGGTTAAATGGGGTCATAAGGGTCAAGCCCTGATCTAATGGGATTAGTGTCCCTTCAAGAAGAGACACCAGAGAGCTCTCTCATTCTTTCTCTTCCTGCTGTGTGAGGACACAGAGAAGGTAACCATCAGCAAGTCAGAAAGAGCCCTCACCAGAAACCACATCAGCCAGCACTTTGATCTTGAACTTCCCAGCCACCAGAACTGTGAGAAAATAAATTCCCGTGACATTTTGTTACAGCAGCCCCAGCCGACCAATGCAGGCATTGTCTGCTAAAAGTAAACACACATCAACCCTATGATTCAGTGATTTGACTCAGGTATAAATCCAAAAGAAATGAGTCCAAATGTGCACCAAAAGACATGAACAAGGATGTTCATAGCAGCAGTATTCATGATACTCTCAAACTGGCAATTTCCCAGGTGTCCATCAGCCATAAATATATAGGCAATACTGTATATTCATAAAATGGAAAATTACACAGTAATGAAAATTACAGCTACATGTAGCAGCATGGAGGAACTTTACAAATACGATGCGGAAAGACAGAAGCCAACATGAGAAAGCATACACCCTAGGATCCTATTTATATAAAATTCAGAATCAGGCAATAATGCTCTTTTTTTTTTTTTTTAATCTAGGGGCTGGTTATGTTGGTGCATTTGCTCTGAAAACTCGCTAATCTGTACACTTACAATTGGCTACTTTCTGTACGTATGTTGCGCGTCAATAAAAAGTTTCCGTAAAAATAGTCATCTGTGAAAAATATCGCAGCATTGTAAGAATGAGGAATGAGCTGCTATACTGTGTGGTGTGGGGAGAGTGTGATCTGCTGACTTACAACTGACCAGTCAGTGATGTCACAGCAGCTTGGCCCCCATAAAGGACGAGCGGGTGGAGGTCACAGTGGACAATTGCTGTAAGTCTCAGCACACACACATCGTGATAGCCTTCAGTTGTATGTTTAGGTGGGTAACCACTCTTTTAAACACTCAGTTATAATTGCACAAATATACACATCTTCTATACCATCTTTTTAAAAAAAAATCATCGTGCCCTTCTGGAGGTAAGATAAGTAAACTCTGAAAGTGTCAGAACAGGTCAGTCTGTGGCATCCGTGGAAAAATGGCTGTCCGTTGTACTCTACTGAATAAGCCATTTCTCTTGCCTGTGTTTCAGCACCCTCTTTGGATATCTGGAGCCTAGGCTATGACTGGCTAATTTTTCCTAGGATAAGTTATTTCCCTGGTAGCTTCCCCTCATTCTCCACCAGGAGAAGGTCCTAAAAGCTAGAAAAGTTCTCCTGGCTATAGATCTTGGCTCCAGCCGTGATCTACTAAAGGGCAGAGCCCAGAGGCCATGAAATGGCACTGTGAAGAGATTCTGAGATGTCAGGGAGCTTGGGGGGACCTTGGGTTCCCGCCTGCTAGGGAAGGGCATGGCTGCCAGAGCGAGGACTGAGATTTACCCATAGTTTCCCCAATAAGGCAGGCGTTCCTCTTTAGAAATTTATCCCTTTCCTTGCTCCCCACCCCAGGGGATCCAGGCATCCCAGCATCTGCTCCCCGCCCCCCACCTCCTTCCAGGCAAGGCAGGCATGACTCTCCTCTTCTACTCATGAGCATACTCTTATTGAAGAGCCCTGGAAGCCTCTGGGCCTACAGTAGCCACAACATGACTTTAGCTATCCTTCTCCACACTGGACATACATGTGTACACCCCCAACAGGAGCCTCTCTCAGGGAACTCACCTGCGGTGTCATCCCGTGGCAGATGTACACGATGGGAACGTTCTCTGTGTCTGGACCCTGATCAAGACACAAATCGGTCTTCAGAGAGTTCTGCAGCTGGACACCAGAGGAAAGGTAGCCACACCAAGGAGAAAGGAACAGAGAAACAAATGCATTAAGTCAGGAGAAGCCAGCATTCCACTGAGACAAGTCCCATGTCCATAATCGCCCCACGGCCCCTTGAATACTCTGGAGAGCAATAACCACCAGCTTTTGCCTTGCATGAAGGTGCTGAGGGAAAACCAGCCTCCAGTGAAGGATAAGCATTTTTGTGTTGTTAAACTGTGACAGTCCAGGTAGAAATAAGAGATATTCACACATGCACAAGATGGTGCCAGGTTCTTTACCCTGTCTATTTCCATAGGGGTGGCACCACGGCTTTCAATAGTCCTTGGTTAGAAGTCTTTGCTCTGGAAGGTTGGGCAAAGTAGGCAATATGTTAGCTGCCTTCAGGCCTGAGATGTCCTCTGGGTCCTTTCTGCCTCCTGCAGATCCAACAGGGGCTGGCTTGGCCCCTATGGTGCCCAGATGATGAATCTCCAGAGTGGAGGTCAGACAGGTGGATAAGGGGTCCAGGATGGGAGTAGGGGAAGAGAGAGGTATCTCTGATCCTCACCCACAGGCACATAGCAATCAATAGAACCAGTGCCTGGGTACCATGGACCAGTGTCTTACCATGTCTGGTAAGAAAGCCAATATTCAATGTTCCTTTCTGGCATATGTCTACTTCCAGTCCTGGAGAGGACAGGTTATGGTCCACATGGCCCTGCTCACCAGCTATAGCTGAGTAGACCATGGTGGGCACCAACATGCAGTTTAGATTTTTTTTTTCAATGTTTATTTATTTTTGGGACAGAGACAGAGCATGAACGGGGGAGGGGCAGAGAGAGAGGGAGACACAGAATCGGAAACAGGCTCCAGGCTCTGAGCCATCAGCCCAGAGCCCGACGCGGGGCTCGAACTCACGGACCGCGAGATCATGACCTGGCTGAAGTCGGACGCTCAACCGACTGCGCCACCCAGGCGCCCCGCAACATGCAGTTTAGAATGAGTTAATAATTCTATTTCTTTCTCTATTCTCCACCCTTCTCCTTCTGGAATGTAACCATCTCATCATCCTCTTTCTCTGTCCTAGAACTCTAGATGAGAGAGTCAGTGTGGTCAGTGGGTGGTGGCCACAAGAATTGTGAAGCCATTTAGATTGGGTATGGGGGATCTATCGGGCCATATGTAAGCTGAGAGGTCCAATGTGGCCAAGGAAGAAATGAAGCATGAGACAGGATTAGAGAAGTTCTGCCCCTGCTATGGCTTTAGTGGCTTCCGGGCTCGGGTGCCCATGTCCAGCTGCACTTTACTTCCTGTGTCCATTACAGTTTGTGGTATCGTTAGCCACCTCAACTTGAGCTAGCTGATACATAGCTCTTGTTAGCAACCGAAGCACTCTGCTTAGAACAGAAGAGGGATGTTGGAATTCAGGGAAGACCAGGGCAATGGACCACACAGGTGGGGCATCTAGCCAAGGAGGCCAGAGACTGATGGCGGCTGAGCTTTCATGGTCTTGACAACTTGTGGCAGGAAGGCAATGGACCCAATTAGGGGTGCAAAATGCAACAACCAGAGGCATGTGTGTGCTCTGTGAATCCCCTGTTCTTGACAGGGGACAAGGAACAGAGTCAAATTCTTTTCTCTTGAGCTTCCTCTCCTCTACCAGGCAAAGGCATCTCAATCCCAAACTTGCAGTTTGGAAGTTCTGAAGAAATATAAATGTGTGCCAGCTCCCTAGGCAGAGGCTCCAGAAACATCTATGTAGCAAATCCTCGTTTATAAAAGAACTATTTGGCTTGCCTGTGTGAGGCAGCATACGTAAACACTCTCTGAACTTCTCCCACAGCCTACAGAGAGGTGGGTGTCACATCTAAAGCTGAGAACTGTAATCCATTAGTGAGACCCGCTAACAGCTGTCACAAAGCAAAAGCAAAAGGTCCATGGAGCCCTGATGTCAGACTTGGCTTTCTGCTAGGTTCTCAAAGCCATCCCCTGGGTGAGGAGGTAGGTGGTGGCTTTTGATAAAGTGCCCCCAGCTCTGTGTCATTCCTCCCCCATTAAGCAGGTGGTCTGTTGATGCTGTTGGGAGAGACAGGCTGGGATGGAGTCCTGGCTCCAGCTGTGTGGTCTTGGACAAAGAACATTTACTCCTTCTTGTCTGTTTTCTCCTCTCTAAAATAGGGATAATAATAGTGCCTACCTCACAGGGTTGTTATGAGGGTTAAATGAGACACTACCTATGAGTACATAGCATGGAGCCTGGTAAATAGCAAATGTGCAACAATTGTTAGCTACTATTATTACGGCTATAACCTTCCTGAGAGCCATTCAGGGAAACTAGCTTTTATGGCTGCATCTATGTGCCAGCTACCATGTGAAGTGCTTTCCATGTGTTATCTCCCCTAATCCTCAGGGCAATGCAGCCAGGTAATATGATCTCTTTTAAGGGTGAGGAACAGTGGCATAGGAAGATCTGCCTCACCTCGTCGTCTGTGCTGCTATTTCCATTGCATGGGCCCTTCCCCATGTCACCTCTACTTTTGCCTTCATTTTGTCAGACGAAGTCCTCTTCTTCCTTCTGCTCTCAGCTTCTCTGTTGCTCTGGAAGTGTTTCCTGACCCACATCTGGGTGTAAGGTCATGGCCCCATGCTTCATCATCATCTCCATTTCTCTTACTGTAGCGCTTGGTGTGCTGTGTTCTTACTGCTTCTTCACGTGCCTTTCTCCCCTGTCTGAGCAGGCTGGGGCTATGTCTTTCTCATGGTCTGTGACACGGGCCAGTCCTGGCCCAGAGCAGACAGTAAATCCATGTGGAATGAGTGAATGAGTGAAGAAAATGAACAAATGGATGGCATTCCCAAATGAACAACACTGGCAGGTGGACAAGTGTCAAGTTCTTTCCCTCATGCAGCTGGCGACAATCCTGAGACTGAAAACTGCGCCCTCAGACGGTGTAACTATAACTTTTAAGGTTTTATAACCTGCCAAGATCACACAGAGTAAGTGGCAAAGCTAACATTCGGAAGCTGGGTGTGTCTGTTTCCAGATGCTGTTCCATCTTCGCTGTCCACACTAGAGCTGGGATGAATCCAAAGACCCCGCCTCTTGGACGTGGAGCTCCACCATCCGGGGGAAACCCGTTCCCACACAATGGGGCCCAGAGGCCCTTCTGCCTGTGGCAGTCATTAATGGGACCTGTGAGTGGATTAATGGGCTGGGTTATAGACTTGACCCAAGCCCCACTGAGAGTTCCAGGAGGTTATTTGACCTGAGCAATGTAGTTTGGCGTTAAGTTAGCACGGAAAAAGTAAGAAGAAGCTTTACCCCCAAGAAGACATCTGGTCTCTGCATTTCAGAATACAAATAATCACCAGGAAGAATGATTCAGCCTCAGCAAATCCTCTTGTGGCTGCATCCTGCTTTGCCCATCTTCACCCTGTTGCCCCCATTAAGAGTTAATTACGCTCCTTGACAAGCCAGCGTGTCTCTACTCTGTCAGAGCCCAGGCTGTGGAGGAGCCAGAAGGGAGGGGAGGCTGGCTGGGCTCCCTGAGCAGGGGCTGGCAGATGAGCATGTGGGGGTGGGGGTCAGAGACCTCTGCTAGCCCCAGGGATGGTTAGCACTGCTCAGTCCTTTTGGGATGATGAGAGAATGGCTTTTCAGCACACCAGAGTAAAAGCAGCTCTAACTAAGGACTCCGATCCAGATCTCAACCCTGTATATGCCACTTACTATTTGATCAACGAAAGGTTTCTGGGTGTGGTGGTGAGGGCTACATGGTAAGTCTGCTGTACATTTCATTAAGATGAGACCCTTTTGCTTGAAAGACAAGAATGCTTTTGGTAAGGCCCAGTACTGCAATGGCCGTATACACAAACCTCCACTGTTGCTTTCCCACTGTAGTTAATACTGTTTGGCTGATACTGTTCAGCTATAGCTGACAGCTTGGTGAGAACATGAATCCAGAAGCTGGCCCTAGCTCACAGGGGTTTGGGGCCAATGGTTTCTCCAGAGCCACAGTAGCATAACCCTCCTTTTTGGATTGGGTCCAACCATGGCCAAGCATCATATACAACTTGCTATGGGCAGAGTGCAGGGGGACCAGTAACAGCTGTGTCCTCAATATGGCCCTAGGGAGATAGATGGGGTTGATAGGTACTTCATAGTCTGGTGTGTTTCCATGGGAACAAGCGGATGTGAAGCTTCAGGTGAGAAGTTTTCTGGCACCCAAATTACACCAGCCTGAGAAATGGAGACGCAAGGGGCCACTGAGTGATTTCCTCAGGACATGTCAACCATGCCATGGAAACTCTTGTGGGAGGATCTGACTCCCTCCTATAGGTTGGTCTGCTGGACAACAAAAGTCTGTTTGGGGGACAGGATTCCTGGGATCCTGGCTCTGTGTCTTATAGCATCCTAGGATGTCAGAGTTGGGAGGCCCACTGAGAACATGGAGGCCCATCCTCAGCAAGCATTTTCCTCTCACCCCAACCCAAGCAGATGCTATGCCCGTTATATTCCTGCTGAGGCAGGCCTTCAACTCAGTTTTGACCACAGCTTATCGGAGGGGAGGTCACAGTTCTTCTGAGTTTCATCCTAGAATATCAAAAAGGTCTGCAGGGGTTCTCTCCAAAGAGAGGGAGCAGAGTGCTATCAGAAGCTGATGTTTTAGGGGGTGCCTGGGTGGCTCAGTCGGTTAAGCATCCGACTTCAGCTCAAGCCATGATCTCACCGTTCGTGAGTTCAAGCCCTGCTTTGGGCTCTGTGCTGACAGCTCAGGGCCTGGGGCCGGCGTTTGATTCTGTGTCTCCCCCTCTCTTGGCTCCTCCCCTGATCACACTCTGTCTCTGTCTCAAAATAAATAAAGGTTAAAAAAAATTAAGAAAAAAAGATGATGTTTTAGACTCAGTTCTGTGTTAATGACCTATGTGAACATGGGAAGGTCACTTTGCCTTTTTGTCACCCCCCACCCTGGAACAAGGTGGTGAGAAATCTATGTAGTTTTGGGGGCTTATAGCTGTCAGCAGAAAAGCTCTATGTGTTCAGGAATCAAAGACCAGATGAGATATCAAAAAAATCAATCAGGTATCATTGAAAACACTTTAAGAGTTGAATCGTCCTGGGAACATTGGGATAATGGTAGAATTTATCATATTAAAAGTATTTTAACCTTAGAAAATACAAATCATCAGGATATATATTTATATAGCTGAGACATTTTTCTATTCTAGGAGTACAGCATTATTTTGCCCCATTTAACATAGGGAGAAACTGAGGCCCATAGATGTTAAGACACTTGTCTGAGAAGCAGCTTGGTCAAGATTGGTTTGGATCCGAACCACATCTGTCTCATCCAAACCCTGTGCTCTGCCCTCCATAAGGGTAACTGCTCTGTGCCAAACAACAGGGGGTTGGCGCCTCCCCCCAAATACAGTGAACTCAAGAAGGTTGTGTTCCAGAACTCCTTTCCTAGAGGCTGTGCGTGTGAGTGGAAAGCATAAGCCCCTTCAGTGGGGGAGGCATACAGGCTGGTCACTAGAACCTCAGGCACCCGTTGCTTGGGGAACAGTGGGTGATTGGTATGTTACCTCGCAGTCTTAACCTAACTGCAGGGTTTTGTTTTATTAAGTAGCACATGCAGGTTTGAGGCTAGAGCTAAATTGCTTGAGGCTCCAGAGGAGAGACTAAGCACCTCTCAAGGGAACAGAGAGGTTCTGTCTATGAAACCAAAAGCTGCCTTTTGCCCGCTGGTCTACCAGAGGTCCCGTGGAGTCAGGCTCTCCCCTGACTCTATACCTCTCTCTGGCCTTGCTCTCTGTGTCTGAGTGAACCCCAAGGGGCAGGTCCTTACCACTCCATAGGCAATGATGTCCGAGTACATCCTCATCTCCGGGTACACGCTGACCAGGTACCACCGGAAGGTCTTGCACTGCAGCTGTTTTCTCAGGGCCTTCCTTGCGGTGATGTCCCCAATGTCGATTCCAGAGTCCTGCGCGGGTGTACAAATGCAGAGATACAGCCACCACCAGGACATGGCTTCTCCCCAGACCTCCCAGCCAACATTCCTGGAGACTGCCTAGTGAAGGGAGGACGTGGGACCTTAACTCCTTCATTTCCCCACATGTCCTTAGCCCCATGACTGTCCCCATGTGGGCACTGAAACGTGAGGTCAGCACTGATGGGGACTGTCACCAAAAGCCTTTGAAAATAAATAGAACAAGGGGGGCCTGAGTGGTGCAGTCAGTTAAGTGTCTGACTTCAGCTCAGGTCATGATCTCACGGCTTGTGGGTTTGAGCCCCATGTCGGGCTCTGTGCTGACAGCTCAGAGCCTGGAGCCTGCTTCGGACTCTGTGTCTCCCTCTCTCTCTGCCCTTCCCCCACTCATGCTCAGTCTTTCTCTCTCTCTGTCTCTCTCAAAAATAAATAAACATTAAAAAAAATAAATGGGGGGGCGCCTGGGTGGCGCAGTCGGTTAAGCGTCCGACTTCAGCCAGGTCACGATCTCGCGGTCCGTGAGTTCGAGCCCCGCGTCAGGCTCTGGGCTGATGGCTCGGAGCCTGGAGCCTGTTTCTGATTCTGTGTCTCCCTCTCTCTCTGCCCCTCCCCCGTTCATGCTCTGTCTCTCTCTGTCCCAAAAATAAATAAAAAACGTTGAAAAAAAAAATTAAAATAAATAAATAAATAAATGGAACAAAAAAACCTGTGGTATAGGTGTAGGTGGAAGGAGCTGGAGCACACAGTTGGAGTACAGTTTTTTCTACCTCATGCTAGAAGATGAGAAGTTCTGAGCTGTGGGGGGAAAGAGGGAGGGAGGGAGGGAGGGAAAAAGTGGAAAGTGGAATAGTACTAATTCAAATACTTTTCCTAATAACTGCGGCAGAAAAGTCTTTGCAATGCTCGCAATGTGGTAGGTTCTGTCCTGCATGAAACCTGCACAGAAGTTTATATGCATGTATAGTGGCCCACTTAAACCTATAGGGTAGCACTGTTTTATAGATGAGTTGAGACAAAGAGAGGTTCAATGACCTCTTGCCCAAAGTCCTACAGCTGATAAATGGTGGAGCTGAGAGTTGCACCCAATCAACCCAGGTCAGGAGTTCGCATTTTTAACCTATGCTATGCATCTAGAAGAGCCTGCCCTCTGCCTCCTAAGACCAGGTCCTTGTGGGAGAAGCAGACCCTCTCTTAGCTTGGGGGTCTTCGTGTAGAGAGTAGTTGTGTCTCTCACTTCCCAGGTATATCAGAGTGGTGGCCTCTGAGCCATCAAGGTATAGCAGGCAAGAAGTGGTAATGGAGACATGGATGTGTCCTTGATTTAGAGAGAGGCCCCCATATTCCTTGTGGTCTCAGAGCAAAGGGGAGAACACTGAGTCCCTGGGTCTGAACACTGGCCGTGGAACAGGGCACAGAATCAGCTGAGAAAGAGTTGATGTCACAGCAGAAGATGGTGAGGAGTCTCTCTAGCTGGGGATCAGGTGGAGACTCCGTGACATCTCAGAGGATGACGCCAGGGACCAGAGAGGGCACGTGGTATTTCATAAGCCCAGAGTAGGGAGAGAGGAAGACAGGGAAATAACAGCTCTCTCCCACTGGCACTGGCACTTGTGTGCTGGCTATGTGAACCTCCTGCTTCTAGCAACAGCTCTGGGGGTCAAGTTACTGGGGTTGGGAAGATCATGAAATGAACAGAGTTTGAGTTTGAAATGTCTGAGAAAAATCACAAAGATGGCCGCTGCACGAATCTGCACGTGATCAGGAGAAGTATTTGGTATTCGACCATGGAGGCCTGAGTAACAAGAGAGTGTAGATACAGAAGAAATACATTTATTTTTCCCACCAGAATTTAGGTAACGTAAAAATGTGAACCTACTACAGCCTGAAGTTTAAGTTCTAGACTGCTAAGGGGCAGTGTCTTCTGAATACTTCTAGATGACCTCATCTGTAATTTGCCTATTCCTCGGCTCCTGCCCAGAGAACTTTCCAGCAACTGCTGCTTGGCCTTTCTCTGCTGGATCCAGGAAACATGTTAGACTAATCTCTGTGCCCCGGACCTACCGCTGAGCCTGGACTGTATTGATGAAAACTAGGTTGAGAAAATATTTATGAAGTATTACAGATAAAAGCTGGCAATAAATATAACCTGCCACTCACCCCAGCCCCAGCACCAGCCCCACCCCCACCCCAAGGGATCTGTTAAGTATTAGCTCTTTAAACTTCTCTGCCCCTTATCCTGATACCACAAAGGTATTTGCTAGGACCCAGGCCTTCCCCTTCATGCTATCATCGCCTTTATCTGACAAATTAACACTGTGTCTCAGCATTTACGGGGAGCCACTGGAAGAATTTGTCTCTAGAAGGCCCCCGTGCTTTCCTAAAATTCTGGGTTCCCACAGGAAAACTTTCTTTTTACATTCAGGATCAAGGGAAAGTTGGTCTCTCTCCTTATCTAATCGAAGGTGGGAGAAATACCCATCAGAGGCTCATTTCTACTTCTAGAAGATCCAAGAATCAGAGCTTTGCTCTGCTTATATTTCTGGATATCATGCCCCATCCCCTTTCTGGATATCTGCCTTTCCATTTTAATGGTTCAGGACATCTGTACAGTGTATTTACTGTAAAATGCATCAAACTGTTTTCAGATTGGGGGAAGAAATTGAGAAATAAGCAAACTTTCTCAGAGAAGGTCACCTTGACCCTTATTATTAGAAAACAATAAATGTATCACCCCCTTTGCCAAATACTTAGTGGATTGAATAGAGCCCCCTGTAAAATTCGTGTCTACCCAGAACTTCCAAATGTGATCTTATCTGGCAATAGGATCATTGCAGACAGAATTCATTAGAGATCTGCAGATGAAATCATTCTGGATTTAGGGTAAGCTCTAAATGCAATGGCTAGTATCTTCATAAGAGATAGGAGGGGGGGTGGCATTGAACACACAGAGTCGTAGAGACAGAGGGAGAGACTGGAGTGGTGCATTTACGAGACGAGGAATATGCCAGGAGCCACCAAAAGCTGGAGAAGACAAAGTATCCTCCCCTAGAGCTTTTGGAGGGAGCACAGCACTGTCGTCACCTTGATTTGGGGCTTCTGGCCTCCAGAATTGTGAGAGAGTAATATCTGTTGTTTAAAGCCACTCAATTTGTGGTAATTTGTGATGGTGGCCCTTGGAAACAAATACACCCAGCCCCACAAAAAGCTGGCCAGTATTCCCACCCGTGTGTGCAGCCACATACACAACATCTTGTAGCCAAACCTAGAGAAGGGCCATCACTTGTGTGCCATGGTGAGTCATCCCTGGCACTCAACCTGTCTTTGGGCAAGAGAAGGCGGCGGGGCAGGGGGTGGGGGTGGGTGAGGTGGCTAGAGTTCCCTAACCTGGTGTAAGAGAATGTTGATGCTTTGCTGCAGGCTGACTTCCTGTATGTTGATAAACAAACTGACTTTCAATCAAAGTAGAAAGGATGCCAGAGCTGGCAGCTCCTCTGGCCATCCCAAAGCTTGGGACTGAACGTGGAAAGGAAGCAGGTCATAGAGCTGGCGGACCTGGCTGGTGCACGGCAGGGGGAGGACTTGGCATAGAAGGCGACCGGGCAGGATAAATGCCCTGCAAGGGCATTTGAAAGCTGGGGTGGGAATGCAGAAGGCAGAGGCAAGACCACCCACACCGAGAGGTAAGACTTATCTGGCGCTTTTTCTACTTGCCGAGCACCCATCAGAGCCTTTATGTACATGAACTTATTTAATTTTCAAGGCAGCCACTGGGCAGGGTTGTGGGGTCTGACTCTCTACCTGCAGCTGGGATGCTGGAGGCAAAAGGTTAAGTAAACAGGTAACAGATGTGCTGTGGTTGAGCAGAAGGTCTTGATATAGCACCACAGCAAGGGCAGCCGAGAAAACTCTTGGGGAAGGCACGTGGGGCATGTGGCATCCACACTTCCTCCCTCTTTCTTTTTCAGCTCATCTTAAAAAAAATTTTTTTAATGTTTATTTTTGACAGAAACAGAGGATGAGTGGGGGAGGGGCAGAGAGAGAGGGAGACACAGAATCCAAAGCAGGCTCCAGGCTCTGAGCTGTCGGCACAGAGCCCGATGCGGGGCTCGAACTCCCAGACCGCGAGATCATGACCTGAGCTGAATTTGGACGCTCAACCGACTGAGCCACCCAGGTGCCCCTTCAGCTCATCTTTAGTACATGCCAGGTGCTGTCCTAAGCACTGTGCATCCAAAGAGGAAGAAGGCACAGACTGTGCTTGAAAGGAAGGCCCAGACAAGTAAACAGACTCTGTACACAGTGTGAAGCACAGAAGCAAACAGGGTGTTGAGGGAGAGCAGAAGAGGAAGGAGCCCTTAGTCCATCTCACTGTGTGGGGCAGCCAAGATGGTGGGGAGGGAAAGGCGAGCAATCAGAGAAGGCTTCCTGGAGGAGGTGACACTCAAGGTGAATTAAAGACTAGCAGGATTAGTTAATCTAGTATTACTCAAATCTGGCAGCCCCAAACCAGCACCCAGAGAGCTCTGAACAGATTCTGGGACCACTACATACCTACTCATCACAATCTCTGAGGATGAGACCCAGAATTAATCAGCTGGTCTGCAGATCTGCTTTTAGGAGCCACTGACCGAGGGAGAAAGGAATTACACACACTGCCAGCAGTTCCATTTGTTAATAAGCATCGGCGAGGTTTCCCTGAGCTCTGATCATGTGCCCTGGCTTGCGCTAGGCATGGTGACACAAAAATGAAGGATACAATCTGTCTCCAGGAAGCCTGTGGTCTAATGCAGTGGCTCTCAGCCTGGATGGATATTAGAATCCCTGAAGAGCTTTCCAAAAAATGATCCCTGGTCCCCTTCCAAACCAATTAAGTCATAATCTCTGGGGCTGGAGCACAAGGGATTTTAATGTTCAGCCAGATTTGAGAGCCCCTGGGTGGGGGGTAGAGAGAGAGAAAGAGAGAGAGAGAGACAGACAGACTTTTACACAATAGAACATTCTTTCACAGGATAGTGATGGAATGACACAGGCATACATGCAAAGGGGGCACTTTCTGTAGCTGAGGCTGACTTTCTAGAGGAGGGGTCACTGGAACTATGTCTACTAGGATGGAGGGAAATCGGTAAGGGTGGATACTGGGGGAGAGGCAGAGGGTAGGGAGTTCCAAGCAGAGAGGACAAAATGAGCAAACATACAGAGAGAAGAAATAGCATGGAATAGATGGGCAACTCTGGAGCTCTCACTGTCCTGCAGCCTACGGAAACTATAATACAGAGTGGGGGCAGGGGGTTATGGGTGGGCAGAAAGGTTTATGCCTGATCTGGTGCACAGTGGAGAGTCCGTTCAAGATTTTAAGCAGGGCAATGATGTGGTCACTGTGAGTTTTTAAAAAATGTTTTTAATGTTTATTATTTTTGAGCGAGATAGAGAGACAGAGTACGAGTAGGGGAGGGGTAGAGAGAGGGAGACACAGAATCCAAAGAAGGCTCCAGGCTCTGAGCTGTCAGCACAGAGCCCAACGTGGGGCTCCAACCCATGAACCGTGAGATAATGACCTGAACCGAAGTCGGACACCTAACTGACCGAGCGCCACCCAGGCGCCCCACTGTGTGTGTGTGTGTGTGTGTGTGTGTGTGTGTGTGTGTGTGTGTTTTATTTTTATTTTTTAAAGATAACTTTGGGTAGTGTGGAGGATAGATTTGAGGGGGTAAGTCTCGAGCCAGGGAAAACAGAGGCTCTTGTGCAGGAAAAGACAAGACCTGAACTCAGACGTGAGGTGGGTAGGAACGGACAGAAGAGTTCAGTGATGGATTGGGAATGGGGCTTAAGGGAAAGGAGGATCAGAGGAAGACGTGTTTCAAGCTCATAGATCTGGGAAGATGGTGGTATCCTCAACTGTAATGGGAGGGAGAACAGGAGCAGCTTTGGGGGGAAAAGATGTTCTCCATTTTTGGCAGATCCATTCTAAAGTGCCTGAGGGAGCACTCAGGAGATCGACGTGCAGCCACAGGTCTGAAGCTAAAGGCAGAAGTCAGGGCTAGAGGTATTAGTTAGGAAGTCATCAATGGATAGATGGTAGGAGGACCCAGGAATAGATGGGACCACCAGGGAGTAAAATGAGAGTGGTTGGCCAAGGGTGGATGCCTGGGTGCACTTAAGCATCCAGGGGAGGTAAGCATTGCCCACAGGGAATTAGGAGCAATCAGAGAGAGGTGGGGATATCCTGGGGTGTGGAATCAAGGAGCCAAGCAACTACAGAATTTCAAGGAAAAGGTGGGATCCTGGAGGTTAAAGACTTTAAAATGTCCATTAAGCAGTTAAGATGCTTTGTCAAAAGCAGTTTGGGGGCAATACTGGGATGTGACTTGAGAAGTGAATGGAGGGGGGAAAGTGTTGACTCTTTCCAGAAGTCTCAGAAGAGGCAGGAGATGGAGTCTGGACAAAGCAGGGAATAGTGGGGGTCAAGAGATAGACTTTTAGAAAACACACTGACCACCTTCTCCATCTGAGGCTTTATCCTGGACACTCCCACTGCTCATCTGCCTTCCCTTTTTTATTAAAAAAATGTTTAATGTTTATTTTTGAGGGAGAGAGAGAGAGAGAGAGAGAGAGAGAGAGAGAGAGACAGAATTTGAAGTGGGCTCCAGGATCTGAGCTGTCAGCATAGAACCTGATGTGGGGCTCTAACTCATGAACTGTGAGATCATGATCTGAGCTGAAGTCGAATGCTTAACTGACTGAGCCACCTAGGAGCCCCTTATCTGCCTTTCTTGAGTTCACTTCCCTCTCATCCTACCCATTTGACCAGGTTTGAACTACCCTCTGAGAAGTCACAGACACACACTGAGTTTCATCATTTTCCAGTTACTTTTCTCTCTCGGTTCTCTGCCATTCTTTGGATTTACTATCCACTTCAACATCTATCAGCCGCTGTGAGGGGAGAGGGCTAAAACATTGCAGCTTTGGGGTACAGAGAGAAGGGCAGGAGTGTGGACAGGACTCTAAGAGACTACGGATCTATGATACTTCACTGCTAAGTTCCTGGGGGACTTTCCAAGTGTTCTTAACATTTTGCTATCTGAGGACACCCACAGTGGGGCTCAGCATGCTCCCAAGAATACTGTGATCCAACTCCCACAGCCACAGATGGGTCTAGAAGGCACTGCTGTTTCCCTAGAAACACTCCCACTGTCAGGGATGCAATCCTGGGGCTGGTTCATTAAGGTTGCTCACACTCTGGCTGGTACTTCTTGGCTCCTCTTCTCCCTACTGGTGAAATGTCACTGGTCGTGGGAGTACACATCCCCACCCCACCCCACCCCACCCCACCCCACCCCCCATGATAGTGGAGGTGATGGGGGCTGCCTAAAAGCTCCTGCCCATGGTCCAGGTAACCTTCAATCACTCCGCCAGGGCAACATTAGCTGGGTGGAGAGATCAGGGAACAGGACCTTCATATGGAAACGTTAGGCAAAAATCAACCATTTCTCTATTAGGAAGAGAGAACTGAAGCTTTTTAAAGGATTCCCAAGGGGAAAGAAGGAGCTCATGCAGTCAATGGCTATCTCACATAGTGCAACATAACCAATGATCTCCAGGCAGACAGGCTGGTAAGCAGGTTGGGATCCCGTGGCTGGCATCTGTTGGGGTTCTCCCAACTCAGTGGTCCAAGGCCATTTCCATGTGACACACGACAAGGCAGAACCATCTACTAGAGAAACATTGCTTTTTCTCTGGCATTTCTTAAAGGTAGGTGATAAGAGGGATAGAGGACAGTGGCAGGCAATGATGAGACTCTGTGAGGATTAGAAACCATCCAGAACAGTTCCCTTCTCCTCCTGAGGGTCCTGTGAGAGTGTATCCCCTCCTCATGCATGTGGTTCCAGAAATCCCAAAGGCATATGGACATTCCTATTGCTCTGGTCACAGGTTCGATGGAGAAGCCTAAATACAGTCTACAGGGAGATTAAAGGGCACTTTGGTGAATTTTGGTAATTGCTGGTATATTTGTATAGCAGAGAGGCTGAGGACCTAGACACGAAGTAAAGTTGGAGCCACCCGGTCCGATGTTCTCATTTAAAATGAGGATAACTGGGGCGCCCGGGTGGCGCAGTCGGTTAAGCGTCCGACTTCAGCCAGGTCACGATCTCGCGGTCCGTGAGTTTGAGCCCCGCGTTGGGCTCTGGGCTGATGGCTCAGAGCCTGGAGCCTGTTTCTGATTCTGTGTCTCCCTCTCTCTCTGCCCCTCCCCCGTTCATGCTCCGTCTCTCTCTGTCCCAAAAATAAATAAATGTTGAAAAAAAATTTTTTTAAATGAGGATAACTGAGGTCAGGAGAGAAGAAGTCTTTCTTTAAGCATGCTGACCAGGGACAGGGGTGGGGATAAGACATGGCTTAGTGCCTCACAGTCCGCCTCTTTTCTCCCACATGTAGTATCTTTTGGGGCTGAGAGTCTACTCTACCATGGATAATAAGACTCTGCCTGATCTATAGGAAAAGGGGTTAGTCCCATATTTTTTGTGTTTTAATGTTTTTTCCGACCAACCCTCCCCAAAACCCCATCCCCACAGGGGCTTCCTACCTCTTGGGGTATGTTCCATGCCATGTAGACATGGCTTTTAAATTCATCCATCCAGACTTCAGCCACCCTGAGGGCATTCCTGCGGACATGGGCTGTGAGGTCCTCGGTGTAGGGCTTGTGGGCTCGCTCAATGTGGGCAATCCGAGAACAAGGCAGGACTTCCACGCTCCCGCCACACTGCCACACCTGTAGAAGACACAGAGTCACTCACCAGTGCCCAGACCTGACTCTGAGCCACTAAAGTAGGCCTTAGGTGACCATTCAATCTGAGCATGAACAACTCCAGCTCTCTTCATCTTGTCTCTCCAGACTACTGTCTACAGAGGGGGTGAGCTCTACCTTATTTCTACTCCTATAGCAGGAAGGTTATTGAGTCATTATTTTGTGTCTTGTTTCTTGTTGCTGTGGATTTACCAGCAAATAATGCACCTTCTTTTTCCAGCCCTTCCATTCCTGCAAAGAAGAGACTAGACATTGTGTGACCAATGATCTGGGTTCTCCTAGCCCCTGACAGAGAAGTTAACAAAAATCTTCATAATGGTCTCTGCAGCAATGCTTGACCTAGAGAAACCAGTAGAGACTCCCAGCAGAGGTATCATCCTAAAATGGACCACATGGGCCAGACAGAGATTAGTGATCACCAGAGGGAGTGAGCCTGTTGCCCTTCTCCTGGTCCGTCTTTTCCTGGGCCCTGAGTTCTAATAGAACCCAAGAGAGAGGGAGATACAAAGAAGGCAATCATGTGAAACTTCTCGCTGACATCAGTGACTAGGAGCTTGAATCAGATGCAATTTGACTTCAAAAAATAAAGAAAAATGATCTTCTCTTCTGAGTGCCGAAGGACAGTGTCTTGGAGGTCTTGCCACAAATGTTGCAGCCACTCTGAACTTCCAATGTTCTGGGACGTGCACATCTTTTTGTCATTGTAGAATGCTACTCCTTCTCCAGCTGAAAAAATGTAATCTCTCAAGATCCTGACCACATGACTTCTCTGTTGTAGAGTCTTTGCTCAATTTTGGGGGCAGAGCCAATTTCTCCCTCCTCTGGTCCCCAAGCTCTTGATATCGCAACTTCCTGCTTACCTGTCAGCCTCCTTCCCTCACTTCGTGTTCCTAGATGGAAAGAACTCCTGTCTCCTTCATTTCTCATCCCTAGCACTAACACAGGCTTGGTACATACAAGTACTTAGTAAGTACTTGTTGAATCAATATACGGATGATGATACTTAATCACTCAATCACTATATGATTGATGCTTAATAAATGTGGGATGAATCCGAAATACCTGGCCAGAGCTGATGAATGAGGCTTCTGAGGGAAAATAATCATTATTTCTTGGTGGATAGCAGTGATCACCTGTCAGATACTGTCAACCAGATAATTTGGTAAATAATGTTCACACTTATAACCTGTATCCATCAAGGATAGGTCTGCATCTAAGTAAAGGTCAACTTTTTTTTTCCTTTTTTTTTTTTTTTTTTGAGTCTAGTTAACATACAGTGTTGTATTAGGTTCAGGTGTACAGTACAATGATTGGAAAATTCTATACATTTCTCATTGTTCATCAAGATAAGTGTTTTATAAGGTCAACTTTGGATTTCACTAAGTTACTGTGTGTGTGTGTCAGGAAGAGAATGCCTTCTGTTCCACCCGTCTGTTTCACAACAGTTGGTCCCTACAGACTGTCAGAGTTGGAAGGCAACTGATCGCCTTTCCACTCTCTGAACTTGTCTTGCCTTCAGTATATAATTTATGGCCAATGGAAAAGACACAAGCGTTCGCACTGAGGGTCCACCATGTACCAGGCACTGGACTGTGTATGTGGGTAGGTAGTATAGTGTGGTGGTTATGAGCAGAGGGTTTGGAACCAGACTGCTTGGGTTCAAATCCTGGCTCTGTTTCATGCTAGCTGCGTGACCTTGGGTACATCACTCAATCTCATTGTGTTTCAGTTTCCTCCTCTCAAATAGGGATTAAAATAGTACCTCTTTCATGAGGTTCCCGAGGAGATTAAAGTGATTATATACAAAGTGCTTAGGAACATGCCTGGCACATAATCATGTCATCAGCTCAGCTCTTACTAAACAAATTATATTCAGCAGGATCTTTAGAATAACCCTGTGTTACAGTGGTTATTGTCTCCAATTCCAAATGGGGAAACTGAGACCAAAGGCTGTCCCTTGTCCAAGGCCACACGGCTGGTACTGAAGAGAAAAGGATCTGTCTGACCTCCACTGAAGCTTAGGCAGGAGAGGAAGCCATGGAAGGCCTCAGGCTGTGCACCTTCATTTCCATGACCCGTACATTCTGGGGCTCGTGCTGATTTCCAATTCACTTTGCTGAGATTTGCAATGAAAGCCTACGAATACTGTGAACATGTTACTGACAACACAGAGAGTCAGGGTAATTATTCTTTTGCAACCGGAACGGAGGCTATTACTTGGCATATTTCAGCAACACAACACAGAACATGATTTGTAACAAAGCTCTTTTATTACAAGACCTGTTTCTCAAAGAGTCGCTTCACCATTTCGCCTTAGAGTGGGTGCCTCTGCTGTGGTTCTGATCACAAGGGTGGCAGCTGTACCTCCTATGCCCTCTAAGCGCACGGTAAGAGGAATGGTGTGAACTCACTGTTGGACTCTCGAATCTACTCCTGTTTTCCTTTTCTTTGACCACAGCCCTTGTCTAGACCACTGTCATGTCTCACTTGAACTCTGGAACAGCCTCCAAACAACCGATCTCCCTCCTGCCTTCCTCCTCCAGCCTCTTCGCCTCCCTACGGCCAGAGTGATCCTTTTAAAGTGTAGGGTGGATCACATCCCCTGCACCACACATTTCCCAGCACGGCCCTGAGGCCGTGAGGCCTCCTGGGGCCCAGCCCTGCCCTGCCTGTCCCTCCAGCCTAGTGCTGGCTCCCCCATATGCTCTATGCCACAGCCACGCTGACATGTTCTACATCTCCCAGCATGCATGTTTGTCCTCCCATCTCTGGATTTCTGCACATACAATTATATACCCCACCCCTGCCAAAGCTCTCCTTTAGACACGTGCTAAATGGTGCCTGGACAGATCATGGGTTTCCAGCAGAGTTGGAGTGGCTGGGCCAGTGGGAGGACATAGTGTTTGAAAGCACAGCTTTGGAGCCAGCGAGAACTAAATTCAAACATTTTGCCTCTGCCACCTGCTGCAATTCCACCTTGGGCAGGTCACTTCTCCCAAGCCTCAATTTCGCCCAGGAGAAGGGGGGATGTGCAGATTCATCATGTTCACCCTGGTGCTTCAGTCTGAGCACCACATGGATGGCAGTCAAGGAGGTAGGGGCAGGACATCTGGGCTCATTCTGTCCCCACTGCATGCCTGCTGATGGGTGACTGTGGGCCACTTAACCTCTTGTCTATGAAACACGTATAATAGGTTGTTCCTGCACAGGGCTGTGGGCTCAGGAAGCCCTGCAGTAAGCCCTCAACGTGCACACATTATTATTTTATAATAACCTTATCATCGCTGCTATTTGGCTCTTCCTGAACATCCACCTTCGGGGGGAAAAATGAATGCAGAGGACTCCCACGTCTGGCTAAAGCCCAACAGAGAAGAGATAGGCTGACTTCCAGAGTGCCTGGCCCAGTGCAGTAGGGTGAATCAGGCTCCTCCTTAGAGACTAGGAGCACTTGTTAATCTAGAAGTCACTCCCACTCTCCTACCTTCTCTGCAAAGGAATTCATCTATAGAGGGGGTGACGGCATCTGTCTTGAATGCAGCCTGTGGGTTCCTAGCAGTCTCTGGGCATTGGAGCAGAAGATGTGGATTTGGCATGTTTACCCTGCTGCTTCTGGACCCTGCCCAATGGCAATGAAATACACAAGAGGAAGCCCATGATCTCTGATCCCCAGGTGGTAAGTGGCTCTGCTGACCAATGACTTGACACAGAGAGACTCTCAAAGGTCTGACCCACAGCTGATCTTGGAGACCCTGTCATGGAGGGTAGACAAAGGATAGGAAGGAAAATCACTGGCATTTGGACCTTCTGGAAAATGATATCATAAAACTTCCATGGAAGCTTGGTGTGGGGGAAGGCAGGGGTGAGGAAATGAGGAAGGGGAGCTGCATCTGGGACATGTCACAGCTGGTGTGAAGTAGAAAGACCCAAACCAGATAGAAACTACAGACAGGAATGATTGTGCCAGAGAAGCAGGGCCACTGGATGGACGGTAAAGGTGTGGGACACAGTGATGGCTTAGCCTTGCAAGCTAAGAGGAGGGTGAGGGTGCCAAGAGGAGAGAGGGCAGGAGAGGTGGGTACCAAAGACATGGCTGAGAAGTGAAGGTCAAGGGTCAGTAACCAAGAAGGCAGATGAGGTCACAGGGCACAGGAAGCAACTACAAGATGGAGAGCTTGGTTTTTACATGGGGTGCATGTGACCCCAACTTGTTATCACAAGTGAGACACGTGCTCAGTCCCACAGCTTCTGGGGATACTTGACACATGTCAGCCCTGGATGTAGGCTAGATCTTGTGGCTTCTGGATGGGCCCTGGGAAATATAGTTCTTGACCACACCAAGTTTCTTCCTGTCTCTGTGCCCTCGCACCTGCTACTCCATCTTTCTGGGATAAACCCCCCCCCCCCCCACTGTTACCCAGCTCAAATATTACCTTCTTTGACCTGCCCATTAGATCCCCTCAGAATACTTACAGTGTCCCACCCTTTTTCTTGGGAACACTTATTCATAATACTCCCACTTATGTGTTTATTCAAGTCTGTCCCCTGCTCCCTGCTCCCTGCTCCCTGCTAGACTATAAGCTCCAGGAAGACAAGGATCATGTTGTATTCACCAGCACCAGGCATATGGTATACATTCAATAACATAAACTGTTATTTCAATGAGTGATTCCAGGAATCTCCGAGTCCTGGGCTTTCACTAACTATGGAGAAGTGGTTTTAACTCGCTCAGCTGGATCCCCTAATAAAGGCCATAAACATAAAATGTGGCCAGATTTGACTGAACACAATGACTTCCTTCAGACCCAAGCAGTTTTTCAGCGACGCTCTGACATTTAAGTGCACACTGCTGTAACTGAAGAGAGTCACTTTGGCTGCAGAGCGTAAATGAACGTTGTAAAACCTGGCAAGGCATCAAATGAGTGTGGTGGAAAGCAGGCGGCTTCATCTTGTGGAACGACGAACTAGTGTCGAGAAAGCCCTCGGCCTGGCCAGTGTTTGCAAACACCCACAGAGGAGATGCTGGGCTTGTCCTCGGGTGGGACCAAGAACCGGAAGTAGATGGTAAACAACAGTTAAGCAGCATGAAGTCTCACTCACCACCAGCCCTTCCCAGAGAGCCCTAATCCTATTAGTGTTTCCAGAAAGATGGAGCATCCACCTGGGAACCATCTGGGAAGGCGGGTCTTGGGGGCTGATGGAAGAGGGTTTCCATCCTGCCTCTGTTGCCCATTAGCCTTTGACCTGAACCTGTCTTTGGGTGTCAGTTGCCTTTTTCTTGGGGATAATGAAACCCTGGCAGGTTTAAAAGAGATGCTGTATGAAAAGCTGCCACTAGGGGCGCCTGGGTGGCGCAGTCGGTTAAGCGTCCGACTTCAGCCAGGTCACGATCTCGCGGTCCGTGAGTTCGAGCCCCGCGTCGGGCTCTGGGCTGATGGCTCAGAGCCTGGAGCCTGTTTCCGATTCTGTGTCTCCCTCTCTCTCTCTCTGCCCCTCCCCCGTTCATGCTCTGTCTCTCTCTGTCCCAAAAATAAATAAACGTTGAAAAAAAAAATTTTTGAAAAGCTGCCACTAGCAAAGACAGGCATGTAGTGGGTTCTTAGGGAAAGGTCAGGTTCCCTTTCCCCTTCCAGGCTGGGAGCTGCTGCTAAAAGGTCAGAGTCAAAGGATTTGAGTTTATGTTCTGTTCGTCACTTCTATAAACAAGGCTGTTTCCCTCCCAGGCCTCAAGTTTCTCCTAGCTGCCAAATGGAGGAACGGAACTCAGTGATGTGAGAGATCCCTTCTACTTGCATTTTGTGAGTCTACGTTTTCTTGCCAGTACCTCAAATGATGCCCAGTATTTTGAGACGTGACTGGCAGAGTCGTAAATCCGAAGTTGTAAAATAGAGAGACACTGGAGGGAGGCGACAGGATACAGCTTGACCATTTCTCCCACTCAGACTCATGATCACCCTGCAGTCTATGTCAAGGAGAGCAAATAATACTTCCATGATAAATGCATTTGCTTGTTAATGTCCTTCTGAAGCACCGTGTTGAGGATTCTGAGGCTCTGAATCCTTCTGAGAAGGATTCCCCGGGCTCAACGGAAAAGTGTGCCACAGTTTATTAGTGATGCTTCCTGGAGGCAAGGGATTGGGGGTGGTGGCATCTCAGCCTTGAACTCCATAGACCTAGACCACAGGACCCCAAATCCTGTCCAGCTTTTATCTCCACATGACTTTTAATGAGCTCTTTGCTCTTGGCGAAATGTTCCCCCTATTCCTTTAGCATAAAAAGCCTCCTTCCTGCTCTCCATCCATCCAAAGCCAGCCTGGCCCAGTTCCTCCAAACTCCTGAAACACATGATTTGTACCACTCCTGTGGTCCGTATTTCTTGGCTCATGTTGTTAATTATCTTTTTTATGTGTAACTGTTTCTCCTAACTTGGCTGTGAAATGCAGCGACCAGAGTAGAAAGCCAAACCAGGCAGGCTCAGGGAAGAAAGACAAGGAGGATGGAGGTTGAGGCTGAGGCCTGAGAAGAGCTGGCAGAAGACGAGAAACTCATTTCCAGGGTGGTCGTAGGGTCAGAAATGCAGGCAAACCAAGACGCTGACCAGGGCTGTGCAGGGCCCCTATTCCTCAGGCGTCTTTCCGTTCTGCACCCTGGGCACTTGGCTCACCTTGGCCCTAGGCCTGGTCCTGCATGGGAGTAAGAAGGGAAGAGGCGTCAAGTCTGGGCAAAGCTAAGACAAACGCCAGAAGCCACCAGCAAGCTGAGGTCAAGGGCGTGAGGCAGAAGAGGAGCCAGGATGGGGACAATGTAAAACATGGAGCCAACCCCCCTCCAAAATGCACCTCACTCCCATACTTGCAACTTTTAGTCTCCAGAGAAATAGACCATATTCCTTAACATGATTTGCAAGACCTCTGAGACCTGGTCCTTTCTGTTTGCTGCAGCTTCATGTTTCATGCTCTGCTCTCCTGTTACATCAACTTCTCTTAGTTCCTAGGATAGACCTAGGATTCCTAGTCTCGGATTCCTGCCCTGCACCCCATACCATTCCCTTTACTGGAATTTTCCTTCCCTCCCCCTGCCCGCAGCAATACATTTATTTGCCTAGTGATTCCTACCTACATTTCCTGGCTGTCCTAAATTTGCTTAAATACCTCTGTTACTCATTGCCGTATTACCTATACTTCCTCTTGCACACTTACAATAGCTGTGTGCAAATGTACAGTTTAAAGACACATAATATAAGGAAAATCTATTTACCTAGCACCCTGCTTACAAAACAGTACATTAGCAGTAACTCAGAAAACTCTGTGTGCTCTTCCTTCCTCCCAAAGGTAACCCATTATCCTGAATTTTGTTAATTTCCTTGCCATCAACCTAAACTATCTATATTTGGTTTTATCTGTTTTTGAATGCTACATAAATGAAAGCATATCGTCTGCATTCTGCAACCTGCTTCTTGCTTCATTTATTTTCATCACCATGGTGTTCCACTGTACAAATATACAGCAGTTTACTTATGCATTCTCTTGTTGGTCGACAGTCTGGTTGTTTCCAGTATAATGAGGAGCGCTCCTTGGAACATTCTTATGCACGTCTCTTGGTGCCCAAGAGCAGGCGCCTCTCCACGTATTTACACTGCGGTGGAATTTCTGAGGCACAGGTTATATACACATTCGACTTTCCCCAGGAAGGTGAAAATCTTCCAAAGCGAGTACACCAAGCTCTGCTCCCACAGCGCAGATGAGCACTCCTGTTGCTTTGCAATCTCGCCAACATTTGGTTCTGTCCAACGTTTTAATTCTTGCCGATGGGTGTGGAATTCGCTCTCACTGGAGCTTCAGTTTGTAACTCCTTGACTTTCAGTGAGCTGGAGCCCTTCCTGTTTACAGATCTGCACTACCAGACTGTAAGAGAAGACCCAAGGCCACCTAGCTCTCATGAGGGAATCCCTTGGGCCTCCACGATAGGTGCTTGATAAATCGTTCCTGCATGAACGCAGGATCAAGAACCTGGCCTGACTTCTGAATTATCCCCAGTGCACTTTACTTGGTGCTCTTCCAGGATCACAAGGGTTGATACTGCATTATTTTAGAGGGTAAGAAAACATTTTTAAAGTCCATGCTTATTCTTCCACTGGACCCCATGGAAAAACACTCCCTGGGGATACAGTTTCCCCAAGCCCTCTTCTTGTCAAAACACTGCCACAGAGTCCTCTGGACAGAATTGATGCTTGGGGGAAAAAAAATGATGCTTTTTCTTGGAAGGTGTCCCTGAAGGGGTCTGATCTTGGGTCAACCCTAAGAAGCACTTGAAGCACTTTCCCTGTGTGAAAGGGAGTCTTCATAACTATCAGAAAGCAGCAGGAGGATCCATCTGGCAGAATTCCAAAAAGAGACCAGCTGGGCTGGAATGTCTGGAAGCTTTCCATGAAGAAAAAGTTAAAAGGCTGTTTTGCAGGGTCTTGAGATTTGCTGAGATAGCTGCTTCCCTACAGGAAACCCGGGGGCCGCAATGGCCCCAAGCTCAGCAAACTAACCCATCATACACAGGGTCTCGGCTTTTCCTCAGACGCCACTGCTCTATTAAGATTGGGGCCATGGGAGTTCACTTCCTCATGGGAAATTTCACGAGGATTGCTTTGCAAATTGAGATCAGAAGGCCTCTTTTAATGGTTCCAACCAAGTAGAGTTTATTCATGGTTACTTCAGGTCTCCTTCTAGCTAACAGGCCTGGTTAATATTGCCCACACTCAAGCTAAGTTGGATTCATGACAAAATGGAAGGAGCTGGGCCTGAACACACGGAGGCTGGCAAAGCTGAGACCGGAGTAGGGTGGTCTTCAAGGGTGTGGTAGACTCGTACTGCTCACTAATATGTCTGTGCTCCTTTACATCTCCCATCCTCCCTTGCTGTCAGGAGGGACCATGTGAATAGCTGTGCCCAATGAAATAAATAGCTGCCACTTCCTGGCCAAGGGCAGTAAGTATCCCATGTGGGAAGTCCATGAACACGTCTACCTCCCTCCCTCCCAATCTGCTGGATGTTTAAAGCAGGATGACCCTGAGGTTCAAAGATGGGTAACCCCCCAAAGGAAGCTACCTGAGTCACCACGTAGAGAATGGCTGCCCAGGACAGCCTCCCACCTCTCAGGAGACCGATGTGAGCAGCAAACAAACTCGTCCTGGGTTAAGCCTCTGTGGTTTGGGGGCTACTGGTGCAGCTTTTGATCACCTCCCTGATGAATACAAGCTGCCAAAGAGGCAAAGTGACCAGAGAGGCTCGGCTCCTGCAATACCGATAATCAGGGGTTCAGTCTACTGAGTGGGACTTCGTAGCAGAAAGTCCCAGGCATTGGGAGAGACTATTCAGAAGGCAACAACTTCCCAACTGCAGGTGATAAGTGCATTCCGAACATGACGCCACCAGAGGCCGAGGGTACAGACAGTAGGTCTAGTCCCAAGGAGTGGGAGAGGGAGCTAGCTACCACCGGCAGGCAGGGTGTCAGACCTTCGCATAACAGGCTGTAGGTGAGAGTCTGCTTCATGTTCAGAACAAGAGCAGAGGTCAAAAAGCTAAGAAGCCAGCAGGGTGGAAAAGGAAAAGGTTGGGGTTTGGCGGTCACACACAGTCCAGAGTTCCTCAGACCGCTAGACAGCAGCCCTGTGGTGGCTCCGCTAATTCTGGAGCTGGCCAGGTGAGTCTGGGGCCGGAGCTGCACCCCAGCCTTGGTCAGGCAACACCGTCTTGACAGGGCTGACCCTTACAGCTTCCCAGGCATGGCAGACAAGCCAGGCTAATTCCAATCCAGGCATTTCTATAGAGCCCAAACTATAGAACCCCCCAAGCTCTGAGAAAGAAGTATTGACTAGGTTCCAAATCAGGGTCCCATTGACACGTGTGCTGTCTACTCTAATCAAGTCTTTGTTTTGAGCTAAGATCTCTGGCCCCATTACCATCATGGATGCTTCCAGAGAATAATAATAAGCTTGAATGTCACGGGGACTCGGGGAGCAATTTTCTGAAATCCAAATAAAACTCTTCTCATTGCTAGTCTGAGAGTCATTTTTATCAGATAACTTGGCCCATCCATTTACTCCAGAGTGCTCAGTGCCCTCTCTGGTGCGTTAAGTCCCTTTGAATTGCTGTGAGCATCTTCTCCTTGTGGACATATTCAGAAAATCCCACTCTATCCAGCTGCTATTCAAAGCTGAGCCCCTGGACTATGTTTAATTTATACTTTGCTATATGAAGATGAGCCACTTACTCATTTAAAATGTTTCCTTTTTTATGTCTTTAATCAGTGGCTGTTTCTTTCCTCTCTGAGAAGCTTAATCTAATCAGAAACAAATCCTACACATATGAATGGCTCATTAGCATGTCCCAATCAAATTCAAATTGACTGTCCATATCAGATGCCCCCTCAAAAGGGTGACACTGGCCCAAAGGACGACTCTTTGGACTAGTGTCTGAAGAATATAGCCCATGGTAAGTTAGGGGGGGTCCTTTCTGAAATGCAGGGTAACCAGGAACCACTGGAAGAAAGGATACACTGTGTCATCACTACCTCCCGATCCCCAGCATATTGGTGGGCATATGACTCAGTGACATATGAGATGGCATAGGTGGGAAAGTTTGGCAGACCCTGGGCACTGACCTTAGAGGAAGCTATGTGTCTGGCTCAAGCATCACCCTCACAGTTGGCTCAGCGGGACCCTTGAGGAATACTACTCAGATAATAAAAAGGAATCTGAGATGCTGAACATTCTCTCACTCAGAAATGGTATTTGTTCTAAGCAACCTTCCTCTTGCTCCATTGGAATTCAGATTTAAAAAGCTGGTGTGCTGGGTCTTTGCTTAAAGAGATTTGCCCTTTTCATGCGTGTCAAAATGAATTGTCAGCTTGGGCATCATCTCTGAAAGGTACCTATGGCAAACTCACATTAAAAATGGGATTTACAAAGGAGATCGGCATTGCAGTGTAGAACTGAAGGAGCCCATCATTTCCCAGGTGAGCAAAGTGAGGCTCAAGGTCACGTGATAACTTAGAAGCAGATTAGGAAATGTACCCAAGACCTAGGCCTCTTGAGAGACAGGAGGTCACTGTGGTTCAGAGGCCAGGCTCAGGGGTTAAACAGTGTTGGTGTCAAATCCCACACTTCTCATTTGCTGGACTGGCGACTTTAGGCAACTCATTTCACCTTCTAACATTCAATTTCCTTGTCTGTGAAATGGAGACAAAAATGACACACTGAAAAAACAGTTGTTGTGACAATCAAATGAGCTACGTCCCTCTGTGCTCGAGATTTATATATCCCGCTGCCTACATGTTACCTCCACTTGTGTATCTCTGAGGCGTCACAAGCTTGCCTTGTGCAAAACCAAGTTGTCGACTTCCTTCCCTGCCTCCCCGTCATCCCCTAGTCTTCCCCTCATCCAACTAATAGCCCAAGCCTAAACCCTACATCAATAATGACGTAATCCATCTGTAATCCCATCCTCTTTCTCCCCTCCACGACCAATAATACACCAGCAGTCGGTTCTACCTCCTAAGTATAGCTTAAGGTTAATCACACCTCTCAATCTGCAGAGTCAACAGCCTGGTCTAAGCCACTATTATCTTTGTGTAGACAACCCTATCAACAGCCTCCTAAAGTCTCTTTCCTTCAATCCTTGTTGCCCTGCAATCCTTCTACAACTATGAATCCGATCATGTCCCTTCTCTGCATTAGTTCAATTCAACAATCATTTATTGACTACCCACTCTGTGCCAGGCACTGTTGTACGAGATGGGCATTTTGTCACTGAAAAACACATACAAAATCCCTGACTTTGTGGAACTTACATTCTGTGTTTTTTTGCCATAGCACTTGCTAGGGACAGAATTGTGTCCCGTTCCACCAAATTCATATCCTGAAGCCCTAACTCCCCCATGTGACTATATTGGAATAGAGCCTTTTAAGGAGGTGATTAAGTTAAATGAGGTCATAAGGGTGGAACCCTGATCAGACAGAACTGGTATCCTTATAAGAAGACAAAGAGACATTAGCACACTCTCTGTACCATGTAAGGACACAGTGAGAAGGTGGTCGTTTACAAGTCAGGAAGAGAAGTCTTACCAGAACCCGACCATGCAGGAGTCCTGATCTCAGACTCCTAGCTTCCAGAATAGCGAAAAAATAAATTTGCATTGTTGAAGCCACCTTGGTATTCTGTTATGGCAGCCCAAGTTGATTAATAGAATAGCACTTACTGAAATTTGTAACTGTATATTTATTCTGTGTTCTCTTTTATCAGCTGTCTGTGCTATTATGCCATTAGCTCTAAGAGGGAAGGGGCTGTGCTTATTTTCAAACACTGTATGTCCAATGTCAAACATTGTAGGCCCAATGACACCTACAACAGCCACCTAGCGACGTGAAAGGAGAGAACTGCATTAAATGCACACATCAAAGTATAAGTCGAGTGACCATATGTCCTGGTTTGCCCCTGATAATATTGGTTTTTACCTGTTGTTCCAGTGTAACTGCTGGTAGTACTTTCATTCTCAAAACTGTTCTGGTTGGGATAAATTGTAATTTACTTAGATATTTATTATTTATTTATATATGCTAAGCTCATAGGGCACGACTTGATTTCAGAAATGCTGAAATCCAAGAAAAGCAACTCTCTTGAAATCATGATTCATGTTTTCTCTCCCCTACTTCAGGATTTCTTTCCATCGCTACAATCCAGTGCAGAAAATTACACAAGTCACTGACGAGCAGCATCCGAAGCAGGCATAATGAATACAGTGGGGGCACAGCACATCCGCGGTTCCAGCACCTGCCGGGTCCTGCAGCAAGCAAGGACAGGGACCGGGGCCGGTCCCTTGAACTTTCCACAGCTAGACAGACAGCACACACTTAGAGTCAGGATCTCTGGGAGTAAATGTTGTTTCCTGGGGTAGTTTACACCAGGGGTTAACTCTGTCTTCAGGACTGACTTTATGTTCGGGAAGTTTTGCTTGATAGCAAAACTTGTGTGTAAGGGTAATTTCTGTAAAGAGTCACTCACAAGCACTGGATACTTATCTGTATCCTGCCTCTTGCATCGCTTTACAAAGTAAAGAGCATTTGTAATGGGAGTAGATGTCTCTGAATTCCCCTTCTGCAATTGCAGATTTATGAAGATCAGGTCTCATCAAAAGAACACAACAGTGTCTGGAAGAGGAGGACAAAGAGGAGGGGGAGCGGGAGGAGGGGGAGGAGCCCCGGCTCACTTGCTATCTGTCATTCTGAGGGACTGAGTTTGGTCTCAGCTGATGGTCCCTTCCTGGAAAAGTCGAGCTACAATGTAATGGTGGCAGTAAGGCTACCTTCCAGGGTCTGATACAAAATTACACAGAGACTGGGCTAAAACAAAAACAAAACACAGAAAAGAACAGGCGGGGGGTTGGGGGGGCAGGAACGAATGACTCTCCGGAGCTTTAACATACATTGCTGGCTCCCAGGGTTGTTTTGTATTTTTTTTTTTCTCTTTTATTTTTTTTTCCCCCCATACCAGGAAATTAAACACTGATACATTACTATTTATCTAATCCACAACCTATAAAAAAGTTTCATTAATTATCCCAATAACGGCCTTTATAGCTCTTTTCCTCCTTGGTCCCAACTTTTTAAGAAGGTAAAAATTTCCTTCAGTTTAAATCTCAAAACCCTTTATCAATTGTTACCTTTTCTATGCATCTTATGAATCTCACTCTTCTACGGCTCCCTCATCGAACGCGATTAAAAAAATGTAAGTGTGAAGTCCCTTCCAGAGTAAAATTGTCCGTGGGCGTTCTCCCTTTCTTGCTCCCCACCATTTCTAGCTAATTGCTTCATTATGTACTTTTTTAATTGCTTTGTTCTTTAGGGATTAATTTTGCACTTATCGTTACTAACCGTAAAACTTTTACAATGTACTGTTAAACTGCGTCTGTTCAGCGGCTGGTTTGTAATTGCAGAGTCACTCATGGCTGGTGTGCTAAAGATAACGTGCTATGGCAAAGACGCCTTCTTCTCTATATTTTCAGATGCCGTCTGGCCACTGGGCATGGCAGAGTCACTGGTTCTGGGCTGCACGGTGTACTAAGCTTCCCTCATGTATGCACATTGCAAGCAAGGGAGACCCCAAATCCTGGGGTTTAGGCCTCATAGGCCCCAGGTTGCTCAGACCTCAAGGGCCCTGGACATTTCAGGCCCCATGGGTTCCAGGAGGCCACACCTGGTGGCACACATTCCAGCACAGCAGGGCTAGATATAGCCAACCGCCTAGAAGGAAACAAAAATTTCAACCACTCTCCTAAGGTCAAGTCCATACTGTCCCAGGGCGCTGGCACTTGGCTTCTGCCTACGTGCAAACACTAGGTTACCCTCTCCCTCCATTCATGGTCACATAAAATCTCTAGTCTCCCTGCCTCTTCTCAGTTTCCATCCACTCCCTCCATAGCCCTTTGGAGTCTGTCTCCTATAGCCACCCTTGACTCCACCTGTCCCCTCAAAGGCCGCCTTCCAGCTGCATCCATATGCCCTTTCTCTGCTCACATTCTCTTAGTACAAGATGGGGGCTTAGAGGCATTGGCATCAGACAGAACCATGTTCAAATCCAAGCTCCACCACCCTTTCCCTGTGGGACCTAGGCAGGTGACTCAACCGCTCTAAGCTTCTGTGTTCCCTTCTGTAAAAGGAGGATAATAATTCTAGCCTCTCATGGTTCTCAGGAGGCGTAAATGACAGCACAAAATTCACTAGAATGGAGGTGCTATGGTGGTAAGGCCTAGGCTATCCCGCTCATCTCTGTGCACCTAGCACTTAGCACAGCACAGTGTCTAGTATTAAATAAGTGTACGAAGCACAAATGAAGTGTTCAAAAGACAGCAGCTATTGTCATTAGTATTCCTCTTAGCTTAGCTATGGCACTCCTGAAACACTGTCTTCCCCTGACATCTCTTATTTTCCACCAATCCAGCTTTTCTCTATCTGGCTGATTCCTCCCTGTAACTATGGGCACCACCCTGTCACCCACCCCCTACTCAATGCACGTGGTCAATTCCAAAAGCTCGTTTCAGTTCAGACTTCATCATCACTGGGCTCCTCCATCCTCTTGCCTTGAGTGGGCACACAGAGGGCACCTGAGCCCCATCTCCCCTCCAAGCCTTCTGTTTTACACAGTGCTGGCTTCCTGTTGAAGTCAGGATCCAGGCACTCCATTTTCCTGTACCCTACCACCAAGCACATAACACAAATGGCATAAGAAATGCTCACTGTATGAATGGATAGATGCATGAATAACGCAAGCTTTTTGGTCGTTTCCTTTGTTATTTACAATATCAAACATGCCCCATTTTCCCCTTTAAACCAATTCTCTATCCGAAATGCCCCTTTCCTAGCAAATGGTACCCCCAAATCTCCCATCATCTTGGCTTCACAGCTCAATGCCATCTTTGTCAGACTTTTAATAACTCATTTATAAAGATTAGAAAAGGCTAGGTCTTGACCTCCAACTATCACTCAAACTATTATTAGCATCCAACACAGTGCTAAGGGAACATGTGGACAGTGCCTCAGCTAAAGCTTTGAGTCACTGGGAAAATTCCGTTAGGAAGTATAAAAGCCTGCAAAGTGGAAACCTGTGTTTGGTGTCTTTTGAAGTCCTTGGCCTCAGAAGACTGCACGGATGAATTCTTATTCCACTGACAACTGTCAGCCTCCTAAAGGCTTTACCCCGTGACAGTGGCTGAAGGACAATGCCAAAGCAGATTCCGATTCATGACAAAATGATATAAAACAGTGGCAGGGCTCACTGCCTCACCCCAAGTGCATGCGCATGCACACACACACACACACACGTGCACGTGGATATGTGATTCCAAGTTCTCAGATTATTCTGAACTCTAGCTCCAGCTGGCTTAGATCGACCATAGTGTTTAGAAGTAACCAGAGAAAAATCCAATTTAAGGTGTTTCATTTTCTCGGTCTCCAGGGATGGGAGGTAAGAGAATCTATGCACAGCTTTTCTATGAGATGTTGCATCTGGCGGTTTCCTGAGACCTTCTCAGCTGAGCAGGGAATTCTGGTGCCCACACCCTTTCTCTTCCTTCTCAAGTCTCTCTGGCTGTGCTGGCAGATGAGTTGATTTACTTGAAACTGTGGGAGACTGTGTTTTTTAATATCCTCCTTGTGGCTGGGTGAGAATAGCCCTGATGTTAGCAGTGAGCTGAGATTACTGAGACCTCTGAGGCGTGGCCTCCGGGGAGAACCATATAGTCTGTCATATGCTTCAGCACAGTAGGCTTAGCAAGCACCCATTAGCCCACCAAGACCTCTGTCACTGGTAATTTTGGCGACGTCTGTAGCCCTTTAACCAAAGATCTATTTGTAAAAGTCTCAAATAATGGTGATGCCTGTTCTAGGCAGTTGCTACAGACAGACCGTTCTTTGCTTTCTCTTCCTCCTCCGTGTCTCCAGCTTCCTGAACACAGATTTCTGACTTCCTGTCTGTTTTCTGGTTCCTCTCATTTGGCAGCTCCTCCATATACTCCTTTTCTGACTCTCTGGACTCTGGCTTTTGGCTCAGTTCTTGTCTCTGTCACCCCTCCAGTTTAGAAGTCTGCTGTGACCTCCAGTAAAGACATTGTGTAGTACTTTCTGACCCAGGGCCCGTCACCCATCAGGGATTTGGGCTATGTCATCAAGCCCTAGAACAGTACTGTGGTCATTTTCCAAAGCAGTACCATTTTCCAAAGCTGGCCAAATGCGGAAATTAAAATGTATGCCATGGCCGAATCCTGAAGGCAGAGGCGGATAAGCATCATGATACAATGAGAAGGTCTTGAAGCCACTCAGGCTAGTTCTAAGCTTGAGTGATTCGGGGAGATATTTTATCCTGTTTTATCCTCCAGGTTCCTAATTCATAGAATGGGGATAAGCATGAAGACCTTACGCGGCTCGTACAAAAATTAATGAGATAATATATACAGAGTGATGAGCCAATCGCATATAATAAATGGAAGTTCTCATTATTAGTATTATCACCATCCTCCATATTGGTGGCAACTACTCCTACCAGCTGTGGAACATGGATCTGCTTTAGGAAATCATAACTTTCTCCTGTTGCCCAAGAGTTTATGTCACCAACCAAATCGTAGATGTTCCAGAACTAGAAGGCGATGTTGGTAACCGAGGAAATGTTTGTGTGAAACCTCTCAGCTCCAGGTCGTCTGCCATAAGCACACTTTTTTCCTTTCACTTGAGTCACCAAGGAAAATGCTGGACATTTTGGATGGCCTTCTGGACTGCCAATCAATGACCAATTTTTCTCTCCATGTGATAGCTCTGTCTTCCCCGTCTCTGACTCTCCGTTTCGGCCCGTGCCTGGTTACAGACCCCTACTTCCCAGCCTGAGGGGTCAGCCGGGGTCATGTGTTTTCCCCGCTGTCACTGTACATGTCACCCCCATTCTCTGTAACACCCATAGTCCCCTTCCCTGCCTGAAAACGCACACCCTTTCTCTGGGGTCCCGCATAAATGCCTCCACTGCGAAGCCTCACCTAGCTCCCACAGGGAGAGGGGTCGCTCACTCCTGGGTGCTACTGTTACACATGCAAGATCTTTCATGCTTGCTGTTTTGATTCTGAGACAGGTGTGCCTTACTTAGTACTTTAATGCAGAGTATGTTCACCATAATGAATTTTTATCCTAATGAATTTTTATCCAGAAGGTATTTTTTGGAATAAATGTCACTAAAGCAATTTAATCCTCTTGGTTAATTTTTGATATGATTAAAATATATTTCCTTTTATACTCATTTTCCAGTTTTATTTTTTCCAGAATTATTTTCATTGGGATTAATTTTTTTTGCATTGATTTAATAACTGACATATGAATATCAGTACTTTTTTTTTTATTATACACATCACATTTTACAATCTGTCACAGGGTTTTCATTTGTCATCGTTATTTCAGCCAAGTTTGGTTTTCTTGAATCAAATTTTGCAGATATGAATTATGTTAATATTTATTTCTTCAATCCATTTTTTAGTTTTTAAATTTTTTACCATATTCAGTTTGTGTTGATTATCTTTGTGTTGATTAACTTTACTCATGGTTTGGCAAAAGAATAATAGTTTATATTTTTTGTTTAAAAAATAATTTTAGGATTATCACAAGACAGGGGCACCAGGGTAGCTCACTCAGTTAAGTGTCTGACTCTTGATTTCATTTCACGTCATGATTTTGCAGTTGGAGCCCTGGATCAGGCTCCATTCTGGGTGTGGCACCTGCTTAAGATTCTCTCTCTCTCCCTCTCCCTCTCTCCCCAGCTCATGCATGCTCAGAGTTCTCTCTCTCTCTCTCTCTCTCTCTCCCCCCCTCCCCCCCCCCCCCAAAAAAAAAAAAAAAAAAAAGAATATCACAAGACAGAGTGATCAGGTTTTCTGGGTTGTATACTTACTATAGTTACCATTGGTGGATCAAAGAACACAGAAGTCCTTGGAGTCAAAATGGAGGAAGGAGTCAACTCATCCTGTTTAAGTTCATGACATTTCCTATAATTTTCCATAAGACTAGTACTTAGAAAATGGTAAGGTGGGTTTGTCTTTACTGCTAGACTGAGAGCCACTCAAAGGCAGGGTCTGTGCCATTCACCTCTAGTTTCCCAGCACCTGGCAAGTGGATGTATGAAGAGTGAATGCATGAACGAATAAAAAACAAAAAATTAACCTACAAGAAATTTGAGAGAAATTTTGTCAGATTTCTCACTGAAGGCTACTAGACAGTGCCTACCTACATAAGGCATAATGGCTGCTGAAGCCATTCTTCTTGGGTTCAAATCTGTTTTTCCATTTATCAGTCATGTAACCTAGGGCAAGTTACATCCCTGCTCTGTGCTTCAGTGTATCCACCTGTAAGTGGGGAGAATAGTAATATTTGCATCTCAAGGTTGCTACAAGGATTAAAGGAGTTAATACACATAAATCACTTAAGACAATGGCTCACATATAGTTATTGCTGCATCACTATTAACACTAGTATTATGGTCATAAATTGCATCTATCTTTACAGTGATACCAACAGGTGGTGATGTTCATGTCATATTATAAGGAGCTCATTATTCTATTAGGCATTGCTCCCCCTTTTTTTTAAGTGACTCTAATCCTGGTTTCTTATATTGAATTGATAATGTCCTTACAACTTCTACCCCACCTCAGAAGGTCATAGTTCTGACCTTTTCAGTTATATAGAATATATTCTCTTATATTTGTCTGTCCTTGAATTTCAAAACCTGTTCATTGAGCACATACTAGGTTCTAAGCATCAATATGAAAGTTAAGTAGCCATAAATCCTGATAGCGAGCATTTTAAAGTCTGTTCAGGAAAGAAGGAATGATGACATTGTTTGTCTCTTAAGGATCTTCTCCTTTGAATCCAAGATCCCCATAACACACAGTTGGTAAGCCAGAATCCAACTCACAAACATAACTTAAAACATTTTTAAGGTTAGACTTACAGACATAATACAAAGTCTATATATAATTGAAACTCTGTGATATCAGTACATAAATATACCAATAAATCAATGGAAATAGAACATAAAATCCAGAAACAGATTCAAATATATGTGGCAACTGAATGTTTGATAAAGGTACTACTGCAAACCAGTGAGGAAAAGATGGCATTTTATTTATTTTTTTTTAAATTTTTTTTTTCAACGTTTATTTATTTTTGGGACAGAGAGAGACAGAGCATGAACGGGGGAGGGGCAGAGAGAGAGGGAGACACAGAATCGGAAACAGGCTCCAGGCTCTGAGCCATCAGCCCAGAGCCTGACGCGGGGCTCGAACTCACGGACCGCGAGATCGTGACCTGGCTGAAGTCGGACGCTTAACCGACTGCACCACCCAGGCGCCCCAAAAGATGGCATTTTAAATAGAAGGTATTAGAATAACTGGTTGACCATGTTGAGAACTAAGACACTTGGGTCCATTCCTCACACCATACATCAATATCAGTTCTAAATGAATCATATTAAACATTTGCAATGGCATGGATGGAGCTAGAGTGTATCACGCTAAGCGAAGTAAGTCAATCAGGGAAAGACAAATACCATATGATTTCACTCATTTGTGGAATTTAAGAAACAAAACAGATGAACATATGACAAGTGGGGGGAAGAGAAGAAAGGGAAACAAACCACAAGAGACTCTTAATGACAGAGAACAAACTGAGGGTTGATGGGAGGGAGGCGGGTAGGAGATGGGCTAGATGGGTGATGGGGATTAAGGAGGGCACTTGTTGTGATGAGCACTGGGTATTGTATGTAAGTGAAGGATCTACTGAATTCTACTCCTGAAACATATTGTACTGTTAACTAACTAGGGTTTAAATAATTTAAAAAAAAAAGAAATGAAAAAATTGTGAAAAATACAGTTACACAAATATTGGAAGAAAACAGATGAATTTCCTTATGATCTGATAGTGAGTAAGTTTTCCTATGACTAAACTCTGAAAGCAAGAAGGAAAAAGATACGTTTGCTTACATTAAAAAAAAAAAGGAAAGAAAAGAAAGGAAAAAAAGCTTTGCATGGCAGCAACAACAACAAAACAAGCACACACACACACACACACACACACAAAACAAAAACAAAAACAAACAAAAACAAAACGCCAGAAGCAAAATCAAAAGACAAGTAACGAACAGGGAGAAATTATTGGCAATTTATATGATAGGCAGACTATTAACATCCCTAATGTGTAAAGAAGTTCTAAAAATAGAGAAAAGACTAACAATCCTATAGGAAAATAGGCCAAAGATATGAAAAGCTCACAGAAAAAAATGCAAACGGTTTTAATCATATGAAAAGCTGTTCAACTTAGCTCTTAATAAGAGAAATGCAAATTGAAACTACTCTGAAAGCCATTTCTCATCTGGAAGATTGGCAAAAACCCAAATAGTTCACAACATACTTTGTTGGTTGACTCCAAGGAACTCTTCATTGTTTCTGGCGGAAAAAGTACTACCCCTCTGGAGGGATATTTGATGATAGCCTAGCAAAATTACATACACATTTGCCCTTTGACCTCACAATTATGCTTTCAGGAATCTGTTCACACAATAACCCAGTAAAATATGAAAAAAATGCATGCACAAGACTATGAATTATAGCACTATGCCCTCAAAAGGAGAATGCCCTCAAAAGGCAGAAATGACTATGGAGCATTGCGTGCATTGGAGTACTATGTAGCTATAAAAAAGCAATAAGGAATAATCTCTCTATTCTATTATAAAATGATCTTCAGAAAAAATATACATATATTTTTAAAAATACAGTACTGAAAAGTGTAGACAGTGTACTACCATTTATCTAAGAATGAGGAGATGTGAATATATAAATGTGTTTCCTTAGATGTTTTTGATGTGTAAAGTAAATGAACAAACAAAATGTTTATGTTAGAGGTAGTAAGAACACAAGGTGGAGAGGACAGTGATAAAAGGTAGACTTTTCTGAATATACTTGATTTTTGTGGATTTGACTTTGAGATTATGTAAATATTTACATAATTATAAAAAATTAAATATGAACAACAATTCCTAAAAATCAAAAGTGAAATGAAAGAAATGAACCTGTTTATTAGGTTGGGAATAATAACACAGAGGGGAACTATTCTAGATGACTTCAAATCACAGTAATTTGACTGTAGATCTCTGGTGGAATATAAACAACAGAAAGAAAGGTCAAAAATTTAGACTGTTTCTAGCAATCATATTGAGGGTGATAGGGTTGTTATTAGTATTCTGAGACAGTTGCGTGCATACTGGGGAATAAAAAAAATAAGTAATTGTGTTGGTGTCATTAAGAATAAGAATTTTTGACATGGGAGAAAGGAAATAAAGAGGAAAGATTGATAAGGTGAGGTAAAAACTCAGTAGTCCTACATTTGAATCAGAAAGATCATAATGAATGCCTAGAAAATTTTATCTCTACAAAAATAATAACTTCTAGCTCTGACTACTTAAAAGACCTAGAAACATGAACCAACCCAGTAGCAATGAGCACCCCTAGTGCCCAGATCATGATTTTAAGTACCATTTCTCATTAAAAGAAAGCTGGGCTCCTTAGGGAAATGGCTGGTTATAGGTCTGGAATAGGAAATGTATAGATGAACCTGGAACATCTTGATGGCAGGGAAGCCATTAAAGAAACAAAGGGACTCAGGAACCAATGTCAGAGGCTCTCAATGGCCAAAGGTGAAAATATGCAAATCAGTAGAGATATTAAATATAACAAATTAAAATACATCAAATATATTTAAATCCATAAGTTCATAATAATACTAAAAAGGAATAATTGGTTCCCTTTGGAAGATGGTACAGAATCAAATCATTATTTTGAAAGCTGTTATAAAATTATTTATTCTGATTTTTCCAAATGAACTTTATCATATTTCTAGGCAACCAAAAAGTGGATGATTATAAATGTCTCTTTATATAAATCACAAGAATAAAAGGCACAGCATAAGGAATACAGTCAATGATATTGTAACAGTGGTGTGTCAGGACAGATGGTAGCTATGCTGTGGTGAACACAACATAATGTGTAAATTTGTTGAATCACTATGTGGTATACCTGAAACCAATGTAGCATTGTATGTCAACTATACTCAAATACAATTACATTATATATTTATATATAACTATGAATAACTATATATATAAATAACTATATATAACTATAAATTATATATATATATATATAGTTATTCCAGGTATTAAATGAAGAAGGAAAAAATAAAAATATCACTGTTTTGCAACCTCTAATGAATTATTGGATCCAGGCAACATTCAGCAAAGAGTGCTAACATCACAAATGGGGAGACCACTAGATGTTCTGTACCTCATGATGGAAGCACACACATACTGCCTATGACATATTTTTGCTACAAAACTGAACCTACATCCCCAGATCTAACTACCAATTTAGAAGAAATATACGGGGTGGAAGGACATGCTAAATGACACCAGGGGGATTCAATCGGGAAAATCTGGACTGTGGGAGTCTGTAAAGGACAAATGGCCTGATCTCTTTAAAAATAAACTACAAGGGGGAAAAAAGATGGAGAGAGAAATTCAGTAGATTAATAGACACTTAAAGGACATATTAAACAACTGAATTTTAATTCACGCAAATGATATTTTTTGAAAAACAAAAAATGATGAGACAATGAAGGAAATTTGAACACCAATAATACTTGATGGTATTAGGGAATTCTTTTCAACACCTTTAGGACTGAAAATAGTATTCTTTAAAAAGTCCTTATCTATTTTAGATGCATATTGAAATGTTTTTGATGATACAATCTCTTGGATTTGGTTGAAAATAACAAGTTGGGGGAGGATTGCATAAGAGTAGAGATTAAAACCAAATTATCTGTGCACTGACACCATTGAAACAGGGTGATGGCTGCATGGCAATTTATTATACCATTCTATTTTTGCATATGTTTGAAATTGTCCATAATAAAGAGGTGTTTTTGTTTTTGCTTTAGATCCCGTTTCTGATAAACTATCTGTAACATGCAGCACAGTACCCTAGATCTCAGAAGACATGCTGTTGAGGACTTTTGAACTCAGGTTCTAAATTCCCTTGCTATATAAGGGACCACATCATATGTAGTTCTTGAGCCTAAGGAAGCTGAAAGGAGGCATATATGATCTGTCCCTGTCCTTGGAAGCATAAGCATATAATCTAGGTTTAGCCAACTGTATGCTCTCACTAAGGACTTTGAATCTTGGTAAATGTCACCAAGACCCAAGCAATGGTGCCCAGTATCCAGTGGCAGGGCCACCTAGTCATGGCAGTAGAGTCAGTCCTAAATATACTATTCTTACCAGCTGGTTTTGGCTATGGTTCCTGCTGTCTAGTCTCTCTTGGTTTTTTCTTGTTTTCTGAATCTGCATCTATAGAGTTCTTATTAATTCTTTGAGATATCCAATGACCCTCCAATAAATTCCATTTCTCTTTAAGTTAGCCTGATTCAGTTTTCTTTGCTTAAGACCTAGATTCTTGAGTGTTATCCAAATAAATAGCTCAGTAGGACTATATAACATAAATTAAAGCATGTTTTTAAAAAATAAAGCACTAAACAAACTGTATGGTAGCATATTAATGTAACATATATATCTACATGTATAATGCAATTGTAAGTTTTCTATAGAGCCTTTTATAATTTACAAAGTACTTAAATTGATTTTTTTTGGTATCTGTGTTAAATAATGATTATAATAAAGAGATAGTATAAGAATTTACTTTTTTGACCAACATAAATATTTTCAATCTTATAACACTTTCACTTATTTATTTTGAGAGAGAGAGAGCTCATGTGCATACAAGTTGGAGAAAGGCAGAAGGAGAGGGAGAGAGAAAATCTTAACAGGCTCCATGTTCAGCATGGAGGCTGACACGGGGCTTGATCGAATGACCATGAGATCATGACCTGAGCCGAAATCAAGAGAGAGACACTTAACCAACTGAGCCACCCAGGAGCCCCTAATCTTACAGCACTTGAAAAATATCATGTGGCTTGCCAATAACACTCAATTGCTGTGTTCAGTAAATAGGATAATTATAGGGAAAGAATTTTGAAAATACATAGCAAAGGCATTGCCATTGTTTCTTAGTTGATGGTAGAAGCCAGAGATGAACCTAGTCCAGGGACTAAGGAATTTTTGAAACCTGGTGACTATGCTGTGTCTACAACCTTCTTTGCTTGTGTTCATCCCACATGCCCTGTGGAATAGCCATTGGCATTTTCTTAGGGTATAGAGAGATACTAGATTCTTCTTGGCTAAGAAAGAAGGTTTAAAAGTGGGCATGAAAACTGATAGACAAGGGCAATAAAAAGATGTCACAGAAATAGAATAAAGGCACTGTCTGAAGTACTGAGAAATCTCCAATGCAAATTTCTGTTTTATTAAGCTATTAAATAAGGATACCCAGATAAGGAGGACCTTGATCAATTCCTTGGTGATCCCAAGGCCAACAAATGGAGTCAGTCCACTGGACCTCTTATTGTCCTAGATTTTGCTCAATTACACAGGGAGAAGAGGCAGAATAATTCATAGGGAGAGATGCTACACTCAGCTAGACCTTAAGATGAGGTTAAGCAAGAGTAGTTAAAAGAGGCAAGGCTGTCACGAGGGTTTGGGTAATCTGGCTCAGATGGAATAAAGGCAATGATCCCAGCTTTGGAGCAGGTGGTAAGAGGTCGGTTAGCCTAGAGGATGAAAAAGCTGTTCAACAGGCATTACAATAGTAGACCATATTTTAAAGAGAATGACAATAATGAATATTCTAAGATGAGAGTCTAAAATGCCAATAAGAAACCTGAAGTGAGGAAAGCTTAGACATCCAGATAAGGAGTTGGTGACTGGCAAGTATGTCTAAGTGGGTGTCCAACATAGTCCTATCTGGAAGACTCTCTTCTCTGTGCTACGTTCCAGGGAGCTCAATCCAGTACAGTTGTCTACAGCTAGGGCAAGATGGAGAGGAGAGCTCTCTTTCCTCAGATTGCCTCTGCCCTGGAGACTCAGAAGGGAATTGGCATAGTTGTGGTAGCATTATTTCTCTGCCTTTCCTACTTCTATGGTTTCCATCCCAGAAAGGTGGAGATAGCTGTTACTTACATTGAAGAATTTAATTTCAGGGGCACCTGGGTGTCTCAGTCCATTAAACATTGGACTCCAGATTTCAGTTCAGGTCATGATCTCACAGTTCATGTTATTATGTCCCATGTCAGGCTCTGCGCTGACAGTGTGGAGCCTGCTTGAGATTCTCAATCCCTCTCTCTCTCATTCACACACTGTCTCGGTTTCTGTCTCTCAAAATAAATAAACATTTAAAAAAAAATTTAGTTTCAAAGAATAATAAACAGGCTAGGCTTCCAGATGTTTCCCTATGTCAATTTCACATAACTGAGGAACTGTCTCTTCCAATATTAGAAATTTAACTGGCTTTACATTTTCTAAAGAAATTTTTAAACATGTGTATGCTCTTTCTGTTGTGTTGAACAGAGTGCCTGTTGTATTCTGAATACAATTTAGAATACAATTTAGGCTTTTCTTTATGACTCAGACCTGTTATTAAGCACCAGTAATTCTGTTGTACATTTTTGTGCTCTAAACCCAGGGATCTGCCTGGATGTTTGGCCCTAGAAGAGATCCAAGTCATTGTGCTTTTGGTCATTACAAAGACTCTTCTCTTTCCTCCATATCCTTGCCAACACTTGTTATCTCTTGTCGTTTTGATAATAGCCATTCTAACAGGTGTGAGGTGATATCTTATTGTGGTCTTGATTTACATTTCCCTGATGATTAGTGTTGTTGAGTATCTTTTCATGTACCTGTTGGCCATCTGTATATCTTCTTTAGAGAGATGTTTATTTAGATATTCTGCCTATTTTTAAACAGGATTGTTTGGGTTCTTTTGCTACCACATTGCATGGATTCTTTATATATCTTGGATATTAATCTCTTATCAGTTATATGATTGGCAAATATTTTCTCCCATTCAGTAGGTTGACTTCATTTTGTTGATGGGTTTCCTTTCCTGTGCTGACTCTTTTGAGTTTGGTATAGTTGCACTCGTTTATTTCTGCTTTTTATGCTTTTACTTTTCGTGTCAGATTAAAAAATCATCACCATGATTCATGTTAAGGAGCTTACTATCTACATTTTCTATGGGTTTTATGGTTTCAGGTCTAACATTCAAGTCTTTAAACCATTTTGAATTATTTTTTGTGTATGGTGTAAGAAAGTGGTCCAATTTTTGCATGTGGCTGCCCAGTTTTCCCAATACCATTTATTGAGGAGACTGTCCTATCCCTGTTGTGTATTCTTGGCTCCTTTGTTGTAAGTTAATTGACCATATATGTGTGAGTTTATTTCTGGGCTCTCCATTTTGTTCCATTGACTTACGTGTCTAATTTTATGCCAATACCATACTGTTTTAATTTACAACTTAAGTGCTGTTTTAGCTGTATTTAGTATAATGTAAAATGTAGCATATTTGGTATACTCAGTTTAAAATATCCTCAAATTTCTAGTATAATTTCTTTTATGACCTATGCATTTAGAAATGTTTCATCATTTCCAAAAATATGGCTTTTGTCTATACCTTTTAGTTGTGGGTTTCTAATTGAATTCCATTGTAGTCAGAGAACATGTTCTATATAACGTTAATCCTTGAAATTTGTTGAATCTTGTAATTGTTAGATGCAGTGTTCTCTATATGCCCATTAGATTCAAACTATTGTGTTGGTCTATCAGTTCCTTGGAGAAATGTATTAAAATATTCCACTACATTACTGGAGCTGTCGATGTCTCCTTGTAATTCTGTCAACTTTTACTTTATATAAATCAAGGTTGTGAAATTACGTACATAAAAGCTTATAATTGTTATATATTCTGATGAACTGCACATTGTAGAAACCTTTATTTGTACTAAAACATGTTGTGATAGTATTTTTTCTAATATTAATATAACTATAGCAACTTTCTTTTCATTGGCATTTGCCTGTCATGAATTTTTCTATCCATTTAGATTTAACCTTTCTATATTATATTTCAGACATGTTTCTTATAAATAGCCAACAGATAACTTAAAAAATCTAATTTTAAAATGTTTGTCATTTAACTTAGTCCATGTAAACTTACTGTATTTACTCATATATTTGGATATATTTCTACCATCTATGTTTTCTCATCCTTTCTATTTCTCCCCTTCTTACCATTTTCATATTTCATTTGTCCCCTTTACTTCTTTGGAAGTTATACTTTCTTTATCTATGATTCTCATGGCTTCCCTAGAAATTTTAATGTGCTCACTTCATCAAAAGTGAAAGTCAACTAATATCCCTTCCACCCTCACTAACATATAGGCACTTGAGAACACTTTCATTACAATCACCCCCTCCCAATTTATTGGCAATTGTCATCACACATTGTAGTTTTAATAATCCCATAAAACATTACTATAGTGTTACTTACCATCAACGTGTCTTTATATTTCCTCATATATTTTCTACTTTTTGAGCTAAGTATTCTTCTTTCAGCTCAAATTTCCTTCTGGGGTCATGTTCCTTATACTTGAAGTGTATCCTTTGTAATTTATTTTAGTGAGGATCTATTAGTGGCAAACTCTTACAGTTTTTGTGTTTCATAAAATGACTTTCCTTTATAGAGAAAAATATAAAAACAAATATATATATAAAAGACACAATTATTTTCTTTCAGAATATTTAAGATATTATCTCATCGTCTTCTGGATTCCATTATTGCCACTGAAAAGTCAACTGTTACTCTAATTATCATTAATTTTTCAGTAGTATATCTTTTTTCTCTGGCTGCTAACAGATCTCTTTGTTTCTGGCATTCACTATGACATGTCTAAGTGTGGATATATTTGTATTTATCTTACTTTGGACAGGCCGACTTCCTGAATCTGAGGGCTGGTGTCTTTCACCAGCTTGGGTACATTTTTAGTCATTATCTCTTAAAATAATTGCTTTTGCCTAATCCTCACTTTTTATTATCTCCTTCTGGAATTCTAAGATATTAGATCTTTCCCCTCAATTCTACCTGTCTTTCAATCTTTTTTTTTTTTTTCATATTTTCTTCTTTGTATTCCTGGGATGATTTTGAATAATCTTTTTAGGTATATTTCCCAGTTTACTATTTTTCCTTTAAATAATATCCAACTGCATGATTTAATCCACCCATTAAACTTTTAATTTCCATTTTTATATTTATGTTTCAAATTCTATTTTTATCCCAATATGATGAGTCTTGTTCATAGTCTCTTTCTTCTTATTTATATCTCCAATTTCCGATTTATTTAAAACTAGTATACAACTTGTTTCATACCCTGAGTCTGATAGAGTCAATACTTGAAGATTTTATAGAACAAATTTGGCTGTCCAATGCTTTTGCTGGTGTTTGCTCTTGGCGCTCTCTTTTCCCCTTGTTCGTTTGTGGTTTTTTAAAAAAGATGAACTCCTATTCCTTGAAACTCTGGCTGTGGGAAGTTTTATGGCCTGGGTTAAAAGGGTCTTTCCCCAGAGAGGGTTTGTATACATTTTTGCAGATGCTTAAGAACTTCCAACAACTTTAAGTTAAATTCTACTCTTGAGATTTTTCTGGATCATGAAGTATTTTGATTTTATATTATAAATCCAAGGGAGAAACTCACAGAGGAGAATTCTTCCTCTCTTCCCAGCAGAAAATTGAGATAGGCAATTTTCACTCTATCACTGGGGGTGAGGATGGGAGTATTTCTAGCTCATCTTTATACTGAGCTAATAGGCCTTTGGAGTGACCAGTTTTATGGGAGGTGAGGTTGGGGCTGGGGGGTTATTTTATTAGACTCTTCAAGCTGGGAAACCCTTAGGCTTTGTATAATGTCCTCTGTACTCTGTGAAATTGAGAAATCATAAACCTAAAGTCACCAGGTTCTTCAAATATAGTAGATGCAGACTTTCTCTAGGTTCCTACCTATTTTCACTAACACTTTAATTTCCTTGTGTTATAACAAAGCACAAGTTGGATCTCCTAAAACCACAGATTTATTCTCTCATAGCACTGGAGGCTAGAAGTCTGAAAATAAGCACTGACAGGGCCATACTCTCTCCAAAGCCTTAGGACAGGATCCTTCCTTGCCTCTTCCAGCTTCTGGTGGCCCCAGGCATTCCCTGACATTACTCCAATCCGTGCTTCCATCTTCACATGGTCATCCTCCCTCTGTGCCTATCTGTGTCCAAATATCCCTTCCAAAAACACCAGTCGTATTGGATTAGGGCCACCACAACCCAGTATGACCTCATGTTCAACTGATTACATTGGCAAAGACCTATTTCCAAATGAGATCATATTCACAGGTACAGAGGGTTAGAACTTCAACATATTTTTGAGGGGAGTCCATTGAATTTATAAGCGTCTCTAACAATTTCTTAATTCCTTACCACTTCTTGAATGCTTTCTACTTATACTTTAGCATCTTTATAGCCATCACCTATACAATCTTTCTGCCTTTTATTCTGTGTCAGCTCTTATTGCTTGTTTTCATCTGCTTGCCCACAGTAACTCCCTTTTTTTTTCCCCACTGAGTTGTGGAATTAGAAATCAGAAAAAAAGGGGGGGATTATTGGAAAAAAATACAAAAAAAGAAAAAGGCTTTACATTCAGTAGATATGACTGAATAGAGTAGAAGGAAATTACTGCATGGACACTGTAATACTTTTTGGGGTATGCTCAAAAGACTTTTATCCCTAGATCACTGTGGTATATCTTTTAAAAAAATTTATTTTGAGAGAGAGCGATCATGCATGGACGAGTGCGGAAGGGGCAGAGAGTGAGGGAGAGAGAGAATCTTAAGCAGGCTCCACACTCAGCTCAGCACAGAGCCTGACGTGGGGCTTGATCTTACGAATCATGAGATCATGACCTTAGCTGAAATCAAGAATTGGACGCTTAACCAGTTGAGCTACCCAGGCCTCCCTCACTATGGAATATCTATCTAGGCTTTCTAATCATAAAGATCTGGGGTTAAATCTTTTCTCTACCTCTTCTAAGCTATATGACTTTGAGAACACATGTAAACTCTTTAATTTCACAATTTTCTCATCTGAATAAAAGGGGTATTATAATAACAACTACTTTTTAGGGATATAGATGGATGGCATGGTTAGGTGCCAGAGCAGGTAGCGAATAATTGTGCAAACAACTCTTTCTGTGTTCCAAATGGGCAAGGACTTTGAATATGTTATCTTTAAATCAAAGAAATGAGAAAAGCAACATCTCTCCTTTTTACAAACACTCCTGTGGAGATCCCAGATGATGAAAGTGAGGCACTGGGATGCGAACTCCTAATACATGAAAGGAAAACACTAATAACCACACAAAACATTAAAATCTATTTTGGCGGTGGCAGGGAGTGGGTAACTGGAATTCATTTACCTCTCTAGCCTCTCCTTCTCCTACCTCACTAGCCTCTCCTTCTGTTCTCAGCTCTGTCGGCCAACAGGCCGTTCAGTCCGTGCTTTTATTTTTTTTTTTATTTTTTTATTTTATTTTTATTTTTATTATTTTTTTTAATGTTTCTTTATTTTTGAGACAGAGAGAGACAGAGCATGAACAGAGAGAGGGAGACACGGAATCTGAAACAGGCTCCAGGCTCTGAGCTGTCAGCATAGAGCCCGACGCGGGGCTCGAACTCACAAACCGTGAGATCGTGACCCGAGGTGAAGTCGGAAGCTTAACCGACTGAGCCACCCAGGCACCCCCAGTCCGTGCTTTTAAAAACACCACCTTTCCTTCAACTACAATGACATTTCGTCTCTGTCAAGAGGGAGGGAAGAGATGGAGAAGAAGAAAAGCCAGGCAATGTTTTACACCCTGAACATAAACCCCCATAATTTTAAACACTTTTTGAAAGCCTCACCCAAGCCCACACTCCAGAACAGCTTTATAATCTGGGCGAGGAAAAGCCAGAAGCCTCCCACCACCCCATGACTGTCCCACATACGTGTGAGCTCAGTCTCTGGGAAGACCTCACACATCTACTTCCTCTCTGAGTCCTCAAGCATCTATACCCAGAGAGCACACATACTGGAGGGGGCCCCACCTACTCCGCCAATTCCTGGCAGCAGCTCCTTGTGAAAAATAGTATGTTTGGGGACGACCATTTATTTAGGAGTGGTGCGGAACTGAGATGGTGAGGACACAAATGGTGAATAAACGACTGATGTAGGGAGAGCTGGAGGAGGGAAGGTGATAACGCAGGTGCTGTCCTCTATGAATATATTAGCTCCCTACGAAGCCCATGCATTTTGACTGCCTTCAAAGCAATCTCTCTGGATTTCAGTGAATTCAAGTGTCTAGAAGTATTTTCTAAGCTCAGCTGCAGATAGGCTGCTCCTGCTGCCAGTTGTCAGAGCCTTAGGATTAAGGCTGAGCAGTAAGTCAAGCCCACACAGTGCTGGTCAGACCATTGTAGATGTTGTGAGATGCTCAGCAGAGATGCCTAGTCTCCCTTCAGGGCAGGGCAAGGTCTGTTCAGGGTCAGATGACTTGCCCAGTGGGATGGGAGGACTAAGGAAGTTAGAGGTAAGAGGAGGGTGTGTCCAAGCTGGAGTCCTGACTGAGAACTGGAAATACAGACACTGAAGCCACAAGGCCAAGAGTGGGTCATTAGTAGGAAAGAGCTGGATGCTGGGGTGGTTTGCATGGAGAGCTGGCAGTGATGAGGAATATCTTGGATGATGGCCATGAACTCCAGCAGATACAAGGTCCTCTCCAAGGGCTGTCCCACATGGATGTGTCAGGCTGCTTCAATTACAATGCCCATGGAGAGGACAATGGGGACCACTGTAGGGATAAGTCACAGCTTGAATATTGTTTTTCTTTTGTGAGGGTAGGACCACGGCCTAGACAGAAAGGTGGGCTTCCCTCTAGGATGAGATCCTTCATTGTCTCCATTATTAAATTCTTGCCAACCACTAGGGCACCGAATGTGTCCCTCAGACATGATGGGGGAGGTATCCTTTTGGAGTTATCTTTTCATGGGCCCAGGAAAAAGAGCCAGAGCCTAGGAAATATTCCCATGGGATGAGAAATTAAAATGATGCCTATTGTGCATTCACACCATGTGTCAATAGCTGCAAAAGACCCTCTATTTCGGGGAAGGATGGTGGCTACCTCTGAAGAGTGGTCTGAATAGGTCTGAGTGTCTGACCAGCACATGGTGACATCAGAAAACAGAATGGAGTGAGCCTGGCTGTGTTTTGCTCTTTATAGCCCACGAGTTTTATTTCCCTGGAGCTCTCTCTTGGTAAAGTCTTTAGGAAAGTTCTCTGGAATGCTGTGGAGGAGGCAGAGAATATGAGAGTGAGAAATTCCAAGGGGAGGTGACTCTAAGGGTCACTCTGGTACAGCCACCCCTCGATGCATGCAGGTCTCTTCCTGGAGCACACTTCTGCTCAGACCTGAGGAGCCTATGTTTGGTTTTAACAGAGAGGTTGTTCCCATAGTTGGGAGCTCTATTCTCCCATGTCCCCGGCCCTAGCTGAAGCAGTTTCTGAAGTCCTTTTCTTCCTGCAAATTCTATAGGTCCCCTCTTGTGTCTCTATCCCGTCCTCAAGCAGCCCTGATCACACACACGAAGTAAGGTTAAGGACTAGACAGTCAGCAACCTGGAGCCCCATTTCTCCACCTCCTAGGCCCATTCACCTTTTGGGGAGCTGAGCCAAGCCTCTGGGTGAGAAACCTTGCTTACCCTGATCCCCAGCTCGACATTCTCGCCTCCGTAGACCTCCATGCCCTCGTCCAGTAAGCCGATCTCCTGGAAGTACTGCCGGTCCACAATAAAGCAGCCAATGAGGGCAGGGCTCCTACAGGGGTGAGGAGAGATGGGCCAGCAGTTAGCAGAGGGGCTGCCAGAGGAGTCTGAGTGGTGGTGCCTTCCTACCAGAAGGATCTGTTCCTCTTCCTTCTTTTGCTGCTGAGCTGGAGTGGGCCTTGTTCTCTGCGGGCCCCTCCCATGCCCACCTTCAACAGAGGCTGTAGAGAGGCTGTTTCCTCAAGGTGGCCGTGGGTAGCTCCCCACCTCGGGGCCTGCCATCATTCCAGGTGGCACTTGCATGGTGTGTTAGCCCAGAGACCGAGTACTCAGTCTGCGGGCCCAGGCTGCATGTCTGCTTTTGTAGCTTCCCCGATGCCTGAGCTCTGAGCTGCACAACCAGTCTCTGTTTCTACCTGGGTACCCATGCTACCTCCCTCACCCTTCCCCAACTTGGGTCCTGCGTGTTAACCTTGGTTCACTTAGAAAGATTACCTGGGGCTTTGGACAGCACGGTAAATGATTTGCATTTTATCTGGAGGTAGAGGAGTGTCAGTGAGGAATTTTAATCCGACTTTGGTAGGAGCAGAAATAAGTCAGCCAGAGAAAGACAGATACCATATGATTTCACTCATACATGGAATTTAAGAAACAAAAGAACAAAGAAAAGAGAGCCCCCCCCCCCCGAAAAAACAAAAACAAAAAAAAAAAAACCCACCCCAGACTCTTAAATATGGAGAACAAACAGATCTGTGCTTTAAAAGGAATCCTGCAGCAGCTGTGGGGTGATTGGGTGAAAACTGAGGAATCCAGTTGGGAAGCTTGTTGCTATGTCCTGTGAGAAATGATGAGGCCCTTGACCAGCGTATCAGGAATGGACAGACAGTTTAAGGACACATGTTAATGTAAATCAACAGAACTTAGAAACAGGTGAACGGGTGTGAGAGAGAGAGAGAGAGAGAGAGAGAGGGTGGGAGGACTCTGGATGCCCGCTGGCTTTGTGGTTGGCATGATGGTGGAGAGGGGACCACCCATTGATGTGGGCCATGGAGAAGCTGGCTTCAGAAGGAAGAAGCATTCCCTACTGGGAAAACAGATCTGAAGGTGCCTGTGGGACACTGGAGGGAGATAACCAACAGGTAAGCTTTAGTACATGGCCTGGGTCTTAGGCCTGAGCAATTGGGTCTTAGGCCTGAGCCAATTGGTCCAGGAGCTGGAAGGTCTTTCCTTAGTGACAGTGTGGGCTCAGGGTTCACAGGCCGTGTAAAGGCACTCACTGAAGCACAGGACTTTGCTAGGAGTGATTCGTATTAGGAGAATCAGCATGAGCACATGTGGACTGCCTCTCTGCTGAGAGCATTAGCTTACACAAATGACTTTGAATTGTTCCACTGCACACTGCTACCATTTCTAGCCCTTGTATATAGCATCTTATCAGCTGGTGGCTGAAGGGTTTGGAGGGGAAGAGAAAGAAAAAGAGAAATGATGAATCCTCAGTGATGAGAAAACTGTCAGTCACATGCAAATGGACCCATCTTTGAAATTGGAAACTCATCAAGGTGGAGAAACCGCTATTTTGCAGGCCATTTCTTTAGACAGTGTTGATGCAGGAGGCTGCTCAGGCAGGGACTGGTGCCTTCGGGTCCCTGGCCCCCCTCCTTTTAAATCACAGCATTTTGTTCTGGATGGGCTCACCTTCCACAGACCACAGGAAGCCAGGGAGGACAATCTACTTCAATCCACTACTCCTAAAGCAGGCGGAGATCCTGCTGTAGTGGAGGACGCTTTGACCCTGGCCTTGGAGGTGCATGCTATGGGAAAAATTCCCTCCTGGCTGTGTGTCACTGAGAAAAGTTCCCTAGCCTCTCTGAGCCTCCGATTCCATATCCATGAAATAGAATCAACTAGAACCTCATAAGGATTAAATTAAATAATGTAAAACCTTGAAAACTTGTGGGACAGAATTGTTAATTTAAAAATCATTTAAAAAGATGCACTTGCACAATGAAGAAGCCTGGAGAATCCCCTCCGTGAATTCCTGGTGATTTAAAAACATCAGTCCAGAAGAGTGAGCCGAGTGAGGTCTCAACCTTTTCCTTGACGTTCCTGAAATGTTGAGTATTTCCACATGGTGCACCAAGACCTGCAGGAAGGGGCCTTCCCCATTTGGCCAAACCCACTCAGGGAAACAGCAGAATCTAAAACAATTACTGTGGAATGAGCACAGGCCACCTCAGGCCGTCTATTACTTATTAACTAGCTAGGGTATGAAGTAGACCCAATCAGCCTGGAAGGGTTATTGATTTCTACCTTACCTCATTCCCAAAAAAGATCAGAAAGAGCTTACAAAAAAAAATGTCCAATACATTGAAATACAAAATACATAAATGTCTGAAAAGACCAAGAGTTCACAACAAATTAGGAGCCAGTTAGGATGCATGTACAGTGTTAGGTCCTCCTTCACAGGTTTTAAAGTAGACCCACGGGGGCACCTGAGTGGCTCAGTTGGTTAAGTGTCCGACTCTTAGTTTTGGCTCAGGTCATGATCTCACGGTTTGTGGGTTCGAGCCCCACATTCGGGTTCCGTGCTGGCAGCAGAGCCTGCTTGGGATTCTCTCCCTCTCTCTCTGACCCTCCCTCACTCACTCTTTCTGTCTCTCTCTCAAAAATAAATAAATAAAAAAATTAAAGTAGACCCACAAAACTGACACTGAGCTTCCTGGAAGCCAACGTGAAAATGAACAAACATGTCTTAGGAATAAGAAGTACTGCTCCCATGTGAAAATATCACACTAATTCCTTGAGGATAATAAGATTTTCTTTGACTAGCAGTCAGTTTGAAATAAATTTCTCATGTCAGTATTCTTAGAGGTCACTCTGGGACATAGTGAACAACCATCTCAAAAATGTCACTTTAGAATGCAATAGAAGATACCTCTGGGCTCTTTTGATAGCTTACGTTATATGGACAAAGCACTGATGTACAGCTCCAAGGAAATAGGAGCCAAAGTGGGCAAGGTATATTTGTATAACTCACAGTTTTCTATGAGGTTCTATTCATCTAGGATTAAGTCAGTATTGTTCTTCCAAAAACCTTCCATGAATATAATTTTCTCTCAGCCAAGTTTTTGACAAAAGTTAGGTAATGAAAACTTTGAGATCCTATTCTTTGTCAAGGACCTAGAATTAGGTTTACTATGACCAGGTTGACACATTTCAAGATGAGCAGAACAAAGCAGCGAATATCAGTGCAGTCTTCTGCAAGAACACTCCTTGTATGACAGTATACTTCCTTCCAGTAGCATTCAGCTCACCTAGGGGCAGAATTCAACCATGGCAGTTATGAGCTCCACAGTGGGAATCTATGTGGATGACAACTAGATGTGGAATCTAGCCAACCTAGGTTTGGATCCTGGCTCCACTGCCCACAGCCTGTGTGGCAGGGACATTCTCCTTTGTCCATCTTATGGGCTGTCCTCATCTTGTGAAACAGGGATGACCCAATGAGCTGTCAAAAGGTTATAATGAGGAGCAAATGAGACTGTGTGTGTAAGAGACCCTTGCACACAGTGACCTCCAAACATATATTTAACAACACAAAATTGTGGCAGGGGCTAACAGGTGGGTAACAGGGGTAACTGCAGGAAAGCTATGTGGTTCTCTTTCACCTTGTTACAAATAGGACTATGGTTTGTTTTCTGGCAAGAAAAGATGTGATCTCAGATATTAACCACCCACTTTCAATTAAATTTTTCATAATCTTTCTCCCTCATGTAATACAAAGCAACATCAGTTTCTAATCTCCTCTTTCATTCCAAGAATTGTCCCCTAGGCCACCTCTGGTGCCATCTGTGTGTTTAACGAGCAGGACTTTGCAGAGAGCATAAAGGCACCTGATCTGTGATTAACCAGACACAAATAAGGGCTGGCGGGGTGGCTGTTTCAGGAGTCCTGACCCATGGAACAGAGGCTGCACAGTGGAGTCATTTGGGTGTCTGTGAAGGCAGTGGCAAAGGCAGAAAGAGTTCAGAATCTTTAAAATGCAGTTTGAAGCCACTTTTGACTGAGTCCTACGGGATTAACTCGAATATCAGCAAGGCATACAAGGCGCTGTGAGGTCTGGTCTTGCCTCTCTGCCCCTCCAGCCTCATTGCCTGAGGCTGCCTCCTCATGGTCCTCCTCCCAAAGGTCCCTTTAAACCTCCTCTGTGTCCACAAACTCACTCTGCTTCTTCACATACGAAGGTCCCTGCCCCAGCTGGCAATCTCCTCTATGCACTTAAAAACAAGTGCAAACGTTAGTCTCTGAAAAAGATTTTCCCCACTTTCCATGCAGTTTCCTCCAGCAACAATTTGTTCTTCCAATTATTTTGTCTGTCTTCACTAGACTTCAGGCTTTTGGGGGCAGGAACTGAGTCTTAATCCCTCTGGATCCCCAGCACCAGGCACCGCAGCTGGTACCCGGCGGGTGTCCCATCACCATGTGTGCAAATGAATAACTCTGAGCCTCTGAATGGATGCTGGTGCCATAGTTCTTTTGGAAGGGCTCATCTGTAATTCCCTTCCGGCCCCACCCCCCACCCCATCATCCCACAGTGGGGCTGGAGCTTGGGGAACAAGTTTGAGCTGGGAGGCGAGTCCCTGCCTGGAAGACAAGGCAGAGAGAGCTGCAGGGAAGGATGCTTTACCTGATTGGGGCGGTCGAATTCTCCAGCTTCCACCAGGCCTTGGGGGGGTTCAGGTAACGACACCACAGCTCCCAGTCAAAGCCCTGGGCGGCCAGCGGGTACTCTTCTATCTCAAAGTTGTCATATTTGATGTTGTCAAAGGAGGGGGAGATGATCCGCTTCCGGTTCTCCTTTATGCGGGTGAGCACAGGTTCAGCCCTGAGCGAGAGGAGGGGAAGGACGGTAACTGCTTCCAAGGTGTCCAGCTGGCGACCCCTAGAGCTCCTTCCTCCCCCCACCCCTGCAGGAAAATGAACAAAACGCCTGGCCATCTGCTCCAGGAGCGCGGTTCTGCCCCCAGGGAAGGAGTCCCTATTTAACCTCCACCCCTCTCCCTAGACTTGTGGGTTGGCAAGAGGCCTGGGCACTCCTGCAGCTTGTCTGGGGCTGAGCTGAGAGATTCTTCGTGCCTTAGATATTTGTGTCTGCTTGCTTTCACTTTTTCTACTAGAAAAAAAAAAAAAAATCAAGACCCAAGAAAGAAGAGAGGAGGAGATCTGAGGTTCTATGGGAAGCTTTCAACTCAGGCTTTGATTTTGCTAAAATTCAGTGTATCAACCAGGAGGAAAAGGCAGATGACAGTGGCAGAAGCATGGAGGTGAGAAGAAACTTACTTGGTGCTGCTTCAGTCCTTCCACCCCATCCCACACGCCCTCCACTGCCCAAGGAGAGGCAGGGGGTAGGACTTCCAGGCAGCCAGGAGGCCCCCATGGGCACCAGGCACATAAAGTGTTTGCAGACAGGAATGATGAGCTTCTTATTAATAATGCATTTGTTGCGTAATTGTTTATTCAAATCAGCTTGAAATAGTAAGTGTCCCTCTCCTCTTCTGGCCATAAATCCAGTGAAAATGCTTTTTAAATAGTCACAAATGGCAAGCAGGGACTTCAACTATAAAAAACAGCTTCACTGCAGCCTTCATTTGGGCCTGTTATATAAAAGTATGCCCAAATCTAGTCATGCTGCATGCATGCCCGGCAGCTCCTTCCTGCTAAAGGGCCCTCCTCACCCTGGGTCTCTACTAAGCCACACACAGTGGGCCAGCCACAGCACACCCCCGCTGGCCCTGCAGGGATGTCAATGTCCTGTCCCTGATTGGCTGCAGCCACTGAGTCCATATGCCTTTTCTCTTGCCCCACACAGCACCTCAGCAGCCCTGACCAGAGAAAGAAAGGTTTTCTAAGACACAGTTTCACCAATAGGAAGAATCTGAGATTCTATGCTACGTCTGGGTTGGCATTTGGGGGAGCCCAGGCCACCCGTGATAACATCAAGCTACCTTAGCCCCTTCTCACCACTGTCTGCTTCATGTCTGGTCCAGCTGTCCCTTGCCCAGCAGTTGCAGCCCTGTCCTGAGCTGGGCTGGAATTCTAAGCCTTGCCCTTAGTATTTACCCTCTCCCAGATCCCGTCTCCTAGAGGAAGACACTAGCCAGAGTCACACCTGATGTCACCATACCCTTTAGACACTGTGTATTGACCTGTTGGAACCTGACTCCCCCCACCCTGAAGGGCCAGCCTGGTGGCCTATGTCAGTCACACATCCAGACCTCATCTGTTTCAAGAATTCTCTCCTTTCCCGCACTAGGACTGAGATCCCAGCATGCTTTGCACTCATTTGCGCCAAAGCCCTGGACCACACTGGGACTTCTCCTCCTCTCCTGATGGGCACTTACCAGCCCACATTGAACTCCACATGGGCATCAAAGAGTGCCACTACGGGGGCGGTGGCCACTCTCCAGCCGCTGACTCTGGAGCGGATGAGGCCTTCCTGCTTGCTGTGGCGCACGACCTTGATGAAGCCTGGCTTCTGGCCATTCACCTTGTCTACGTACTCCGTCAGCTTCTCCTTCAGCTCCTCTGGAAGGGAGAAAATGCATCGTTAGCATGAGGTGGGGAGGGGCGATGAAAACATTCACCCTTTTAGGTGAGAGGCTGGAGGGTCCATTTCCCTCCCCAGGTCTCCTTAATGTTCCCCAGGATGGCCAGGGCCGCTCAGCTTTGAAGGGAAAAAGGCGAAAACAATTTTTATTGAGCCCGGCAACTTGCACAGGGTCACATGCTTCACGCATACTGTCTATTGAATCTTCACAACAAGCCCACGGGAAAATGGGGCTCAGAAGGGTTTCTCAATTTGTCCAATGCCATGCAGCTTGCGAGTGGCACAGGCTGGTTTCAAGCCGGGTCTAATGACTTCAAAAGCCGTATTCTTCTCATCAGCTCAGTGGCCTCTTTCTTCCCCAGTGCCCTCCACTGGTTCTCCCCTAATGCCCAAAGAAAGCTTCCATCTGCGAAGATTACAGCCTGGGACCCGTTCCTGCCTGGATCTCCATCCTTCCGGGAAGTGGACGACCAGGCATTATGCCCTGTGAGCAGTTGGCATTGGTTTGCCGCCTGCTGGTGCCTGGCTAAGCATCTGATTCCCCTGCTACTTCGTAAATGTAAATGGGTCCTGCGGTCCCCTCGCCCCTCAGCCAGAGACGGCACGGCAGCCACGCTCATTGGGTTTTCCACAGCAGTTTAGGCAACAGCCTGTGACACTCCTTTTCCCAAAATGACCCTAGTGGGCTGCATTCTCCCACCTGCCATCGCTGCCCCTCCCCAGCACTCGATTTCCACCCTTTGCCTGTGTTCTCCAGGACCGCCCTGGCAGGAGTCCTCCTTCTACCTGCACAGCCTGCCCACGCCGTGGGATAGACCCATTGGGCTGAGCCTCGTCCTCATCAGAGGACAGCGGGAGCTCCGTGTCCCTTGGTGCCCAGTCTGGGGTCCTGCCAGACAAGCAGTCTGCTGTGAGAAAAGGGCAGGAGGCAGCCAGCACAATGCCTGGTGCCTGGCAGGCGTGGCCCAGAGCAGCAGCCCTGTGTAGTGGAAAGAGGGTGGTATTTGGAGGCAGCAATGATGCAGTTTAAGTCTGCTTTCCAGGTAGGAGCGTTATGATCCTAGGCCTGTTCCTCAACGAGTTGTTGATGTCTGCGAGGATGTGGTGGATGGTGGTGGATGTATTTCGTGTGTGGTAAGGACACGGATTTTGGGGAACCACAGGGTGGACTGTTAGGGATCAGCAAAAAGATACGCTGAAGCCTAGCCTCTAGTACCTTAGAATATAACCTTATTTGGAAGCAGGGTCTTTGCAGATTTAACCGAGTCAAGATCATTAGTCCCATGACTGGTGTTCTTATAAAAGGAGGAAATTTGGACAGAGAGACAGGTGCAAAGAAGGAAGATAAGTAAGGAGACATAAAGAGAAGATGGTTACCTACAAGCCAAGGACCATCTGAGGGCACCAGAAGCTAGGAGAGAGGCCTGGAACAGATCCCTCTCTATCACCTTCAGAGGGGGCATGGCCCTGCTCGATTTGGACTTGGTTTTGGACTCCAGAACTGTGAGACAATAAATTTCTATTGTTCCAAGCCTCCCAGTTTGTGGTATTCATACAGCAGCTCTAGGAAACTAATATAGTTGTTATGAGGATTAAATGGGATTGACATGTGAGAAAAATGCACAGCATATTGTAGATGCTTAAAAAAAAAAAAAAAAGCTCCTTTCCCTCCTTCCTCGGGTCCATCGCATTGGGAGTTTTAAGAGAAGAAGGAGCCGCAAATCCTTCTTCATGTGCTCTGGTCCAGGACCACCTCTTCCTGCTCTGCCCTGAATCTAGGTTAGAAGTCCATAAGCAGCAAAGCCCTGGCGGCCAAGCAGGAGATTGGAACACGTGCAGGGACCTCATGGTCAGGGCAGGCCTCGGGGCATGCCAGCTACTGCCAGAACTGGTGTGCCCTCCTATAGACATCGATTTCAGATCTTTTTACACATGATGGTGGCCAAACAAACAGGGCTGGCTGGATGGGTAGGATGTCATCCCTAGGCATCCCTGCTCAAGTGATCATCATGGAAGTGAGGAAACTGGGCATCAGAGGCAGAAATGCTTAAAGGGAGGCAGGAAACACAGGTTCTCCACAGCTATCAGCTTGCTCTGTGACCTTGGGCAAATCCCCATGAATCCCAAGACCTCAGAGTTAGTTGCACAGGATTTTAATGTTCCTTTTGAACCAATTACCCATCTAAGATTTGAATCGCCTCTGTCTATCCTGATGAGTGATCATCCGGCCCCTGCAGTGACCAGAAACACAAAGTCCATTCCTTACTGGGCCAGTCTAAATATCCAATGTTGTTCTTCTTCCTTTTGCCCCCCAAATGCCAGGGTGCTTCTACCTTTGACTCACTGGTTCAAGATTTACTTAGGGGCCAAAGGGGGAGAACCACATGCCCTCTTCCACATGACAACCACTTGGAGTAAAAGGCTATCCTTAAGTCCTTGCTGAGGATTTCTCTAGGTCAAATGTCTTCAGTGCCTCTGTATACTTCCTCACGTCTGGTGAGTTCAGGTTCTTTTATCATGCTCAGCTTTCCTCTAAATCTGTTAGTTTTTCTTTAACACTTAAATTATGCACCTAGAAATTGGCCTAATACTTATGGAGTAAATTGGGCTATACAGAATAGAATGAACTAATCACCTCCTTTATTCTAGAATCTATACCCCTATTCATATAGTTGAAGGTCTCATTAATTTTGGCCTACTTTTGACTCAAATTGAGCTTCTTGGGAACAGACAATGACACATCCTTTTCACATGTTGCTGCTAAGTCAGGCTTCCTTCATCCCGTTTCTTCACAGATGCATACACATGTGGATGCATGCATGTGTGTGTGCGTGTGTGTGTGTGTGTGTGTGTGTGTGTATGCATGCTCTGAGCCAAACCATTAGGATCTTGTGTTTAGTCTGCTTTTATTCCATCTTTTTAAAGATTTACACCGTTTCTCTGAAGTCAGAGTATGTTCTTCCCTGATTCTGTTATCCAATGGCTTTGTTATCAAGCCCTCCAGCTTTCCTGCTTCTGCAAGAGTGATTAGCATATGGCCTTTATTGTCATTCGACTCATCCTTTTACACAGAGTGACCCTTGTGTGGAGTTAGGGCCAATGAGGCTGGTCGGTCAGGTGTTCTCATTCCATCCTGGAGAAAACTCAGCTGACTTTCAGGCTGCCATTCACATGCCGTATCTCTCACTTTAGCTGATGTGAAAATGACTCGAGATCTCCAACCACACAGCTGGCTGGGGAGGCCTGGGGATGCCGCCGTCTGCAAGTGTCAGGAAGTCGGCCATAGAGCGGCATAGCTCAATGTGCCCCATGCTTACAAGGTCTTCCATCTCTTCAAAGGTCCACCTCTCATATATCCTTTCCAAAATTTTTAAGTAGAACTCATAAAGCTTGGTATTTGGGCTTTTGATAATGGCAGTTAAGGGCTGAGTCCAGGAACTTGGAGTGAGAACAGAGCTAGTACCAAATGACACCCTTCTCCACCCCCAGGGAGGACATACCTGTCCCCTTCTGTCCCTCCCCACCCCTTGGCTGAGAACCACTGCCTCCTGTTGTTGGGTTTATTGATGGGATGGGGCGGTGGATGACTGCCACCCTGTGATACTCCATGAATCCCCCCTTCCTGAATTCACGTCCTTGTGTAGCCATCTCACAGGCTGAATCCGGGCTGACCATAGGGCAAGAGGATGCAGGGGGGAGGGATGTGAGCTGGTGGCGGGCCTAAGCCTCCGGAGGCCTTGCAGCTTGAACTTTCATTGTTTTGTCTGGCTGCCTTACGTAAGGAAGCCTGAGACAGCCTCCTTGAGCTTGAGAGGCCCAGTGAGCCCCCATTAATTTAGGCTACCGCACCAAGGCCCAGACAGTGAGTGAGGCCATCTCGGATCCTTCTGCTGATTGCAAACGCGGGGTTGGGGGAACCCAGCTGACACCCCATAGAACAGAGACAAGCTGCCTTGTTGCAGAACTGAGAGCCAGTGAATGGTTGCTGTTTTAAGCCACTTACTTCTGGGATGGTTTGTTATACACAGAGGCTAACAAAACAGGCTCTGTTATTCTGGTGTGGTGCTGAGGTTCGGGTAAGGTTGTGAACTCCTGATGCACAGGAAATGTGAAGAGCCAGACACACACAGAGAAGAGCCACTTAGAAGGTGGCAGCAAGAGACAAGAAGGCTTTGCTTCTTGTAGGAGCTGCTGGCCCCTTCGTGCCTCTGCGTCCTGTTAACGGAAGTAGGATAAAGGTTTCTGGTGGACTAGCTAGAGGGAAATTCTGTTCTCAGCCCGTTGCATCCCAAACACTGGCTACTGATTAGAAGAGAGCATTCCCTTAGTCCTGACCAAACAGCTGCTATCAAAAATCAAAACAGTCCTGAAATACTCCAGACAATATTGGCTCATAGTCTTTGCAAAGTGTCTTTACCTAATTAGGTATTCATGTTTTCCTTCAACTTTTCGTTTCCAAAGAGAGAAAGAACTATGTCAAAAGCACTTCTGCGTTTGCTAGGAAACCATCACCCAAGATACTGCCTATTATATATTATATGTAATATATAATATATATATGACAAATGCCTCTCAGAACTTAGTTCAAAAAATATATTTTCTTTATACCTACACACAAATACATAACCCCGCATAGTTACGTTTTTGCCAAGGCTGCCAGGAAGCTCAGAGAAAAAAATCTAAGGCCTAATCACAGGGTTCAGCATTCTTGCTTCTCTACCTTTGCAAAAGATTTGATTTTCAACTTCTAAAGTCTGCATTATTTTACCTTTTTTTCCCCCCTGTGTGAGCTACCTTTAACTATTTCTTAAAATATCTACAAATAACTTTTAACAAAGTGTCTTGGTAGAGCAGGGCAGGAGCATAGTTATGGAAAGAAGGGGGAGGCTGTAGGTCACATTTGTTTTAATGTGTTGGGCAAAGACGAGGTGGGGAGTCTGCTCTCTGCGACTTTGCCAGATTTAGAATCAATGGTGGAGTTGTCGATAGCCAGCATGGACAGAGAAATACAATCTGCACTCTGCATGGGGCCAGGTGTCATCCCTCTTCTGTTGCTCCTCCAGCCCTCCCCTGCTGCCTGCAAATCCCTACTCTGTTGACATCTGAACGACCTCTGTGAGTCAGCACTCCCGGAAGCCATGCTCATCAAATGCCATCCCCTCTGGGGAGGGCACAGGCCACTCTCCACCATCCCCATGTGGTGCCTCCCCTCAGGGCCCTGCTGAGTGCAGCCTGCTTGCTTGCTCTCCCTCCTTCAGACTTGCAAGCCACATAAAAATGCGGACTTCACCAGCCTGGTCAAACAGAGCCCTTTCTTCCCTCCCTGTATATGCCCCCGTGCTGTTCCTGTAAAAAGCAATTAGCTTCACAGGGTCATCCCAAAAGAAACAAAACGCAGGCTGAGCAGAAGAAGTCTGGTACTAATGGCTGTTAATCTGATTTGAACACCTAATGAGATACTCTTTATCTCTGGCATAAAGGAAAATAAAGGATCAGGAAATTGATGCCCAACGGGCCTTTGCTCTTCAGAGGGCAGCTGCATAGGCATCTTTGCAAAACGGCCTGTCCAGCCTTGCCCAGGAGGAACGTGGTCCTCATTCTACCCTCGATGCTCAGATGACCACTTTCCATGTCTGTCCTAGGTTTGGGAGAAGTAGGAGTGACGGGAGAGCCACCCACCCATTCATTTGGCAAATACCGAGCTCTCACTAGCTGCTGTGGCAAGAGCTGTGAACCAGATAGTCCTTATGGAACTTCCATTCTGCTGGATGAAAAAGGCATGCAATCTACTTCATTGGGAGACAGAGAGTAGGGGGAGGAGGTAGAGACAGCGGGGGAGAGACGGAGAGAGAGAGGGATGGAGAGGGAGAAAGACAGAGAGAGGGAGGGAACAGGCAGAGAGAGAAGGAGGGAGAAAAAGGTTGAGATTTTTGAAAAAGAATCTCAGAAATGATTCAGGGCTCACAGACACCAAAGCCTCTTAAAGGACAGGCCTCCTGGGCCTGAGAAGCAGTTCCTGGTGCAGTTGGTGGCAAGTCAGAGAGGCACGGGCTGAAGCTACAAGATCTCCCTGCTGTTACTTTCCTATAGCCCAGTGGTTCTCAACGGGGAGCGATTTTGTCACACTCCCACCCCCGTGAGGGGATATCTGGCAATGTCTGGAGACAGTTTTGAGTGTCCCAACTGGGTGCTCCTGGGCGTGGAACTGCTAAATATCCTACCGGGCACAGGGCAGCCCTCTGCAAGAAAGAATTATCCAGTTCAAAATGTCAACGGTGCCAAGTCTGAGAAACCTCATGTGGCTCTCAATGATGGAGGAGGCCTCGCCGTGGAAATCTGAGCCCGGACTCCTGCAAAGTTTTCAAAACTGGAGTTCCCAGGGCTGCATGTGCTCAGAGACGTATTCCTTTGGCCTGCAAAGCACTCCTGCTGGGTGCTAACTGGAGTTGGGCTGGAACTGCCGCTTTAGAAGGGTGCTGTGACGGGTGTTGTCCACTGGCCACCTTCCGTGGGTGCCGTCTGAGTAGTCCTCACAGGGTGCGCACTCAGAAGTGGCCTAATGCTCCCGACTATGGATGGTCTAATGCTCCTGCCCACATTTCCTTGGCACCCACCTTCCCAGACACACTGCTGGCCATCCTCTCTCTGCCTGAGGGCTTTCTCTGGCCACCTGTACTCAGCCTATCTACAGACATAGCTCTCAATCCGTTAGGGGTAGGACTCAGGGGATGAATATCTGTTATGGGGTGAATTGCGTCCTCCCTCCGCCCCCATTCGTATGTTGAAGTCCTACCCACCAATACCTTAGTATGTGGCTTTATTTGGAAATAGGGCCATTGCAGAAGTAACTAGCTAAGATCTGGTTATACTGGACTAGGGGAGACCTGAATCCAATATGATGGGTGTCCTTACACAAAGATGGCCATATGAAGGCAGAGACACACAGGGAGAATGCCATGTGATGACAAAGCCATAGATTGGAGTGATTCATCTCTGAGTCAGGGAGCACCAGAGACTGCCGGGAAACCCTAGAAGGTAAGGGAGAGACATGGAACAGATTTGCCATCATCACAGCCCTGTGGATGCCTTGATCTTGCACATCCAGCTTCCGGAACTGAGACAATTTCTGTTGTTTAGGCCACCGAGACTGACGCTGCTTTGATACAGCAGCCTTAGGAAATGAGTCCCTCCCTGCTTCCTCACCCCCAGGTGAGACAAAGCTGAGGCAGGTTGTACAGTCTCTGGGTGGTTCCCAGTGGGATTGGGCCTGGGGCCATAGTGGTAGCTTGTTTGTGAAGTCCACGGTGTTGACTTTTTTCTCTGCCCTCACACCACACTCTCTCCTCACGGTTTCCTGAGGTCATCTATATGACAAGTGACTCGACCCCAATGCCTGTTTCAGCGTCTGCTTCTGTGGGAACCCAAACTAAGAAGCCATACATTCTCCACGACACTATGGTCCCCACCAGCATATGAATTTTCAACCCTTGCCCAATGTATATGATGTGGATGTATGTATATATGTACGATGACTTAAGTTCCTCTACCCCTGTATCTCTGCATTAACTGACTAATGTTCAATAAAGGAAATAATAGTAATAATGATGTACCAGGCATTTGACACTTAGCATATATTATCTCATTTAAGGCTTTTGACAACCCTATGACGTGGTTACTATTAATGTTCTATTCTGAAGACAAAGAAATGAAGGCACAGTGTGACCCAGGCAGTACATGGTGAAGTCCGGCATTTCAGTCTGACCGAGCTGTACCCAGAGTTCATGCTCTTTATTCTCCATACTGCCTCTCTAGGATAAAAACTAGCCTGTGCAAGAATCAGCTTGGTAGAGGGGCGCCTGGGTGGCTCAGTCGGTTAAGCACCCGACTTCGGCTCAGGTCATGATCTCACGGTCTGTGAGTTCAAGCCCCCCATCAGGCTCTGTGCTGACAGCCTGCTGCCTTTCCAGATTATGTGTCTCCCTCTCCCTCTGCCCCTCCCCTGTTCATGCTGTCTCTCTCTGTCTCAAAAATAAACATTAAAAAAAAAAATCAGCTTGGTAGAAACCCAGGCTCCAGGGTACCACACTACGCAGAGTCTGATTTGGTATATCAGGGACCAGAGACTGTGAATTTCATACAAGCTCCCAGTGAGATTCTGATGGGCAGCTGAGCCTGATAACAACCGAAATAAGACCGGTTTTGTTACAGGGGGGGAAAAGGAGCCTTCTCTGCAATGTGTGTGGCTCCAGGCCTTCACAGAAGGCTTCAGACTCTGTCTGAGAAAGGCTCCCCCAGTACCTGCCCAGATAATTCCCTCTTCATTTTTCCAAACCCCTGGGCTCCATGTTGGGACCTTCAGTGACAGGCCCTTCATTGCCCAGTTGGTTTTCATTTCTCTGTGTGTCCATCTTTCGATCTCATGCGTTGGACTGTCCCCTGAAGTTCCCCAGCTGCCCTGTGCAGAGGGCACTGCCTTTTGTCCCTCTTGCCCAGCCCCACAGGTTCACATGAGCCAGCCCTGCCTTCCTCCCTAGCTCAGTGCTGTCCCTGAAACCCAGCCTACATGGGAGTAGCTACCCCCACTCCAGTGCCTGGGAGGGGAGCATGCACACCCCCGCTGAGAAGTGCTAATAATTGCTAGTCTCCAATAGTGCTAATTTAAAGATTAAAAGCACAGCACATTTCTGTTTATTCTTCCAAGAGCGAACAGTAGCTGGTCTTCCTCAGATCAAGATTAAGCGACTTTCCTCTAAAGCCATTTAGGGCCATCGAAACACAAATGATATGTCAACACATTTTAAAAGAGAGATTATTCATTGGGATGCCATGGTTGTCAAACCTAGCTGATCATCTGCTTATCTAAAGAGCTAAAAAAGAAGTATAGATGCTGCCCCACCCCCATCCCCACCCCCACAAGGAATCCAGAGAGGCCTGCTGATGAATGATGGTGAGCCGGGCTTGGACAGCGGTGATCCTAAAATAGAGCCTAGCAGCCTTGCTTTATGCCTTCCTGTCTCTTTAAGATCCTTCGGACAAGCCTTCACATTCTGGGCAGTTTACAAATTCTTGCATGCATTTCTTCTTCCTCTGTCCACTACACTTAGCTGAATTTCTGTCCAGCTCCTTTAATTGCCGTACTTCTTCAAAGTCAATTGCTACTGAAGTAGATTTGGAATGGCCTTAAATGGTTCTCCTTACTCGGGACTTGGGGAAAGGCTCCACCTCGGAGACCCACATATGGCATTTAAAATACAGCTGAAGGGGCGCCTGGGTGGCGCAGTCGGTTAAGCGTCCGACTTCAGCCAGGTCACGATCTCGCGGTCTGTGAGTTCGAGCCCCGCTTCGGGCTCTGGGCTGATGGCTCGGAGCCTGGAGCCTGTTTCCGATTCTGTGTCTCCCTCTCTCTCTGCCCCTCCCCCGTTCATGCTCTGTCTCTCTCTGTCCCAAAAATAAATAAACGTTGAAAAAAAAAATTAAAAATAAAATAAAATAAAATACAGCTGGAGGGTCCAGCCTTAGTGTCACAATCTTCCTGGGAGGCTCCAAGCATTAAGTCTTGGCAAGTTACAGAAATCCCCAGGATTACCACCCAAAAGACCCAACCATCTGTTTCTGGGTGTATTCTTTCATGTCATAGCCAGGCATTAGTAACCACCAAACCCACAAAAAATATGCATTCCTCACTTAGTGGGGTCTCCAAAGCCAGGCTTTCAACATCCACTAACACTTTCTTATCTGCTCCAAAATGACTTATTTTCCCAAAGATCCTGTGTGCTGCAGTAAAGTGGTCAGAACTGCTTTCTGAAGATGGCGGTGCCGGGTGTAAAAAATGGTCCCCTGGCCAGTCAAGAATGTGTTGGGTGCAAATCAATGCTGCCCCCCCCCCCCACGCTCCCCCACCCCTGACTCCCTCCCTTCATCTTTCTCTCTCTCTTTTTGTCTCAACAATAGCAAACAAAAACAGCACAGAGCCTGCTGGGGATTCCCTCTCTGCCCCTCCTGTCCTCATGTGTTTGCATACTCTTTCAAAATAAATAAACAAAAATTTTTAAATCCAACCCCCCCCCCAAAACTGGATTTGTAACATTTTCCAGCATCTGTGGTATAAACACCATAACTGATTTCAAGCTCTTAGCGATGCCATTGACCCTGAATTGGGGGGAGTTGTGCATGCAGCGTTGGGCAAGGGTGTACACGATCAGCTGGTGATAATCCAGGTCAGCCCCAGATCACTGGTTCAAATGCCCAGCCAGAAAGGCTGCAGTTCTGTGGGTGCATCTCCCAGTTTAATGTATGATGGGCTCAGTGCTTTACATCTACCCGTCCCGGTCTTCATTCTTTCACCCAGCAATTATATATTCAGCACGTATGAAGTACTGTACATTATTCAAGATACTCATCTAATTGAAATCTCACTACCACCCTACAAACAATGACATTTATAGCTAATGTTTATTTAGAGCTCACCACGTGCCAAGTACTGTTCCAAATCCACTTCGTACGTTTCCCATTCTGTACTCTCGACAACTATGATCCCTACTTGAGGTGTGACGTATTATACCCACAGTCCATGCATTAGGCACTCTGAGCACACAGAGGTGGAGGGATTTGCTCAGTGTCCCAGGGCTGGAAGCCGGTGGGACGGGGATGCAAACCATGTTCTTAATCCCACACATGATTATCTTCAAATGACACAAGAGAAAACTCAAGGAACAGACTTTCAGTGACGTGCTCCTAACGACACAGATGGTAGGGCATGAGCAGGGGAGTTCAAACTCCGATCAGTCTGCCTCTAATGACTGCTGTTTGCTACTCTGCCCCACAGCCAACCAAAGGAGTCACACGCCTCAGGCCTCCCTCAATAGCGTTCTGTGATCGCTGATTCAATTCGGAAAGAAAATATCCTCTTCTCACTACTGTGTATCCTTAGTGCCCAAGGGAAGAGATTAGACTGCCCAACTCAGCTTCCTTTTGACTGGAGAGTTGGTAGAGTATTCACACACAAATCCAATTTCTCTGGGATAAAAATCCCTGAGCAAGCAAGACCAACAAATGAGGGGAGAGGGCCTGGGTTTGACTTTCCTAGAGCACACCTTACTCACCTTTGGAATTCACAATCGGGCACTATTCAGGCACAGTTGTGCTGGGAAACACAGTAAAGGGCCAAGGACAGAAGGCTGCCTGAACCAATCTGGGTGTTCACCATGGGGTACTGGTCCATGCTGTAGCACCCTCCAGTTCCAAGGGGGGGTGCTTCTGAATGCTCGCACCCTCTTTGCTCCAGACACCCTCAGACTTGCCCAAGGTTGCACAGCTGGTAACAGCATGACCGGGAAGAGAATCCAGCTCTTTCTCCCCGCCTCCCCGCTGCCAGGGGCCTGAGCTACAGGCACTCTGTTCCACCAATTCTCTATTCATCCACCATGAGTAATTCAGAGGATGAAAACAAGAATAATGGACTAATAGAAATCAGTTGTCTTCGCAGACTAAATGACCTTGGACAAGAGCCAGCTTGCCTGGGGCTGTGGAGATGGAAACTCACATAAAGTAAAGGTGGGGCAGTGGCCCAAATGCTATGGTATTACTTTCAGGGCATAAAATACTCCTGCTCCTAGGATGATTTTCAGCAGGAATCCCGGGACTTATTAAAAATGCCATGATGGGTGATTAATGTCAGCTGCACCCAGGCAGAGTAGATTGGCCACTGTGCCAGCTCCAGCACCCCCCACCCCACCCCACCCCACCCCACCCCACCGCTCAGGAGCACTGGGCAGGGCCCTTGATGTGAACTTCAGGGGAGGGAACCACCAAGACCTCAAAGCCCCAGGAAATGCTGGCATCCAGCCTGTGGCAGCAGGTTAAATCTGAGCCGGGAACAGGCCCTGCTGGTGTCCCAGCACACAAAGGAGATTCCAGAGGGGCCAGGTCCAGTGTGGGCATTTGGGAACGTCCGGTTGCCGTTGGCAGTTAAGCCAGAGGCCAACTGGAATTCTGGTACTAAATTCTCCTTTTGTGCAAGACTTGAAGATTTCTGAGTGCTGCCCAACTCAGAAACCTGATCCAAAAATCTCATGACGGAGAGCACAAGAGCTTGTGAGGAGTCCCAAATTTCAAGAGTCTGAGATCTCTAAAGTCTGTGATTCTTGGATACTGACACCCATGATCCTGAGACCTTGGAAGTCGAAGCTTCTATAAATGCCAGAGGAACAGCCTCCCCCCAGGCCCCTACTCCAGCCCCATCGCTGTTGGCCTGCAGGGTTGAATGAAGGTCCTGGTTCCCACTTGCTTAGCCTCCATAAGGCTCTATACTCAAGTCACATTCCCAAACACGCCAAACTCAGTGGGGCCACAGTACCTTTGCATTAACTGCTTCCTCTCCCTGGAACATTCCTCCTGCCCCATCTGGCCCAGCTGAGACTCTTTTGGAAGTCTTCCTTGATCTGCAGCTCTCCAACTAGAGGAAAGGCTAGGGGAAAGGAGGGATTTTTTTTCTCCTTGGAACACAGACACAGGGCGCTGAAAACACTGATGTGTTCCAGGACACCAGTGAGGACCAACGACAGGCCTCGAGGTCCAAGTCCTGCAGCACAGCCCTGAGTGTCCTCCAGGGGGAGAGCTAAGGCTCCCAAAGGTTGTAAGTCAGCTCTGCGCTTCTGCAAATCACCGTTGCTTAGGCTGTGTGACCAGCAGCCTCAGCCTGGCTGATTCATGACCCAGGAGACCCAGTGGGCTTTGCACGCATATTTACACCCTATCCACTGTCGGTGCTTGTCAGATCAGGAAGCTGGGTGTTATTTTCCTCAGCTCACTGAACATCTTTGGGCAATCTTTTCTCAAAGGGAAGAAAACATGAAGGGGTGCATGACAAGGCAGACCCCAAGTGCTCTGCTCTCAGCCCTTGGGTTTTTGTTTCTTTATAAAAAGATGTCACAGGAAGCACAAAGAGCAGGGACTCAGAAGAGAGAGAAACTACAATTTAATTCCCAGTTGTGGCCATCTATCAGCTGTGTGACTTTGGGCATGGGACTTAACCTCTCTGAGCCTCAATTTCCTCATCTTTGAGATGGGAAGGATGTTATCTACTTCTTGCAGTGGCTGGAGGGTTCTGTGAGACAATGCCTGACATGCTGTAAGCACTTAATGAGTGGTGTTCTTGTATGCTCATTAGTCTGAACTCCTTTGTCCCCATCCTTTTTTTTTTTTTTAATGTTTATTTGTTTTGAGAGAGAGAGCAGGTGCAAGTGAGCATGAGCAGGGAAGAGGCAGAGAGAGAATCCCAAGCAGGCTCCATGCTGTCAGCACAGAGCCCGATGGGGGGCTTGATCTCATGAAATGTGAGTTCACGACTCTGAGCCCAAATCAAGAGTTGGACGCTTAACTAACCGAGCCCCTCAGGGGGTCCCTCCCTTCCTCCTTTTCAAAGGAAGGTGCCTGGCCTAGAAGCAGGCCCCCCTCCATTATTTGGGAAAGCCCAGCCTACAGCAAATTGCCCTGAGGCTTCCCCAGGTCCAGGGCACTGCTGCTTCTCCTCAGGGGCCACTTCATATTGGATCCTCAACCCCCTTCCTATCCTAGCCTGTCATCCACTAACTGAACAGCCCCTTATGAGGACATTCCTGTGTGCCAGGACTCCTAAGAGCTTTATGTGTATTAAGTCACTTAACCCTCAGAGAAACTCTATTAGGTAAGTACTACTGATAACCCAATGTATGGATGAAAAACTGAGGCATAAACAGGGTGATCTGTCCAAGTTCAAATGGTTAGCAAGTGGTAGAGCCAACATGGCGGGTTCAGCAGTCTAGCCCTAGAGTCCACGTTCTTAACACATTTCTCGCCTTCGGGAGTAACAGTGGGAGGGTGTATTGAACAAGCACCTGATGGCTCTGTGCTGGCCCTTCAGTCTCACTTTGCAATTTAAAGCAGACGAAAACCTAAAGGAAGCCTCTCCCATCTCTGCTCTCATTCACAGCACCCCTGGGAGGCAGGGACCTTTTCTGCTCTTAGGCCCATTTTAAAAATGAACATAACGAAGCTAGGAAGAAGAGGCCCGGGTATTCATATACCAACTCCCAGCAGGCACTGTTGAGGGCTGCTCTGGGGGCGCATTAGTTCCCAGCCCACCCAGCCTGCTCTGTGCATGGCAGAGAAACCTTCCCTGGCTTTGGAGAAAGCCCCCAGGTGAAGAGCTGCAGGTGCGGGCAATGGGAAGGCAGCTGTGCACTCCCAAGTGGTTAGGCCAGAGCTGTGGCCGCGCCCGCTGCTCTGCTACATGGTCCTGGCTTTGGGCACTCACCGTGCCTGGCACATGGTAGGCATACTTTGGTGTTCGTTTGTTTTGTTTTGTTTTAATGTTCGTTTATTTATTTTGAGAGAGAGAGAGAGAGCAGGGGAGGGGCAGGGAGGGAGGGAGAGAGAGAATCCCAAGCAGGCTCCACTGTCTGTGCAGAGCCCGACACGGGGCTCGATCTCACAAACTGTGAGATCGTGACCTGAGCCTAAATCAACTGTCGGATGCTTAACCGACTGAGCCACCCGGGCGCCCTGTTTTGTTTTAATAAATATGTTTACAAGAATGAATGAATGAATAAATGCTGTCCTGGCTCAATGCTTTCTAATGACCAAGATTTAAACCTCTCCAGGAAGACTTTGGGACTCTTTCTCTTCAATTCTCTCAGCCCTTTGGCCCTGTCTCCTTTATGGTGCTAACGTACTGAATGTCCCACCTGGCTATGAGCTCCTTGAGGAAGGAGATAGGGTCTTCCTCATCCTTGTATCCAGAGTCCAGCCAGAGCCTGGCCATTAGGGGAGGGTTGCTGGTTGGCTGAATAGCACCTGGAACAGAAGACCTTAGACTAAGGTTTGAGGATCCTTCTGGAAAATACCCAGAAAAACCCCGTGGTGCTGCTGTTAGACCTCACAATCACAAAGGAATTAAAAAGTCACTCTTTGTCTAGAACCTGCTTTCTGAAGTTTCAGCATGTGGTTCCTGATGCACGGTGGACACGTGGGTTCACTGGGCTTGTTTCACGTGCATTGTCCCACTCAATCCTCATGGGAGCCCGCACGTTAAGTAGTAGTGTGGCCATTGTTAACATAAGGAAATGGAGGCTGAGGACACTAAGACTCTTTCCTGAAGTCATAGAGCTCATGAATGGCAGGGCCAGACTCAACCCCACAGGCCTGGGGCAGGTTGGAAGACAGGCTTTGTCAGCTCCCCTCCTCAAGTTCACTTCTGACCTTCCTGAGAACCTCTGAAGGCCCAGTTCCCAAGAGGGTAAGTGAAGTAACAATGGGAAACATGTCACCCTTTCCCTAAGTGGCCTTCTTGCTGCATACCAGGCTTCCTTACAAGCATCTGCTGCTTCCTTGGGGTCAGTGAAAGCCACGTGGGCCACACTCCCTCAGCCCACCCCCATCTTGGCCATGGTGTCTGGAAACATTTTTAGAGCTCAGATTTCTTGGGTGTTATACATATGCCCCAGGCACCATATTAAGCCCTTTCTGCAACTGACCACACTAAGTCCCCACGCCCATGACCTAGGAGGAGAGAACCATTATGGACCTCACTTTATAGCTGAGCCCAATATCACACTGCTAGTGGTAAAGCCTGGATCCAAACCACTGCTGTCTGACTCAGGTACTGTAGGACATGGACCTTTCACAGGACATGGTGAACTCTGGCTCAAGGGAGACACATCATGTTGCCTGGGCACTCACCTATTCAAATACTACTGAATGTCTCTCTGTGCCAATCACTTCTCAGAGAGTAAAACCAAGCTCCCTTCCCTCAAGGAGCTCAAAGACCAGTAAGGCGATACATAGATACATAAATGGGTGTATACTATGATGTCAGACATTGAGTTTGTGCTATGTGGAAAAAGCAAGCAGAGTGAGGCACGCACAAGGACGGGAGAGGGGACCTAGCAGCTATGGTCCCTAAGCAAGGGTAACATTAACCACAGAGGGGCAGTGATGTCATCTATCCAATACAGAGGGGGAGGCTGCTGGCATTTGGGAAGCCAGAGACACAGTTGTGGATCTCAGGAGGAATGTGGGCAAAGTATTAGGCCTATGGGTGGGCCTAAGCAAAGGGCTGGGGTTTAGGAAAAGGCCCTGGCCTGAGAAGTAAAGTGAGGCAGAGCACATCCCTTAGCAGGGTACGTCCAGACACACACTGAGCAGACAGCCCCTCTGGAAGATAGGGCTAGTCCCCACACATCCCTCCCATGCCCTCTTAGCCTGGGGATGCCCAGCTTCAACCATGAAACTAAGCAGAGATGGGAGCAGAAAAGGGGAGGCCAGCACTGACCCCTCCAAGTCAAAAACCTCTTATATCCATGCTTTAGGTTCTAGAGGGGCTGGGAGAAGCCGGGGTTGAGGGAGACTCAAATCCAGGCATGGGCTCTGGGTGGATCATGGCTCATGCTCCTGGGTGCGAAGGTGTCGGATAAAACTCACTAAATGCTTTAGTCTGTGGAGGCCTGCGGTGGATCCCAAGTGTAGATAAAAAGAAACAACTGCTGGAAGCATCAATGATTATTTTTTTTAAATTTAGAGCCTAAGACTAAGGAGAGCCCCGTGCCAGCATCATCTCAACATGGACTGATAACATCGGCCAGGTCTTGGGCTCCAGCCCAGGCTATGTCAACTTCCCTGACCACCCTGCATGGGCTTTCCTCTTCCCTTAAAGCTTCCAAAGGTGGAGCCGTGGGGCCTGGAGATGCTATCACAATGTAGGACGCAGATAAGCACAGGTATTCCAACCGCTGGTGGGAGACTCCAGGACAGGGGTGAATCATCTCACCGAGGAGCCGTCCTTTGAAGTCTGCACCCTGCCCAGCTAGCAAGCCCGCTGGCATATTTTTTGGCCAGACCTTTCGGGATTATTGATTTTTTTCAGAACCCCTCTATTTTAGCAACATATATCATCATGCTTCTTTAGTGAGACCTCAGAAAACCCAAGAAATATTACCTCCCTGATCGACATGCCCTCGAGATTGAAAACATTGCTCTTCCGCACTCCGTGTCCCCATTTGTGCTTCCTTCATTCATGTGTTCGACTGGCAGATTTTCCCTGAGAACTCAGCATGTGGCAGGCCCGGTGCTCAGAGCTGGGCATATGGAAGTAAGTCAGGGTTCCGTCCTGAAGACTCTCACAATGGAGTGGGAGGAAATAATTAAGCAGATCATTTTAGTGCATTGAAATATGTTCTAAATGGTGCTGTGATAATATAGTACAGGATGGCATAAGCTTTACAGGAGGATATTTGAGTTGGTCTCAAATGGATGGATGAGGGGGCTCTGCTAGGAAGGTAAAGGAGACAGAAAAAAGCGTCCCAGGTAGAAAAACACAGCATGCATAAAGGCCGAGAGGCATGAACACTCATGACGTGTCTGGGAAATGGCAGGCCTGCCGAGAGTGGGCTACGCAGAGTGTGGGGTGCAGACTGAATGAGGGGGGAGGATGCTGGATGTGTGTGTGGTGGGAAGATTGCAAGGGCCGAAAAGTATTAGGAAGTCATAAGGAAGCTTTATTTGGAGTCCTCCCCACTAGAAGTCTCTGAAAGATGAGCTGAAATGTCAGGAAGTGCCTTTCATCCATTTGTTAATTAAAAAATGTGGGGCGCCTGGGTGGCTCAGTCAGTTGAGCATCTGGCTCTTGATTTTGGCTCAGGTGGTGATCTCATGGTTGTGGGATTGAGCCCCGTGTTGCCCCCCACCCCCCCAACCGGGACTGGAGTTGGCATAGGATTCTCTCGAATCCTCTCTCTCTGCCGGGGGGGGGGCAAAAAAAACCAAAAAAACGAAAAACAAAAAACAAACAAAAAAAACCCCTCAAAAACAAACAAACAAAAAAAAACTTAAAAAATGTACTGTAGTAGCAAAAAGAATTGCCCCATTCTAGAAACCCAAGTAAGTGAGGTTTTGATTTTGCTTTCCCCCCCATAAAGGTTATGTGTTCTTCATCTGGCTCCAAGCCTCAATCAGGCCTGTCTTAGGGCTCTAACAGGGGCCAGCACCATTGCTTGAGCCAGGAGGACACGGATAGCCATTACTAGGGAAGGTGCAGAGACTGGGTCTGATTCTCTGCCAGGATCGCTCAAGCCTGTCCTGACCACTCCCTGACTATGCCTGGCATGTAATAGGTTCCTCAGTCTCCCAGATAATTCAGAGTTAAAGCAGCCAGACCTGATCTTCACCATGGAAACAACTCATGGGTCACCCAGGTGCATGGCCAGCCTGGCCCCCAAGCAGGACCTGACATGGTACCCAGTCTTCTGGAGAGAACACAGCACATTAAATCAGCCCTATAGCAACAGCCTGTGTTAGTCTCAGAATCTGGGCTTTTTGTCATCTTTTTTGAATCATTCATTGACTCATTCAACAAAACCATGGAGGACACAATACCAGATACCCATCCTCAGATAAGATTCAGTCCCTGCCAATGTGGGTCTGGCAAGGTCCCACAGGAAGAACCCTGGGTACAGATGGGGTTTCTGTGCCTCTGTGATTGGCTCACAGTGCCGCCTGGCCGAGAGAGCTACAGAGGAAAGCCTGGGCAGAGTGAAGTGAGTGTGTCTACCATAAATGGGGGAGATGGCTCCAGGGGAAGCAGAAAGAAGGGAATTAGCCTGTCTGAGCACCTACTACGGGCTGGGCACTTCATCTACACTATCTCATTTATCTCATTTAACCTTCACAATGATCCCATGAGATGGGCAGACTGGGACCCAGTGACTAGCAGAAAGGCAAGGAGGCACCTTGAGGAACCTCAGAGCTTTGAGTCTTCCTGCCTGAAGCAACACCCAGCTGGATGCATGGCAAGTGTAAGTGGTCACTACACTTGGGGGGAAGGGGAAGGAATCTAAAAATCAGCTTCTGAGCAGGTATCCCCCTATAGAGTAGAGACAATGACATAAAGAAAAGGAGAAGAAAGGAAGGATGGAGAGAGTACAAGCTGATCTGAACAGAGGGAACCAAACTCTGAGCGAAGAAACAAGCCATGTGGGGGGGAAAAGAAGTTCCAGAACTCTGGGTAAATGTGATGGGAAAGCCAGCTCTATAAGCATAGTATGTTGACCTTAATCCCGATTCAAATGTCGACTGACTACAAATTCCAGAGCACTAGTGGGTACAAGGAGGACATCGCTGCTTACTGCTGTGAGGACACAGCCTGGCGAGAGAGGTGTCACTTTCCTGGGGTGCATCTGAGCCTCACCCAGCTGTGGCCACTTCCCTCTGCTGTTAACCACCTGGGGCTGAACAACCCCACATAGAAAGAGAGGCACATCTTTAAAGTCTGGCGGGACACTGAGGAGGTCAGATGGCTGAGTGGTACTTTTATTGCTTTTTTCCCACTGACTTCGAAAGAGCAAAGAACTGGCAGGATATCAGCTGGATCCGCCAATGGTGTTCACAAGCGGTGTCTGGCTTTCTTGATACTGGCCTGGAATCCACAAACGCTGAATCAAGCAGGCGACATTTTGTGAAGAGGGTAGGGAAGAGGGAGTTTGCTTAGGGATTAGGCACAGCAGAGAAGAAATCCATCCGTGAACCAGTTGCTATGGAGAACAGTGCGGATGGTGGAGAGAGAAAGCACGTGTGGGAGGGAGCATGAGTCAGATGAGGAAACTGTGGATCTGGGAGCTGAAGACAGAACTTCACTCCTCAGAAGTCTAGGCAGCAGTCTTGACAGCAGGAGCTACAAGCAAAGCTGACTCCAGGCTGGAAGCCAGGCACAGGGTGATCCCATGGGTATCACGAAGATTCGCGGGTGACTTGAGTTTGCGTGAACAGCGCTGCTGGGGCAGGAAGGGTTAACTCCTGCCTGACACCCCCTCATCCAAGGGTGGAAGCACTTGGTGAGGCTAAGGGGGAGAAGAATGGAGGTGAGAGCTGGATCTCTAATCTGCCATTGGTGCTCTGACCCAATGGATCAAGAGGGAGGCTCTTTCTGGCCCAGAGGGCAGGATTGGTAGGGAGGTAAACTGCATAGGGAGGGTCCTGGCTGTCCAGATGCCAAAGGGAAGGCTTCCACTCCAGTCAAAGCAGGATGCTTGGTGACTTGTGGAGCTAACAGTTCCCTCCCCTGATGGCTGGAAGGAAGGTTGCCATGGTCATTACCCTTTGTACAGCTCAGAGATCTCAGAGAGTCTAATGAAAGCTACAGGTCTTTTTCCCTAAAAAAAATGCATTCACACACACACACACATGCACACATGCAAACACACAGACACCCTTTGCCCAGGTCCCCAATAGCCATTCATGGTTCTTCTAGGATTCCACGGGCTCTGACTAAAATACACTTTTTCCTCAGCCCTTGGGCCTTTGCAATTGTACTTCCCCCCTCAAAGATCTCCTAATCTTTGCAGGACTCACTCTCTCGGATCAGTTTCCGTTAACTATCACAACCTCAGATAAGGCTCTCCCTGACCATCTCATCCACTCCTCCAATCCACTCCCTTCCATCCCTACATGTTCTATCACCTACCTGTCTTATTTTTCTGCAAGGATTTTTAAGTGTCTAAAAATCATATTAATCCTTATTTGGTTCTCTTGAAGTCTGTATCTGCAGCTAAAATAGATTATCTATATAGGCATGGGCCTTTTCTCTCTACTGATTTCTAGTGCTGTGACAGGGCTTGATACATGGTGGGGGAGCTATAGTTAAAAAAAGACCCTTTGCTATTCTGGGCTTATCAGTTCCCATCAACCATGAAGAACTGGTGAAATGCAGGAATCTTGGGGAAAATGTCCATATGGTCTCACAGGGCCTGTTAGAGAAAGACAGGCCAGGTATACCCAAAGCCCAGGCTTTAGTAGACAGATTTCGAAAAGTGGATGGGAAAGAAAACCGTAATTTCACGGATTACAGGCTTTAGAAGGAGGCCCTCAGAACCAAAATTCTGCTTGTGTAACCAGCAATGGTCCCAAACAGGAGTAACATAGGAGAAAACCCAGAAAAATCAGACCCTGGGGAATTCTCAAGGAGGCTCATATTTTTAAAAGGTCATGTAGAGAAAATAGAAAGGAGATTCAAAATTGCAGCTGACTGGGTCCTGTAAGAACGGAATTAAGAAGATGAGTAAGAAGGGGCCCGTGATGGGGGCCAAAGGCACATTGTAGGAAATGCCGAAGAGAAAGCACAGCTCCTTGGCTTCCATTCTGCAATTGCCCCTATGCCCGCGAGAGTAATGCTCGATTTGAAGGGAAGAAAAAGGAAATTAACATTTATTAAATAACTGCTATGTTCCTGCACTCAAGTGCTCCACGCATTACAGGCATTATTTAATCTTCAAAACAATCCTGAGAGGAGCTATTGGTATTTGCGTTTTATAGATGAGAAAACTGAGGTGTTAAACGACAGGTCCAAGACTGCATACTTAATCAGGAGCAGAGGCTGGATTGAAATCTCTATATGTCTTTCTGCAAAGTGAGTTCCTTCCATATCCACTGCCTTCTCTCTAAATCTTAGAGGATCATGGGATCTCAGAGGACTGACCTCTGACCTGGGCATCCCCATCCTGGTGCTAGTTGTGCCTGAGCTCACTGGGCAGCTGGCTAAAGTGGAGGAAGGGGGTATGATAATCACTACAAGAAACACTGACTGTAGGCCAGTAAACACTTCCTAAACACTTTCCACACCTAATTCGTTTACTCCTCACCATAAGCTTACAGGAAAGCTTATTTTATTTTTTTTAATGTTTATTTGTTATTTTTGAGAGAGAGATACAGAGCACACATGGGAGATGGTTAGAGAAAGAGGGAGACACAGAATCCAAAGCAGGCTCCCAGCTCTGAGCTGTCAGTACGGAGCCAGATGTGGGGCTCAAACTCACAAACTGTGGGCTCATGTCCTGAGCTGAAGTTGGATGCCCAACTTACTTACTGAGCCACCCAGGTGCCCCAGGAAAGTTTCCTTTAAATTATTCCTCTTATTTTAATTTTTTTTTAACGTTTATTTATTTTTGATACAGAGAGAGACAGAGCATGAACGGGGGAGGGGCAGAGAGAGAGGGAGACACAGAATCGGAAACAGGCTCCAGGCTCTGAGCTGTCAGCATAGAGCCCGAGGCGGGGCTCGAACTCACGGACCGTGAGATCATGACCTGAGCCGAAGTCAGACGCTTAACCGACCAAGCCACCCAGGCGCCCATATTCCTCCTATTTTAAAGATAAGAAAACTAAAGTACAGAGGTATCAGGATAAGTTACCTGCTTATAAATGGCAGAACACAGATGGAACCCAGGCAGTCAGACCTCAGAGCTGGGCATTTAACTACTCTGCTAAAAATGGATGTGAAGAGAGTGCCCAATTGTCACTAGTCAGTCCAGCCTGTGGTTGAGAAAACCATGACTCAGGGCACTGAGATCCACTGGACATTGTATCACTGAACTAATACGAAGAAAGGGGTTGGAAAACCACTATCAACTCAAGAAAAGGAACAGGATTATTCATAGTACAGGCAATAGGATTTAATACCAAGCACAGGCACAATTTCTTTTTTAAGAGAGGAAGAAAGATATACCAGGCACATAAGCCTAACATGGGCAAATATGTTGAAAATGGAAAGAGTATGGTGCTTAAGATTAGCTGAAGCCCCTGCAGCCAGGGTGGAGGGCACAGGGTGGGAAGGAGTAAGATGGAGTGAGAGAGAGGGAGGGGCAAGCCCTGAAGAAGGGGCTCTGTAAGTCATGTTTAAGAGGTTCATCTTTATCCAAAGAGCAAGGAGCAAGATTGAAAAGGGGTGGGTTTTGAGTACCTACAGCATGAAATGGTGAGGCCTGGGGCTCAACAAAGATTTTATTAGAACAAATCAGTAAATGGATCATACTTCTTTCCTTAACAGGCTTATTAGTGCTGTAGGTCAGGGAAACATGTAACTAGTGATGATGATGATGATGATGATGACAATAATAATAACAATAACAATAATATGCCAATAATAACTATAAACAGTAACAATACAGAGTTTTGAAATTTAGTGTAGTATAACAGTTAAATGAACACTAGTAGGATTTGAATCCCATGTCCTCGTTCACTAGTGTGTGAACTTGGGTTATTTGTTTTACCTCACTATGCATGTGCTCTAAGATGTAAAATGAGAATAATAATAATAATAATAATGTAATATACAGTTGTTGTGAGTTTAAGAGGTAATGCACATAAAGCTTTTAGAAGAATGTCTGGTAGGTACCAAATACTCAGGGTTACCTATTATTACTATTATTTTAAGTAACAGTTATTGAGCACTTATTAGGCATTAAGTACGTAGCGTTAGAAGTTTTATATGCATTACCTAATGTAATGATTGTTGATGGTTTCAAAATGAACTGTGTGTTGTATATAAGTGATGAATCACTAAATTCTACTCCTGAAATCATTATTAAACTCTATGTTAACTAACTTGGATTTAAAGACAATTTAAAAATTAAAAAAAAAATTTTTTTAAAGTCTTAATACAAACTGCCAAAAAAAAAAAAAAAAGCATTCACAAGGGCTTTGATATTACTCTTCATGAAATGGAGCTCAATTCCTTTCCTCCTGAATGTGGGCTGTACTTAGCGACCTGCTCCCAGTGAACAGAATAAGGCAGAAGTAGAAGTGTGTCACTTCTGTAACTAGGTCATAAGAAACATTACAGCTTGGTCATTCTCTCTTGGATCACTTACTCTGAGGGAAACTAGCTGCCATGCCATCAAAAAAGATCCATGTAGGTCCTCCACCCTAGTCAAGCCTTCAAATGATGGCAGCCCCAGCCAACATCTTGACTACAGTCTCATGATCCAGAACCATCCAGCCAAGACACTCCTGGATTCTTGACCCTCAAAGATTGTGTGCAATAATAAATGTTTGTTGTTTTAGTCTGATAAGTATGGGGTGATTTGTTAGACAGTAATAGATAACTAATACAATGATTGTTACACAAAGTCCCCCTTGGTATCCTTTAGGAAGGTTGTAAACTCAAAACATAAATGAGTAAAGTAATCAGGAACTATATCAAACCAGACAGCACGTGCCTCTGTAACAAAGACAGCTGCCACTCCATTTCAGCTGATTGTTATTAAGTACTTTTTCCAGAAATATAGATATTTTGGTGAGAAACCTCCTGAAGTTAAACATGAGTTTACATTTTAGAAAATAATGTGTAGACCAAACAAAACATTGCCAGAAAGTCACCATTTTGAAACATTTGGACTGGATGCTTAAAATATTTGAACTAGATGCTTATATAATCAAGAAAAATAGTTACTTACTGAATGACTGTGTCCAAAGGGATTGCTTTATGGCTCAGCATCAACATCAAAGGGGTTTCTAGCAGCCAGCAAAAAGCTCTTCCTTTAGTTCCATCCTACATATATTTTTTCTTGATAGCTTAGATAGAGAAGGTATCAAAATTTGTGACTGATAAGATGGTAGGGGGAGAGTGGTAACACATCCAAAAACACTTTAACAAGAGGCAATGATAGCTCAAATCCAACAACATGGAATTTGACAGACACGAAATTGGAAGCTGTGTACCTGTCCCCCAAATGCCAAGTGCACCAAGACAGGAAGTGGGAGGCAAAATGTATGTGTTGGTCATGAGGCAGCTCGTAGGGGAAGGGACAGCAGTTGAGGTGAGATATGCCCACTAGCCTCAGATAAGTGGGTGGGGAAAGTCCTAGGAGCAGAGAGGAAGAAGATGGACCAGGCACATGTAGCCTTAGGGGAGCCTGGCAGCCAGTGAAGGACTGAAGGTCCCGGCCAGTGGTCAGCATCAGGGAGGCACAGCTAAGGTTGCAGGTGGTACCGAAGGTGGGTATGGCATGGATCCCATCCTGGAAGGTTGACAGCCAGCCATCAGCTGAAAATGCAAACAGAAGACTGTCCAGCAGGGGGCATGGCCTATCTACCTGGACTGGGGGCCAGGGGCTTGGTCACATGGAAAACTCAGTCACAAAGGCCAACATCCAACACACAAGTTGGAATCACTTGCTGCTGTCATGCTCCAACTCATCCAAGAGTCCTTGCTTCATTAAGGTGAAATGGGAAAGGGAGGAAGGGAAGGACTCAAGCTCATAATGATGGCTCCCTGGAAGCAGACTGAGGACTCACTATATTCAGTACCTGGGGAGAGTTCTCAGTCTTCAGCCTGGGGTCCCATTTCCATTCCTTAATATGCTTCTCACTCCTGGCTTTGAGGTCACCTGGAAAATCTGTGCTGTCACCAGACTAATCCTTACTTGACACTGGCTGGATAGTCATGGAATAGGTATCCAGCTCTTGTTCTATTTCTTACTAGTTCCTGTCTGTTGGATCTTTATTGTGAGTATATGCCACCAAGTTACTGGTAAAGAGCTTTCAACAACTTTCCCAAACTGGGAACAGAACTGGCTTCAGTGCCTGAGTGGGGCTAAGTGCCCCTCTCTTTAATGGCTGAAGGTAGGCTGGGGCAGGAATGCAGGTAGTTCTTGGATACAGGACACAAGAGGGCAGTAGTGAGCTGAGGCCAGGCCACCTGGCTTTAGGCTGTCAAGTAATAGGGGAGATAGGAAACAGTTTTCAACAGGGGCATAATGTGATCAGAGCTTTCCTTTGGCAAGATCCTTCCAGCAATGGGGTGTATTCTGGGAGATGGGAAGACACACAGACTGGAAGTGGGTGGCTGCACTTGTCTTACAGATGACTAGTAAAGTCCCAGAATTCCCACAGACCAAAGCTTTCAGGCCGTTTAAAGTTTTCCCAGTAAGCTTAAACTCCTTCTTCACATTTTGCTTGTATGACTCCTAATTTCAGGTCTCAGAAAGTCCTTTCCTGTTCTGAGTCCCAAAGACTAAGTTAGATAACCTTCCCCTGGAGCCGCAGTGTGTCCTAGTCTATCTCCCCACTAGATACTAAGCTCTTTGAGGGCCGTGCCCACAGCCTGTTCAGCTATGGCTACAGTGCCTAGCACTGAACTTAGCATAGAGAACTTGACCTGGAAAGGCTTTTTGAAAAGAACAAATGGTTCACTCCTATCTCTAGGAGGGACTGCCTGACGCTCACCCATATCAGACGAATTTTTTCTATGGCTTCTATCAACACACTCAAGAGATCATTTCCAGGATTAGAGAGCTGTCCACATTCCTCCATGGAGCCAGTTTAATACACACCCACACGTGCATGTGCACACGCATGCACACACACACACACACACACACACACTTAGATTGCTGAAATTAAGTTCATGGGAAGTAAAGAGCAGGCAGACTAGTCTGGCTTTCTAAAAGCATCTCAATCTGATGCACTACAGGTCTCCGAACCTCTCACAATCAGGAAAAAGGGTGTTTCCAGAGCCTGCGCAAGCCAGAAGAGAATCAAGACATTGTGATGTGTTTGGCCTCAGAAACTCCAGGCCTGGCAACTTGGAGTACAGAAAACTTATCTCCTTTCCCAAAGAGAAATGAACAAATAAACAAATTCAGATCAGCCTCCTGAATGTGGCAAACACATGGGATCCTTTATGCTTTTGCAAGGGAGCAAAGAGAGGATTTGGGCTATTGTGTGACTTTAGCTCTGATGAGGTCCCTGCAGAGTTTGGTGCTGGGTGGCATGGTTGAGCTGGCCTGAGCCCACGCTCTGTCCTAAAGCCTTAGGCCCCAGTCCCAGCTGTGCTGCCTTTTGTCATTCGGGAGGACGTCAAAGGGGATCCACTCCAGGCTCCCCTTAAATATTCTGGTTAAAACGCACCTAGGAATAAGAATTCCCAGGCTCCCTCAACTAGAGAATAGCCCTTTCTGTTCTTCTGATCAAATGTTTCACTTTTACAAGTCTAAAATTACCATTTAAAGTAGTAAACGAGGGGTGCCCGGGTGGCTCAGTTGGTTGAGTGTCCAACTTCGGATCAGGTCGTGATCTTACAGTTTGTGAGTTAGAGCCTTGCATCAGGCTCTGTGCTGACAGCTTGGAGCCTAGAGCCTGCTTCTGATTCTGTGTCTCCCTCTCTCTCTGCTCCTCCACCACTCATGCTCTGTCTCTCTCTCAAAAATAAATAAACATTAAAAAAAATTATAAAAAAAATAAAGTAGTAAAAAAAGGGGCACCTGGATGGCTCAGTCAGTTAAGCATCTGACTTTAGTCAGGTCATGATCTCACGGCTCGTGGGTTCGAGCCCCATGTAGGGCTCTGTGGTGACAGCTCAGAGCCTGGAACCTCCTTCAGATTCTGTGTGTCCCTCTCTCTTTGTCCCTTCCCCACGTGTGTGTGTGTGCGCGCTCTCTCTCAATAATGAATAAACATTTAAAAAAAAAAAAGTAGTAAACGATAGGGGCCAGTCTGCATTGCATACAGTAGATAAAACAGACTAAGCAAAGTCTGAGAATGTACTGTGGCCAGGCACTATCCTAAGAACTGAAGAGACATAGCCCTTGGTCTCAAGGAGTTTCCAGCCCACTGGGACACAGATATGGTAACAGACAAGTAGACTCCATTCTAAATGGTGAGTGCTATCCCAGAGGCAAGTGAAAATAGCTCAGGGACTTCCGACAACTACTCTTAGAGTAAGGAGGGTTTTTACAGAAGATGTGGCATCTCAGTGGGCTTTAAGGGATGAACAGAAGTTTGCCAGGTTGATAAAGGTGAGAATATCCTTCTAGTGAGAGGAATAGTCAGAGGAAGGTATGGAATGGGCTTATACGTTGAGTAAATTAGAAGTTTTCATAGGTGGCTGGCACGGAATTTTCCATGTAAAGAAGAATTAGGCTTGAAAGGCTGGAAATTAAATGTAAGGCAACAGAAGAATCATGCAATCATGGTTTATTTTATATCACCTTGGGAACACTACCCTTCAGTGTGTTTATAGAATGTAGATTGCCCTTTAAGTGATCCAGCCCAGTGGAATTAGATTTCTTTCCCCATCATCTCCGAAATGTAAGCAACACGTTCAATATTCTCAGAAAAAATAACTATTGTCATTGGGGGCGTAGACATGTTTTAATCCGTGATGACAGTTTGTCTTGAATCATACACCGCTTGTATCTCATTGAACCAGGCTTTGATGGTAGGCGGCTTCCTCTGATCGGCTGCCTCACTGAGCGGAACTCTGAAGCAGCGGAAAGCAAAATAATGAGCTCCTTTTGTCAAGGTGCCTCTGCTTGGTGCGTGGAGTCTTGGGAGATTGAGGACATCAGCCCCAGCTCTCACTGAGAAGGATTTCACATGGCCTTATCTCAGGGCCTAAGTCCTCCTTTTCAAGGATAGTGCCAGTACCCCAAAAACTCTTTGGGGGAACTAAGTCTCAATTCTTTTCCAAGCCTGAAATGTGGCATGCTGACCTACCTGTCCTGCAGCTACAGGCAGGAACAGAGGTGGTGGGAGGGAAATGGGAAGATATGAAGGCCTCCTGTAGTGCCATTGGCATCTGACAAGAAGCCTTGTAGTGCCTTTTGGGGTAGTGTGATGCTTGTTTCTCTTTGGAGTGAGCACAGCTCTGGGAGGTGGGTGCTTCTCTCTTCTCTGCCCCAGGCATTCCCCTGAGGAAAGTGATCCTCAGAACCAGGAAAGAAAGGTGGTCATTTAGAATGAATCATATTCTATGTAGGGCAGAAGGGATGCTAATGCTCAAACATGGTATGGAGGAGATGATAGGACAGAGGGCAAAAAGCAGGGGCCTGGACCGTAGACAGGTATGCAGAAAGCCAAGTATTGTATATAGTCAAGCACGTGACCTTGCACTTGAGACCTCCTTCTCAGAGCATCCCACAGGAAAGCCTTTGACAGTCAGCTGATGGAATTCTTCACCACTGTCAGACTCCTGGACATCACATTTCTGATATGTTGTTTCTGCTCAGCTAGACCATGTCCTGTCATGGGAAACCAATACCTTCCCAGACAGCTCATTCTCCCATTGAATGGCTCTGGCTGAGAGAAACTGCTTCCTCAAGTAGGGAAGAAGCCTATCCTGCTATAACTTGTAGCCACTGGTCCCGAGTTTTGCTGTGGAGAGCTCTGCTACAAGCCAGCCCTTTTGGTCCAGGAAGCTGCTTTGAATATTCTGGGTCTTCCCTTCTGGAAGCTGAATATTACTGAGTATTTCAACCACCCTCATGTGCAAGCCCTGGTCCCTGAGAAGTCAGGTCACATCTTCTTCCCTCTGGAAGTCCCTACCTGAGGTCTTAATCCAGGTTTATACCTCCTCCTCCCCCACCCTCTGCGCAAGTAGAGACAGGCTTTGATTCCAGCCAGTGCCACCACCTGAGGCAGGCCCCTCACCCAGCCGACAGCAGTCTCATCTCACTGTGAGTGGTGCCTGTGTTAATGTCTCAGTGGCGTGTGGTCTCTGCTGATGGCTGTGCCGACTGTCACCCCGGCCAGGCGCAGGAAAGAGTACTGATGGCCTGTGGTCTGGTGGGCACAAGGCTCGCAGGCTGCTGTAGAGGGTGAGGCTGTTCATCATCTTTCTGCCCAGTTGCCGAGGGTGCTGGGAGTATTGTGCAATGAGCAGGATCCAGGAAATGACATTTGGAGTTACTTCTGGGCAGCCTGGCTATTCCAAGGTATCTGTGCCCAGAGGCACCAGGCAAATGATTAGCTAGTGCCCTGCCACTTGCCTGGCAGCAGGAGGAGAGCGCTCCCATTTCTCATGGGCTCCCCACGAGATGGGTTTTTTTTTCTTCTGGAAAGGAGTGAGTGTCAAGAAGAGTGCACACATGCACAACACGGAGCCAATTATCCCTGCTCCAGGAATTGGGGATGTCCTCGATCACGGGATCCCCCAAGGGAACCCTGCACTTCAGTGCCCATGCCTCTACCCACACCATCCATCTGCACATGGGCAGGAGAAGTGGCTGTATTAGCTGGATTCAACTCAGCTGCTTTTATTCTTGGGTCCTCCCTGGGGAAATAGCTAATACGCATGAAATACAGGAGGGTAGGAGGGACAAGAGCAGGAGCTGAAACACTCAGAGCTTGGCACGAGCCTTGGGCCCTGAAGGAGTTAAGGGTCAAAGAGCACCCAGGGGAGCAGTGTTAGAGAATTGAGGAGAGTCTGACCCTGTAGAACCATCTTTTCCACTAAACCTAACCTAGTTCTTCTCAAACTCTGCTGCCCACAGCCCTATTCTCAATCAAGTATGACTGCCTTATCTCAACTCTAAACTCAATCCAACTCTGACTTCACCTTGACCTTGATCTCCTCTGGTCCCCGGCTATTCCCCCAAACTCCTACCCTGACCACACCTTGGCAACTCCACCAGACATGACTGCACCACCACTCTGGCCTCAACTTGCACACAGTAGGAAAAAAAAACACAGTAGAATATGCCCCAGGCACACCTCACCTAACCCAGCCCTTGGCCAGACCCTGACTCTCCTCTCAGCCCTCAGCTTGTTTCAGAGGCAGAGGGTGGAAGGGTCTCACCAGTAGCTGGGGAACAGACTCTAAGCCACAGAACTGCTTTGCCATGTTGTGTTTGTCCTTCCTACCTCACCCTCCCCACACCAGTACACTTCAAGTGGCTCAGACATTGTCTTGTTCCTTAGACAAGTTTTAATGGGAAACATCCTGACTTGGTTACTTGTTGCTTTTGTGTCCTCAGTCAGGGGACTTGGCTGAAGGCACTGGCCATCACTCTATTTCCTGCCTGCTCTGTGCTGGGTCAAGGGAGGAGGGTTAGGGCAAGGTGGATATAAGGGACTATCTTTTTTCCCCCATCCCTTCCTTTGTCTTCGTTTTCTAGGCTATGAAGGAGACACAGAGGAAATAGCTGCATCATTGTTTAAAAATCATCTGGTTTTGGGGCGCCTGGGTGGCGCAGTCGGTTAAGCGTCCGACTTCAGCCAGGTCACGATCTCGCTGTCCGTGAGTTCGAGCCCTGCGTCGGGCTCTGGGCTGATGGCTCGGAGCCTGGAGCCTGTTTCCGATTCTGTGTCTCCCTCTCTCTCTGCCCCTCCCCCGTTCATGATCTGTCTCTCTCTGTCCCAAAAATAAATAAACGTTGAAAAAAAATGTTTAAAAAATCATCTGGTTTTGTTCCAGTCGTATTCAAATGTTCTCAGGACAAAACTAAGACTATGGCTATCTCCTAAGCAGAGACCAGTCAAATCTTCAAAGTGAATTTGAAATGACTGGACTTTGGGAGGAATGAGGTAAACAAGAAGAGGGTCAAAGAGGTTTTCACTGACAGGGGTGGGGTGGGGTCTCTTGGTTTAGGGTTTCTTCCTCCTCTAGACACATACCATGACTTTTTAGGATTTAGAGCAGCAAGAGCCACATGGAAGTAAGAGGGCTCTTTGTTAGGGGTCAAGCCTCCGTCGTCTCAGAACAGGAAAGGATATTTTTTTCCTTAGGAAAATAAGAGGGAAGCAATGAATGGAGAGTATAAGTGGAAGCCCTATGAGGGCTCCTTTGACCCAATCTATGAGCTGGAAAATCTCTTTTAAATGCCTAGAAGCTACTAGAACGGGGAGAGAAAGTTAACATTTCCCAAGAGTGAAAAAAGTCAGTATTAAGTAGTGATGGATAAGAGTTCTGTTTGGCAAGGAAGAAATATGACTTTTATCTAACTGGGTGTGTGTCTCTTTCATCCTATGGCTTGGACTCCTGCTTATCTGTCTTTCTCTGTCCAAGCAGCTTTACGGATGCACTAGTCCTAACCTGATTTTGAGCTCCTTTGATGTGGTCTTTACAATGAGCAGGGCATCAACAGTCCTGCCAGACCAGAAGCCTAGTATCTCATCCCATAGAGATTTCCATTAGAGAGATATGAAAGTCCCAATGGCCATGAGTGGGTAAATGTTTCCCCATAGTATAGCTGACTTTCTTATTGTGGATAACTATGTAACTTATGCTATCATTTTAACAAAAATCACATCAATTAAAGAAATGAATAGGTCATTCATTCTTAAAATAATAGCCACTACTGACTGAGTACCTACAATGGCCATGCATCCAGGCTGGATTAGCAGCTGCTGGGTGTGCGGTAAAGACCCCTCCTTCATTAAGTAGGAGAGTAATTGTCGTGATGTCTGCAGCTCCCACAGTGTGTCTATCGTAACAACTGGAATCGGTGATTTTTTTTTTTTTTTGGTATTTTTCTCTCTTATTTATTTATTTATTTATTTATTTATTTATTTATTAAAATGTTTTAAATATGAAATTTATTGTCAAATTGGTTTCCACACAACACCCAGTGCTCACCCAACATGTGCCCTCCTCAATGCCCATCACCCACGTTTCCCTCCCTCCCACCCCCTGGAATCAGTGATTTATTATGCCTTTTCTGATTTTTCCATGCTGGAATCTTGGGACAATACCAAATTGCAGGTAAACGTTGAAATATTCTGTCTCCATAGGGCTAATTTTTTTATACCAAGTACACTTATGGCTGATAAACATCACAAAACATTGGTATTTCCAGCCCGATCTCTACCTCCAAAGCTACTTACAGAAATGGCTCAATATCTATATGCTGTTTCAACCCGGTTGAGAGGTGGGGATGGTTCCAGGTGTTGCTGTGGTACAATAAAGGTGAAACTGAATGTAAGGTGACCATAGGCTTATAAAATAATAAAAGTTGGGTCAGGATTCCAAAATAATTTCAGAACATGGCCAAAGTCATACTCTAGTATGATAACCACCAAAACAAATATGAAAATTAGAGCTCATGGTAGTAGGTGCCCGAGATAAAAGCCAACAGAAGAGAAAGGACATGAGAGTTGTCAAACATAGGTCACAGTCATCTCCTTGGCCAGTGGTGTTCCCGTCACTCCCTTTTGCAAAGCCAAGGGCCTTGTCCCCATGGGTGTGGGTCTTCAGGTCCTTCCCTGGAGGGTGAACCCAGGAGTACTATTATCCATGGGGGATTTGTACTGAAGGGAGGGTCCTAGGTTCAGGTTGGACTAGGAGGGGACTGGCCCAGGACAGCCTCCAACAGCATCACTATAGGAAGAACCTAATCAGAAGGAAGCTCAGTGCCGACGAGCTGCATCTACATGGGTGTGAGCCAACAGACTCCCAACACAGGAACTGGAGCAGGTTGGGATGCTATACACTCAGTGGGCCGAGGCAGGATGTCCAGGCCCAGGCTCTAAAGGGAAGGAGCGCCAGAGGATGGCAATGTTTGGGGCTGGCTGTGGAGGACAGGGAATGGCTTTAAGGGCTAGCATCCAGCCAGCAACCATCCCTACTTTGTACTTGTGTGGCTTTCTGAGAGACCAAGCAAAGGGCTGGAGCTGAATAGCTGAAAGCATCCTCCACTCAAATCAGCAAATTGTCCCTTGAGAAAATAGACCAGGCAACTTGTACAATGAAGAGGCAATTAGGGAAGCTGCCTTCCCCCGAGAGAGTCACCACCCCGGAGACATAACCTACACCCCTTCCGCACATACATCTCCGCTCTGCAGAACCAGAGATAAATAGCAAAGGCCACTGGGCTTCAGCTCCATTTATTATTATTCAGAAATAGCACTGCGGAGCTTTCTCAAAGTCAGCTGCGTGATGTAGGCAGCCAGTGCTGCAAGATGATTTATGGGACCTGAGAGGAGATATTTCCGGTGACCGCTATTATCCAGACACAGTCAGAGAACACTACGGGACAAGGGAAGCACGTAGCTTTATTTGGCCACGAACTTAATAAACCTAGGAGGAGGGCAGAGTGGAAGAAAGAACACGTCCAAACAGAGGTTTAGTAGGCTAAAGGAAAAGGGACCAAATCCCCCAGGGAATGTGAGCAGCATGAGCGAAAATCTGGAAGCCAAAGCTGGCTCCAGAGGAGAGAGAGAAGGAGGCGGGGCAGGAAGTGCCAATTGTCCTTTAGGTGTATTAGGCGGAGGCCCACCCTCAGCCATTCACGACTCGAGCAAATACACCCATGGCCCTCCCCCTAAGGGGTTTATCATCTAGCTGGTCAGAGAAAATGTGCAAAAATACACGGAGAACCAGGCAAAGAGCTTGAAAGTATCTATCTATCATGTGTCCTAGAGGATTGTTCACCTCAATGGACAGATCATATTGCACCCAAGACCTATGTGGAGAAGGTTCCAGAAGGAGGTGATCCAGATGGAAACAGCCATAGGAACACCGAGTAAGATTCTCTTTCTGAGAGTCATCACTTCTTTGGGGTCACCCATTGTGATTCCTAACTCTCCCGGTTAAACAAAACTATCTTGAAAAAATGAAGACAGTCTGTCCCCCCACACCCTGTGTAGGTGGCTGGTGAGACACCCATGCCCACGTCCTAGGCACAAGGGAGGAAAGCCTAATTTTGCTATGTTCTAGCACTGCTCTGATGTGCGAACAGTCCCTAATGGGCCCAAAGTGGTTTATATGGTGTCTCAAACCCCTATCTTCACTCGGTGACCATGAGCTCCTTGAGGACCAGGGCTAGGCACAGGTAATGAAGAAAGTGGCACAGGGCCTGGCTTATAGTAGTGCTCTAAGAGGGAACAACCTGATTTTGGTCAATTACAGGCTGGATTCCTAGACTGTTCTCAGGGCAGACACACAAACCTAGATGGTCAGGTCTAGGTCAGCAATGTCCCACAAACAAATTTATATTCTAATCATCAAGCCTGCCATTTTTGGCCTCATGGTGCAGCACTGAGGAATCAATACAGATTTTTAGGGAAAAAGATGTCTCTAACTTAAAATAGCCCTGGTACCACAGGATGAAAGCAAAACCATCTTGGGCCGCGCCCCCCCCCCCCCCCCCACTACCAACAAACCTCACTCCATTGCTGAGGCATGGGCAGCAAGGCTGGAAGCTCTCTGGCTCCAGCTTGCCCCCTCCCAGCTGTTGGCTCAGGGAGGTGAAGCCAGAATGCTCTTCTCCCAAGCTCCCAGGGTCAGCAGCTTTGCCTCCTTGGAACAGAGCTTCATCAGTCTCTAGGTTCCAGGAGCTTGGTTTCCTCAAACGCCATCTATAACCCCTGCCTTCTCCAGGGCAAGCTTAGCAGGTTGCAGGACCAGAGCAGCTGGTCTAGCTACAGGGCGAGGCCTAGAAAAAGCTCAGACACCACCTAGCCACAGTCCTGGGCCCTATCAGCTCTCCATCTCTACCTTGGCCTGGCCTTTGTGTGCCTGACAAGGCCCTCTGGGGGACCCCAGCACCCCCCAGAGTGAGACTCCTATTACCTCTGCACGCCCCCTCCCCACGCCGCCCCAGCTCTGCTTTCTCCCTGCCCCCAAAGGCGGCTCCATGCAGGACTCTCAGTTTACAGCCAGTCACCTCACCATGCCTGGAATTTTATTCAACACTGCCATGGGTTCTAGCTTTGTCCCTAAATCACTCTGTGACCCTGCACAAGGCACTTGCCCTCTCTGGGCCTCAGTTCCTCCTCTGAAACATAAGGGCTCTTGACTAGGTCCTGGTGTCCTCCTGCTCTGTGAATCTCTGGTGCTGACATCTGATGAGCATTCGTTCTCTTTCCTTGCCTGGCGTCACCTGGATCCCTCCTACAAACAAGGACTAACACCTGCTGACAAGTACACCATGAACCCTTAAATTCCACCAGAGCAAGAAGTTAAACCAAACCACCTGCATCATGAGGACTCTGTCCTGAAGCACTGTTAGCTAGTGCACTATGTGGCGTGCTGGGTACCATCCACCCGTGCCCCACCTTTCTTTACCCTGTCTGTGCCCCAGGAGGCTGACCTGTGGGGAAGACATCCAGCCACAACCTTTATCCTGACAGTGGAGATCAGGGGGAAGGGGTTTAGCCCCCCAGCACCTCCCTGTGGGGTCGGTCCCCCCAGGAACCAAAAGGTCAGCTCCTTTCAGGGACCCTTCAGCGCCATCTGGTTCCAGTCGCCTGTGTTTTCGGCCCTTCCGGGCTGGGGTGGGAGGGATTCCTGCTGTTTCCAGCCCTGTGGGCCTTGCTCTATCCCCACGGTTTCCCCACACCCTGATACCACCTCTGTAAATTGTCTCTATTATTAAACTCTCCTCCAATTATCTAGTTTGATAGTGCCACCTGCTTCCCGCCAGGGCCCTGCCATCTGAGCTTGCAGTCTGGAGACTGAAGATCTGTATGGAAAACACAGGATGGAGGAGGGGGCTCAGAGGTGAACCTAAGAAAGCCCTAACTCACACGTCTACCTCCATTATACCCAAATAATAAAGCCTGCAAATGAAAGAAAGAGAGCATCCGTGGTGTTTTTACGTATCTTATTAAATGAGGACTCACCGGCCCTGTGTCATTAATTTCCATTTACCAAACTTAGTTTGTGAAAACTTTTTTTCAGATCGCTCTCCTTGGCAGTTTTCAATGACACACACACACAGTTTGCTCTGCTTTTTTGCAGACAACGTGCACACCGAGAGGCGTTTGCCCCTGTGTCTGGAGTTCCAGTCAAGTATCACTGTCCATCCAATCCCAGGGCTGGTGGCTCCTGCGCCTGTCTTGCCACTGCTCCAAGAATGCAGCAGCACTGGAGGCTTTACATGAAAAGGCCCCAGTGACCCTTATTTAGCCGAGAGGGTCTCTGTCACGCCCTCCCCAGGATACACAGGAGCCGGGCAGCCCACACTCTCCTCGGCAGCTTCCGGCCAAGACATGTTGGAAATGGCATTCTTCCTGTCTATTCCTCCAAAAAAAGCCTGCCTGTAGTGGAGAGCTTGGGCTTTTTTTTTTTTTTTTTTTTTTTTTTTTGTCGTCTCAATATCCTTCATCTCTCCCAAGGTCTCGTTGCCAAAACCTCTTCACCCATTCTGTCTTTTGCCTTATTCCCTTTTCTTTGTCCCAACTTCCGGTTCCTTTTTCTGCCCCCTCCCCCTGACCCCCCGGGTATCTACCCACAGGGAGTGACTCGAATATACTAGAAGTAAAATCCTTGCAACAGAGGGAATGGCTTCTAGAAATAAACCCTTGCTTAGTTGAATTTCACGGAAGTCACATTTTTTTTTTTTTTTTCTTTTTAGTCCCTGCTGAATCAAGCACAGCTCTGGGCTCACACGGGGAAGGAACTCAATCCATTCTAACTGAGACACTGATCAAGAGGGCAATCTACCATCCTGGTTTGCTCAGAGGGATCCCAGTTTAGCGTGGGAAATCCTACAGTCCCAGGCACCCTGGGAGCGCTATTCACCCTTCTCTAGCCAACTTCGTACCCACTCAGCCTGCTACTGCTACCACATCTCACACATTGGCAGTCGTAGGTCAGGTTCTCTGAGAGCTCAGCCTGCGATGGGGGTTCTTGAGGAAATGGCTTAACTGAGGCCGAGCTCTCCTTGCAGGGGAGGAGAGAAGCAGGGCAGGGAAGGGAGCAGGGCATGATATGAGTTCAGCTGACCTCTAGGCTCAGTCTGCTCCACAGGGAGCGTGAATGGCACCTCAGGCTTATCCCATCTTGGGGCAAGCGGTGGGGTTTGAAACACGCATCTCGATCTGGCATTAGTTCTGGCCCATCCCCGCAGGAGGGGCACAATGTCCCAGGCATTTCTGGGTGAGGCAGCTCTCACCAGAGAGGGCAATTCCACCGAGGAGGGTACAGCTCTGAGCTTCTGGACACCAACACAAATGGCACCTGGGGGACAGATGGACTGGCCTGTGACAGTCCATCCTGGGCGGGGGACCAACGGTGTCCACAACACTAAGGCTCCAGCCTGATATCTGGGATGCTGAGGGAATGCCCTCAATGCCTGCTGCCAGTCAAGCTGTGGCCTCCTTCCCACTTCCCTGACACACCCCCAGACCTCACAAGTGTGGCTCTACCTCAGTTTTCTGTGTCTCCTTCTCAGCACTGACCTGACACCCTTCTTGGCTAAGGCCTGGCCCCCCTAGAATATACCAGTCTTTCCCAGAGACTGAATCTTGCCCTGATTCTCCCATCCCTGGCTGGATTGTGCTTTAAACCTGCTGAAGCTGTGGGTCTCTGACCCCCCCCTAGCCTGAGTGAGTCTCTATAACCCTAAGTCTGGCAGGTGCTCTGTCTGTCAGAAGGACCCACTAGACAGAGACACAGAGAACATGTGGCCCCAGGTCTTGAGGCACTGAGGGCTCTGCCTGTGGGCTGCAGATGGACTTCATGGGGCAGGAGAGGTTCTAACCCTGGTTTTTCTTGACCTGGAGGGATAGTCTCACCCTGCTGCAGATGCTCCAGCATGCCTTACAACTTGGCCTGCAGAGATTTGGACAGAGTCAGTACCGTAGCTTTTTGGAAATGCAGTTTTTACAAGTATCTAAAACATGTGCCTCGTGAACCTTGGATGCTTCACCCATTTCGTTGGCGCCTCACCCTTTCTCAGTGCCCCTCTCTCCACCACCACACTTAACTCCCAGAACATCTGCCCAAGGGCTTTGCTTAGAGCCACAGAAGGCCGCTCTGCCCCAGCACACGTCAGTCTGAAGTGCTCAGAATTAACGTCCCTTGAGAGCAGCACTGAACCAATGACTGAAGGGAGCTGGTATACAAATACCCCGGCTCCCTCACCTCTCGGGGATGCTCGTCCTGAGGCATGTATTTTACCCCCTTTCCCAGGATTTCCCCCTGGGTTTAAGCGCTGCCTGCCTGCAGTGGTGCCTGTCCTGCTAGCATACTCTTACTGCTGCTTCCCTCACCTCGTCTTAACTCCCCACCCTACCCATATATCTTTCTCAATAAACTACATGCTCTTGAATCCATGTTTCTGGGTCTGTTTCTGGGGGAAGAGCCCCTCCAAGGCAAAGCTGGAGCAGCCAGAGCCAGATCTGCCACACACGGTGCAGGTCCCCTGTAGGGTGTGGCTACATACCTGAGCCCAAAGGTCAGGATCCCTGCGGGAACTCTTTCCACACCAGACCCTTCTGCACTGAGGAGCCCTGGGGAAGGAAGTGGCAAGCCTGGCCAAACGTCTTACCAGAGTGCCGACACCCCATTAGGATTCAGAGGCGCTCTCTGCTTTCTCTAGAGGCCAGCTGATCTCGGGAGGTGATTCTAATCAGGGATTTGATCATCCTAGAGATGATTCCTTGAGCATGCTCATTCTTCCCAGGCTCCCTCAGGCCCCTTAACAACATTAGACTGCAATTTCAAGTTTATATAATTTGGTGCTTAATGCACCTTACTACTAGCCCAGAACAACTGAAGTAACTTGCTGAGATGTCAGCTTCATGTTGGAGCTACTCAGCATGTGAGCAGGGGGTGGGGGAGTCTAGGAAGGAAGACTACACCAGAAGTCCAGTTCCCTGGTCTTCAAAGCCTTGCTATGCAGACCCAAGTATTCTGCCTTTCTTCAACGAAATGATCAGGGAGCTGCCACCAAGCCAAGCTGCCTGGTCCTGACCCCTCCTTGGGCCTGGGCATCACCCCTGCTCAGCAGGGCCTATCTGTCCAAACAGCTGCTTGACATCTTCTCTTAGACATCTCACAAGCATCTCACATTCATCACATCTAAAACTTCACTCTGGTCTTACTCCCTAAACCTGTTCTTCCCCCAAGCTTGTGCCTCCTGTCTCAGTAAATGGCATGGTCACTCACCCCATTACTCAAGCTGGGAACCCAAGTTTCATCTCCAATTCTTTCCTTTCCCCTACATCCAATCACCAGCAGATCCAAATGTATCTCAAATCCAGCTGCTTCTCCCTCCCGCCAGCCGCCATAGTCCAGACCACCATCATCTCTTGAGTGAAGTATTCCAATAGTCTCCCAAATGACTTCCCTGCTTCTACTTTTACCCATATGGAAACTACTCACTCCAGACCAGCCAGACAGATGCTCCAGAAAGGACGGTCAGACCATATCTCTCCGCATCTAAAATTCCCCAATGTTGCCTACTGTACTGAGAATTCTCTGCCACAGGGTACTATGTGATGAAGCCCCTGCCCGATTCCTCAACATTATCTCAAGCCCTCTTCTTCCTTCCTTGCCACGTTCCAGACACACTGGCCTTCTTCTGACTCTGAGAATATGTCAGGCTCTCTCCCACCTCAGGGCCTTTGCACGTGTTGTTCCCTCTGCCTAGAACACTTTTCCATGGCTCTTCAGGTTGGCTAACTTCTTTTCATTCATTAGTGCTCAGGCCAGAGGCCTCTCTAACATCTCACCTTGGAGCAAAGCCCTTCCACCTCGGATTTATTTCACATCATCCTGTTTATATATTTTATGGCATTTATCACACTGTAATCATTTGATGTGTTTCTCATCTATCTCTCACACCAGACTGTGAGCCCTGTGAGGGCAGGGGCCATGCCAGTCTCATATTCCCAGCAATTAGCACAGTGGCCAACATACTGTAGATGACTACTTTAGTAGTCTGTTGCTGCGTAACAAACAGCATGAATTTAGCAGCTTAGGACAACACAAATTTATTATCTCATAGTTTCTGGAGGTTATAAACTCAGGCATGACAAGGCTGGATTCTCTACTCAGGGTGTCACTGGGCTGAAATCAAGATGTCAGCCAGGACTGTAGCTCATACCTGGGACCCAGGGTCCTCTTCTAGCTTTACTAATTGTTGGCACAATTCATTTCCTGGGGTTGTAGGAGTGAAGTCCCGGTCTTCCTGCTAGCTGTCAGCTGGGGCCACTCTCGGCAAGCAGAGGCCACCTGCAGTTCCCCGCCTTGTGGCCCCCACCGGCAGTTCACAGCATGGATGTTTGCTTTTTTTCAGACCTTGACAGCATATGTCTGCGGCTCACCTTTCTGCATCCGGCCAGAAGAAACTCTGCTTTTAAAAAGCTCATGTGATTAGGTCAGGCCCAAGTGATTGGGAACCTTTACTACATCAGCAAAGACCCTTCATAGTGGTAGGCAGGTTAGTGTTTGAATAACTAGAAGAAGTAAGTATATACCGGGGGCCAGGAGTCTTGGGGCTCCATCTTGGAATTCTACCAACACAGTGATCAGTACATATTTGCTGAATGGAAAAAAAAATGGACCTCTTTCTGACCATCTATTTGTGTAAGCAGCCTATATGACTGGTCCAGGCCTATGTGACTCCATCTTTAGATATAAGGCAGGCAGTTAAAAAAAAAAAAAAAAAAGGCCTAGTGGACAATGCAGACAAAGGAAAAGACAGACACATTCAAGCTGGGAAACATGGGTTCAAGCCCCAGCTTTGCCACCATCTTGCAGTGAGAAATTTTGGGAACTTGGGTGATTCACTACTGCTTCTGACTCTCAATTCCTTCATCTTTCAAATGGACATAAAATACCTATGTCATGGAATGGAAAAGATTGAATCCATCTATCCATCCATCCATCCACCCATTCATCCATCTACCCACCTACCTATCCATACCTCTTCCTGTCTTTCCCTCTCTGTCTCTCCCTCCTTCCTCCCCTCCCTCTCCCATTGATACACCTGGCATAACATAGGAGCCCCAGTGGAAAGTGGAAGGATAGGACTGGATTTTCCAGCCATGCAACATTGAGGAGTTGGGTGAACAGGCATATCACCCACCACTGGGCTGACGTATTGTAGGACTACGGAGTGTGCAGGTCTAGAGGAGAGCAGTTGAGTACCTAAGACTATGGAAACTCACTCCAGAAAGATTAAACAACCTTGAATATTCTTTTCAGAGAAAATACAATCACTTTAGGTAATACCTCAGCCTCATGCCTGAGCAGCCCTGGTCAGGAACACTCAGCAAACAACTCTGTTTTCTTTGATTCTCTGCATTAGTTCTCATGTTTAAACCAAATGGAATTTGACAACACAGACAAGCTTGCAGACACACCCCGTCCACTGGACTTAGCTAGAAACCTCCTTCAATGTAGGGGAAAATATCCCTTTCTTCAATGTCTAAGCACCTCAGGGAAGATATGGGGGAGTCAATGTGGCCACTGGGCGGCCTGGCATTAAAATCTGCCTCGTATTGGTGGTATTTTCTGTCACATCAGTTGAGTGTCAACTGGTGACAAGCTAATTCCTTCCCCGTATCTGGGTAGAGAACCCTCTCTCCACCTCCTGATCTCGTCAACAGGATCCTTCCATCAATTCCCCCGAGACCCAGGTCGGAACACTCTGCCAAGTCATATATGCAGGAAGCCTTGCCTTCACCATTAACTCTGCTGGAGATACTCTTTTTAATTTCCATTTGGCTTGGAACCCATGTAAATGCTGAGCCCTGATCTAATTTCTAATTCATTTCTGTCACCCCATCAAATTTACTGGGTGAGAAAGGGTTTAAAGAGTTGGGCTCATGAAGTTCCAATTCACCTTTCTTTCCCCAGATGAGAGAAACATGAGGCCTAGGATTTTTTCCCCCCTGGGTCTTATTTGGCTTTGAAATGATGTGGTTATTCACTCCTAGATGGCAGCGACCCCATTTTCAACCACAAGCACCACAAACACACTCTGGGACCATCCCTCAGCGTTGTGGGTCACAGTCAGTGCAGGAAATGGGGAGAGAATTAGGCCAGCCAGGGTGAGTCCCGGTGAGCTGTGGTATGTCCAAGTCATAGGCACCTGCAGGCTGAGTCAGCCCATGTGAAGGCCTGAGCTCCTGCTGTCCTCCCCTACCCCTCCCCGACCTCCTGCCCCTGAGAGATGTCCTGCTGAGGGACATGTGGCTGCTCTAAGTGACTCTCAAACTATCTGCCTCCTCTGCAGCTTTCCTGGCCACCGGCCCCTCCCCTCCCCCACTACTGGCCCTGTCCAGGGTGCCTGATGCAAGTTGCAAGGTCTCAAGATTCAGGGATGTCTCAAGGACAGCCTCCAAGTCCACCACCCAGGCACACAAAATCCATACCTCAACCGCCTGACTGTGTGCTTTTTTGAAAGGCCGATCAGCCCAGAAGGGCCTCCCTGAATCAGTGGGACTAAAAGTGCACGCATGGCCTGTGCCTTGTCGAGTTCTCCAACTGCCCACGATGAAGGGAAGCTGCACGGAGGAGTGGCTCATTCAGCCTGTGTGGACTGGCTGCTTTCTGAGATGTGGGAAAGCAGCCAGCATGAGAGGGGGAGGGGACAAGAGGGAGAAGTTTCCACCAAGGCTGTGTGAGATACACAGCTTCTCCAGAGAAGCTTCTACGTCTTACACTGGGAGCCAGCACGACATAGGCTGTGCTTAGAAAGCCCAGGACTGTATCTGGCCTGCCCACGTGGCTCGTTCGGCCCACCAGATGTAAAAGTGTGATCTCCAGCTTGAAACAAGCCGGCCGGTCTGGCAGGCTAGGAAGAGGTGGGGTCCCTTCTGGCTGAGCGGGGACTCCTTCTCTTGTTCACCGCAGACCCGCCAGTCCTCATTGCCTCACCTCTACCTTTCACCTTATCTATCTAGCCTCGGTAGATAGATAACTGAGTCTAGGACCCCTGAATATCACAAGGTTAAGGGCTCAGGCTCTGCAGCCAGATCCAACTCGGGCCCAAATGCTGTTTCTTCCATTCCTAGCTATGCAACTGGTAACTTTTCTGAGCCTCCGTGTTCTTGTCTGTGAAATGGGCTTGATAATAATAATACCCAGCTCACATGGTTGGTCGTAGGGTTAAATGAAGTAACACATCAAAGATGCTTGGAAAAAGGGAAAGTTCTTGTTAGTATTCACTTAGGCTAAGATTATATCAGCCTGGGGGTGGGTATAAATTAAATGCATGGGAAGACATTTACTCTGATGACAGAAATCCTAAATAGCTGTGTGCTCAGCCACACTCTGTCCAAGGAAGGGGGAAGATGCCTTCCCTATGACTTTGCAAACTCACTATTCCCATCTCTTTGTGCCCATTTTCGTTCAATCATCGCATTCATTGTGGGGCACAAGGCACTGGGGGAGGCCTCCTGGGGAAGAGAGAAGAAGGAATCAAAGAAGAAGCCTCCATTCAGGGCTAAGTTACTTCCGAGTCTGCTTCCTCATCTGTAAGATGAAGAGAGATACCAGAAAAATTAAGACAGTGTGTAAAAGTGTGCAGCACAGTGCCTGGAACACAGTAGGTGCCCAATACATGATCATTCTGACTCCTTCCCTAAAGTCTATTAGAAAGACACAAAAACAGAGGCAAGTTCTGTCTTTTTCTCCACTCTCAAATCCATTATCCAAATCCCATTCAACCTCCAAGGCCCAGCTCAAATGCCAGCTCTTCCAGGAAGTCATCCCAGAATGACCTTGACCTCTCCCTGGGGCTCCTCAGCACTCTCTCCTGTCACCTGTGGCTGGTGGCACTTACCACCACATTGTGTGTAACAGCTATTTGTTTACGGTATATCATCTGCACTGGGCTGTGAGCTCTCTGGAAACAGAAACTGTTTCGACCCATTGTTGCATCACTGGTGCTGAGTGTGATGCCTGACACATGAGAACACACTCTGTGCATGTTTGCTGGATGAATGAGTGCAGACAGCAAAGCACTGGAGCAGGGTTGCTCTCTAGCTGTGTGCCACTGGGAAACTCACATACCCTCTCTGGATCTTTTGTCCATCTAGTAAAGTGAGGGGCTTGCACTACATTTTAGGGTTGCCTGCTTCAAGTTGCCCAATGCCCCACTAGAGAAGCCCATCTAGCAAGGAGAGCAACCCACAAAGTGAGCTAGGTCACCCACCCTGTTCCTAGGTCGGGTGCTGAGTGGAGAACTACCTCCGGCAGGGCGGCAGGGGAAGGAATGGAAGTCACAGTATGGGGACCAGGGACGGGAAAACAAAGGGAGCCACATGTCTCGTTTGCTGGGCCCTGCCCTCTTTGGTTAGACTAAAATCAACGCCCTGCTTCAGCAGCACAGAATGAGTCAAGAGTCAGCCTTGGGGTTGTCTAGTAAACGTAGCCTTCCATTAGTGGTGGTTCGAACGAAACCTTCCTGCTCACTCATCTGACAAACCTGGGGTTGTTTTCTATTCCAGAGCTTCCCTCCCTACAATTCTACTTACATCTTGAACTCCCAAGGCATATGCGTCTAAAAACAAGTAGAAATGAGGCATCACTACATCTCTACATCTCATCTCATCTCTGCATCTGTGCCAAAGGGGGGCTGTAGAGTCTGTCTACTTGACTAAAGCTTGTCAGAGGCAAGAGCCACACCTGGTTCACCCCTGCCTCCCCAGCAAAAAGCATGGAACCTGCTTCTCCATTTGTTGAATGAATGCATGTCAATGGCTGCAGAAACTCCAAAGGCACAAGTCCCTGTGGACCTGAGCAGATACGTGAGGCAGTCCCTGAGGAAAAAAAAAAAAAAAAAAAAGAACTCGTTCCCAATTTAGGGCCCTTAGGTGTAGAGTAGAGCCATGGTTAAAAAAAAAAAAAATTCTCTTCCCCCAATCACAATAAGAGCAGATTTCTAGTGATGTGCAGGTCCACACCTGCTGTTGTCATCTGCACTGGCTTCTACTGCACCACCCCCCCATGGTGTCTCCCGTAGAACCTCCCACCATGACATCAAACCGTAGCAGCACCAGCCTCCTGGGGGCTCTGAACTACCACACAGGACATATCTGGACCGCAGCTGGGGTGGCCACAAAGCTCTAACTCTTGTCCACACGCTCCCTTTTCTTTCCTGGTGTTGCTGGAGGACACCTGGGTTGCTGTGTGGTCTGGGGCTGCCTTTCAGAAAATCAGTCTCACTGGGAGGCATTCTGGACTCCGAAGACTTAATATCAGCAGCGGTTTTAAGTGTTTGGGAAAGCAGAGGGATGATCTCAGCTTGGCCGTAGTGCCTGCATTCACGGTACCTACCCCGTCAGTACCGGTCTGTCTTTACAAGCTGCTGAGCGAGATAGGCTGGACAAGGAGACATCTCCTGTGGGCCGCACTGTGGGCTGGGGTAGTGTGACCCTGGCCTTTCCCAGAGACAGCTGGACTCCCAGCTGTGGCAGCAGGGCCCCTCACCCGGGGGCAGAAGAGACCGCTCCTGATCTCCTCCCATACTCGCTCAGTGCTCCAACTCCAGGAAATTCTCCCTCAACAGATGGTCATACGGCTGACCACTTGAAGAAGGCTTTCCTGTATTTGGTTCCTGCTGGCTCTGTTAATCAAATGCTGGTCATCTTGTCTCGCCTGTAAAGCAAAATGGTCCAAAGTCCCCCTGCTATAGACTGCTTACAGGGAGCTCCTGAGCTAAGGAGGGTCCTGGGGGCTCTTCTTGGGAGGCAGGGAAATATGTTGGGGAGTTTCTGATTCCCTAAGTCAGCTTCCTTTATCAGCAAAGGGGCCCAGGACGAGTGATGTGCTACCCACACTACTGCGAGACTCAGGTAGACTTGGCAGAGTGGCATGCTGGGACCCTGGCAGAGTGGCTGGTGAGGACAGAGAAGAAGATGGCAACAGGCAGAACCGGAGCTGGAGAAATTGACTGAGCTCTGGGGCTTGTCCAGGAGGCGGTGTCAGCAGGGGCTCGGCACATCCAGGCATCACTAAGGATGCTCAGCCCCCAGGTTAGGGGAAGACAGGTGGATCAGACTAGTGGAGCAGGGTCCCAGCCAGGGGGTACCAAGAGCAGGGGCAAGCCTCTCAAATAGGAGGGTTGGCCAGGCTAGATGGGAGCCAGAGCCCAGCTCAGGGGGTAAGGGCTCCATCCTAGGAGGGAACGGCAGACTGGTAGAGCACAGAGGCAGAAGGTCCAGTGCAGGACCAACTCAGAGGAAGTTAAGGAAGGCTGGGGTGTGGAGGGCAGCAGGTGCGGGGGACACCCCCAGGCTGCAGCAGCTCTGTTACGGCCATGCTGTCCACCATGGGAAGAAGACACTGCTGTTATTCTCCACAGAGTCAGCACTGGCTGGGCTATTAGCACATGGCCCTTTGATGTGCATCACAGAAAAGTATTCCCCCTCAGACTCCCAGTTTGAAAAGGCATTTCTGACACAGACTCATATCAGGATGCATGGCTTAGCGAACGGAGATCATGGGCTAGATTTAAACCCCCCACTTGCCCCTTGTCTGGGTGCCCTGGTCAAGGGCACAGCCCGCAAAACCACATGTGGTGGCTCTACAAGGATCATTCAGAAACAGACACAACTGAAATGGCCAGAAATATTTACCCGATTCCTTTCCACCACCATGGCCACTGGCCGAAGCACGTCCCAGTCCTAGGATCAGGGTTTGAGTCCGGCAGGGAGGGGTGGGCATTGATCAGGGCTTGAGTCGGGCAGGGAGGGGTGGGCATTCGCTACCCAGAGCAGCCAGGAGCTCACAAGTCATACGATTTCCGTGGGAGAGGGCTGGACAATGCCTGAGCACAGGAATCCGTATAGTCTGGCCAAGAGTAAGCCTCAGTCTGGGGGCGAATAGTGTGGCAGGCAGAGCAGCCCCAGGCAGCACGGGGTAAATGTGAGAGCCTCCAGGACCTCTGCAGAATTCAGTATGAGGCTGCCTCCATCTTGAGGTTCCTGGGTGCCTGCTGCCAGTCTTATGGGTGGGCTATTCTAGTCACACCAGTCAGAGGCATGGGGGTGGTGGTGACAAGAAGCCTTCAGCTGAGTGGGCCGACAGCCCATGTGCCTGGCTGTATAAACACCTTTAAGCTGCCTGAGCCTTGGTTGTAATTAGATTAGCTATATGGGATTCTTTAAGCTCCATAAAGCACAATACTGTCAGACCATTCTTTTCCTCTGCTTTTTTTTATTTTTGCAATTATTCCAGCTGCATGCAAAGCTGTTGGTATTTTTACAGCTTGGAATGAGTATCTCTTGTGTAGGACAGCATCTTTGAAACATTAAACAATGATTAGGCAGCCTCTGGGCCAAGGGATGATGGGGTCTCCGCAGGGGGTGGAGGGGGACCCAGCAGCTGGTGACAAGCAATCTGGGAGTTCTGATTCTACTTCGTCACTACTCTGTGATTTTCTTACCACCGATTAAAAATAACAGTGACTCACAGTTGTGCAATGACTTGTCACTCATCACGACCGTGAAGGTGGCTCCAGGTAGTGGTGGAAGTGGCTCAGCCACTATCTGTGGGTCTTGTCCCTCCCCCCCACCGCCACTGCTCACAGAAGCCCAGTGTGATGGACCGAATCTGCACACCCCCCAGATCCATACGGTCAAGTCCTAATCCCCAACATTATAGTATTTGGAGGTGGGGCCTTTGCGAGGTAATCAGGGTTAGATAAGGTCATGAGTGTAGAGCCGCATGATGGGATTAGTGCCCCCTTATAAGAAAAGACGCCAGGACTTGCATTCTGTCCACACACAGGCAGCAGGGAAAGGCCATGTGAGGACAAGCCAGAAGGCAGCCATCTATAAGCCAGGAAGCAGGCTTTCCTCAGACACTGAATCTGCCAGCACCTTGAACTTGAACTTCCAGCCTCCAGAACATGGGAAACAAATGTCGCCCAGTCTATGGCATTTTGGTACAAAACACGGTATATGGTGTAAAAGCCACCCAAATGGAGTAAGACACCAGGTGCACCTGTGCGTGCACACATTGCTCACACACGTTCACACCGCATCAGCGCACGTTCACCGGGTCACAGCCACTCACTCACACACGTGCGCACATAGACACGCCAGGTTCTCTCCGTTTCAAATGAAATAGGAAGCTGCCCCTCTCACGAGATGACCTGAGCACGGCTCTTCAGTTTCCTCTCAGTCCCGACACAAGCCTAGCCGACTCCATGAAACACGTCTCCTTCCTACTGAACCCGGGCAAAGCTCCTGCTGAGGAGACAGCCACTCCCTTCTTCGCCTCTTTTGCTGGCCCTGTTGCCCAATGCCATTCTCTCTCCAGAGAATGAGGCCAAAATTCCATTAATTCTTTTGGAGTCTGAGATCCACAGTGCATGAGAGGCAGCCTGTTTAATGGTCGAGGGAGTCAGCTCAGAAGCCAGACAGCCTGGGTTCAAATCCTATGTCTGTGTGACTTTGGACAAGTTCCTTAGCTCCTCTGTGCCTATTTCCTTATTATATAGAATGATATCGTAATGGTTCTTACCATTATCATACAGCACTGATTAATTTATAAAAAAAAAAAATCCTTAGAAAAGGCTCTGGCACATGTTAAGTGCTCACTGTGCTGGTGCTGCCTGATTCGTACTTCATCTACCCAGAAGCACTGGGAGTCACTCTGGTCAGAGGCCCAGGCCTGGAGAAGTGAGGGTCAAAGCCCAGCCCTGGGCAGAGGCAGCCCACTGAGCGGTGGTCTAGCCGGGGGCATGGAACACAGCCTGAGGAACCACTCATGTCCACACCTGCCAGCTGCCCTTCACTGAGGTAGATCCAGGACCTGTACCTGGGAGGGGTCTGGGGGAGGCTAATCCATGCGAGACTCTGGGACACAGGTCTACCATTTTATTTAGCGTGGGGGCTAGGGGGTCATCCTGGATTTGATCTACCCTCCGCAAGAAGTAATGGGGTGGGCTGCTATCAGGGGAAAATCAGACACGAAGGAACCTATGTCCACATAGCTGAGCACAAGACCAGCTCCTGGTGCCAGTTCTCATGCTGTTCCCGCCCCACATGGGGGCCTTACCTCCATGATGGTCTTTCTCTCCAAGAGTGGACTCATAGGCTCCCTTCTGATTAGGAGGCTGTCCAAAGCTTATTTCTAAATTAAATAGTCTCACTCCTCCAAAAAAATAAAAGAAAAGCCCCCGGCCTCCTAGCAGTGTGACGAGTAGAGAGACACGGGTTCCAGGACCAGGGGATCTGGGTTTGAATCCCCATCTAACCATGGCTTGGCTATGACCTTGGGCCGTGGTCACTTTTTATTTTCATCTGACACTTAGCTTCCTCCTCTAGGGAAAAAGAGATGGTAACCACACCTACTTCCCTAAGGGATTGTGAATGTCCTTTTGTAACCAGTTTTATTGAGTGACTACTATGTGCTGAGCACTGGGCTAGTTGGTGGGACACTGAGATGAGTGGCACCCTGTCTAACACTGGTCACCCTGGCTAACCTGTGCTAAATTTCTCACTCTAATTTCGTGAGTAAATAGCCAGTAAAAATAGTATGTGAGGGAGGCAGTCAGAGCCTGTGTGAGTGCTAAGGTGAACTTCCTGATCCAGCTGGCAGGCAGAGTGCAGAGTGATGGAGGGCTTTCTGGAAGCGCTACCACCTGAACGGTCCCTGAAGCTTGATTTGGGTGAAGGGGGTGGGCTGTGGGAGGACAGTCATTCTCAGAAGAGGGCTAAGCAGGGCAAATGGCCTGGAGCACCATAACAAAACCAAACCTGCCTGGCCTCGGCTGGGCTTCCACAGCCATATAGAGTGCAGACAGCAGGAAGACTGAACATGGGGCCACGTAGGGACACAGCATGGGGTGGAGGAGAGAGCCCTCATGAGAGTCAGAGGACCCGAGGTCCTACCTCAGCTCTGTCACCCACATACTATAGGGCCCTGGCAAGTCTCTGTCCTACACAGGCCCTCAGTTTCCTCCCAAGAGCCAGGTGGGGTTTGCCTGGTCTTCTGTCTGTCTCTCCAACAGCATGGTGGGGGAGGGACAGCCCCATTTACCCTGTCTGTGGAGGCTGCCTGGTTCTATGACTCATGCTGCCAATATTTGTTGAAGATTTCGAGCAAACGTGACCAGTGAGAAGGCTGCATCCATGAGCGAAAGGTATGCATCACCCAGGAGAGAGACCATCCAGCTTCAAGGGTGTGAGGTTCTGCAACTGGCCATTCTGTTGTTGGAGGGCAGAAGAGGACACACATCAGGCTGGGTGAGGTTGGCCAAGTCACTGCCAACCAAGAGCAGACTGAGACCTCCAGGGAATGGTATTCTTTTTTTTTTTTTTTTAATATTTATTTTGAGAGAGAGAGAGAGAGAGAGAGAGAGAGAGAGAGCGAGCGCCAGCATGAATGGGGAAGGGGCAGAGAGAGACAGAGACACAGAATCTGAAGCCGGCTGGCTCCCGGCTCCGAGCTGTCAGCATACAGCCCAATGCAGGGCTCAAACCCACAAACCATGAGATCATGACCTGAGCCGAAGTCGGATGTTTAGCTGACTGAGCCACCCCGGCACCTCAGGGAATGGTATTCTTAAAAGAATATTTGATATTGCCATTGCTTTGATATGTTTTTAGTCACAACAATCAGATTCATTTTAAAATTTCAAATAGCATGAAAAGAAGGGTGTATGATTTTTAAGTTTATCAAAAGAGGACACGAGTTAAAAAAGGAAATACAGAAAGTGCAGAAAAGGAAATGGTTTTGGAAGTGGACGTGGCTGGATTGTGGAATATGGTGACTCTGGGACAGCTGGTGAGGGGACCTGAAAAGGCTCATGTTCATTGAGCACCTGTCCTGTGCCAGGCACTGGAATACCTGTGTCACATGAATGAGCTCACAATGGGGGAGAGGCAAATGCTTAGCTGTGTGCTAAAGTACTAGCACAAAGTAGTGGCCATCAAAAACCTGTTGGGGGAATGAATGAATGAATGAATGAATGAGTGAATGAAGTGAACGAACAAACGGGTGAATGCCAAGAATCAAAGGCAGGGATGATTCTATCAGTTGCAAATGCTGGTGCTTCCCTCCCTCTGGAGGTCCATAAAGGTTAAATCATTCAGTCCCAGATAAAGACATTGGCCTATTGGGATTCACTAAGAGCATGGTAATTAAAACCAGGAGGCTCACAGCCGTGTTCCCACCATTTCTTGAGATAACAGGATGAGGAGCCAGGGTGGGGAGACATTGTCTCAGAGCTACAGGGCAGGTAGGGCATGGCCTACCCTGGCAGGAATGCCTGCAGACATTGGGTAACATTGAAGGGAGGAGGCTTGGGGTCAGCCATCTGACTCTGTGCATAGGACCTGAGTTCAGGCCACGTTGGGGGTAACAGCAAGAGAAGCTCTGCATCCTGCCCGCCATTCACGTCATCTCCCTGGGATGCAGCAGGGAGGTCCCAAAGGCCCCACCGGGGGAAGAAACACTCCACCCAGCAGTGCCTGCTGCCTGAGGCTTGCTCTGGGGGAGCTTAAATGCCTGTCGTCCCAAGGTCCTCAGCTGCAGTACAGATGAGGGACAACAGTTAGAACAGTGATTCCCAGAGAATGTCCCACTGCATGAGAATGCTCTGGAAAGTTTACTAAAATGCAGATTCTGAGCCTTGCCCCAGACCTACAGAATCAAAATGCACTGATTCATTCAATCACTATCTAGTACATCCCTACAAGCACCAGGCACTACTCTGGGCACTGGAGACAGAGCAATGAACGAACCCCAAGTCCCTGTCTTCATGGAACTTACAGACGGGTGGAGTGAGAACGTACAAATAAATAAAGGAAGGTAACCAAGTGAGTACAGTATAACAGATGTAGTAATAGGTGCTGTGGAAGAAAAGAAGCGAGGAAGGGATGAGGAGTGACAGGGGTAAGGGCTGCCACTTTAACCAGGGTGCTATTTTAAAGATTTGAGCAAAGTCCTAAAGAGGCAAAAGAAGAAGCTGTGGGGCAGTAAAGGCCTTCCAAGTGAAGGGAGCTGCAAGTGCAAATGTCCTGAGGCAAGAATGCGCCTGGCACGAATCTCTGTATTTTTCATCAAGCTCAAATGCTCAAGTCTGAGACCACATTAGTAGAATGACCACATCCTACACAGGAGCTGCCCCCTGAAAGAGTGGAGCTTGTTTGGGATATTGCTAAGGAGGCAGAAAAACAGGGACTCAGACTCTCATACAAGGACCATCTGCAGAGCCTCCAGCCCTTGGCTTCTGAGGGAGACAGCTAAAGATCTAGAGAGGCTTGGATGAAGAAGGCGGTCACTGACGGTCCCTTTCCTGTGTTTGTGGAAACACAAGCCTGACCCCAAACAAAAATGCCTTCAGACTCTCAACTATAGAGAACAAACTGAGGGTTGCTGGAGGGGAGGTGGGGGGCGGGGGGATGGGCTAGACGGGTGATGGGCATCAAGGAGGGCACTTGTTGGGATGAGCCCTGGGTGGTATATGTAAGCGATGAATCACTAAATTCTACTCTTGAAACCAATTTTTTAAAAAATGGCAAAAGAAATGCCTGTGGAGGAGGGGCTTGGGGGACACGAGGTACCAGCACACACACAACGCGTGACACTGCCTGGGGAGATGTCCGGAAGGCTCTATACTCCCGCTTCATTTAGAGTTGCAAACACAGATGCCCCTTCCACCATGCCTTATCGCATTCAAGCCTCTGAACAACCCCTGGGAATTCCACGTCCCAGTTTTACAGATAAGAAAAATAGGGTTCACAGAGGTCAAGAGCACGTAGCCAGGAAGAAGCTAGAAAGAGCTGGAACTGAAAAGCTGGCCGAAGGCCCATTTCTGCGTTCTTCCCACCAGAGCATACTGTTTCAGGAGGGAGAGAAAAGCAAGAGTTGCCTTTAAGTAGTGGTTACACATCAGCTGTTATTATTACTGTTGTTGAAGTTGTTGTTATTGTCATTTAGACTCACCCTGGGGGCACCCTTCACACCTTGCAGCTTACATGGCCCTTTCACTGCCATTACCTCACTGTCACTCACTTCCATTGTCATTATCCTTGGTGACTATGGGGCAGGCAGGGCAGGGCCTGAAATCCCCACAGGGCACATAAAACCAAGGCAAGGACCCACGGCCAGGAAGTGGCAGACCTGAGACCAGAAACAGGAGTCCTATTAGGTTTCATATCCTTTTATTTATTTGCAGGACTCTCTGATGTCAGGGGCTAGATTCCCGTCATGCTCTTGGCCCAGGCTGGGTGCCCCATAAACATCTGTGGAACTGTACTGACTTGGCCTGACATGAAATAAACATCTCGCTCTGTGCTGAGCGAGATGATGCCCAAGAGAAGCAGGCCCCAAATGGAGCCTGAGCAGGAGGATATCGTCCTAGCCACCTTCCCCCAAGTCGGGCTGGTCTGGTCTGAAGGGTCCTTAAGCCCTTTGCTAAGCATGATGGCTCACCTCTTTCAAGGGCCACAGTCTCCAGGGTTTTTTCTGCCCTTCTTGAGAGCTCAGCTCAGACTGGTCTTGAGGAGACCCATTCCGGATCGCCTCCCTGCCCCATTCCACACAGGGCAACCCCAGCTGCCACCAGTCCCCTTCCCAACATGCCCCCACCCACCCAAGGTCTTGTAAAAGCTATAGGATACTGAGACTGAGCACTATTACTCTGCCAGCCTCCTGGCACCCCTTCTTGTACCCCTCATTGCCTCCAGCTATCTCCCTATTCACCCATCTGCTTCTCCTGAGTGGTACAGAGATGGGCCCTTTCTTCCCAGAGGCAGCCCTCACTTCTGTGCCCGGGATCCCCTCCTCTCCTTCCCCTTCAGAGGCCTTGGCCTCAAAGGCCACAGGCAACCCCCCTCCCCAGACCAACGGAATTACCAGAGCCAAGAGATGGCCACCCAGATTGTGTAAAAGCTCCCCGAGCAATTCTAATGTGCAGTCAGGGTCTTGAGAACAACCTGCCTTTCAAAAAAAGAAATACAATACAGTACAATACAATACAATACAATACAATACAATACAATACAATACCATACCATACAATATAGTGCAATACAACTGAATAACATAAACCAGACTATAATAGAAAATATCACCGTGCTTCACACATTAGAAGGCTAACTATTGTTTCTTAAAAGTTTTGTTTCGGGGCGCCTGGGTGGCGCAGTCGGTTAAGCGTCCGACTTCAGCCAGGTCACGAACTCGCGGTCCGTGAGTTTGAGCCCCGCGTCAGGCTCTGGGCTGATGGCTCAGAGCCTGGAGCCTGTTTCCGATTCTGTGTCTCCCTCTCTCTCTGCCCCTCCCCCGTTCATGCTCTGTCTCTCTCTGTCTCAAAAATAAATAAAACGTTGAAAAAAAAATTAAAAAAAAAAGTTTTGTTTCAATAGCGTGTGCTATTGTATGAGTGTGAGTACGTGTGTCATCCTGGGTCATGATGTGCACGTATTTCTTACTATAGATATGGTTAAAATTTGTGTAAGCGTGTGTAAGTGTATGTGAGTGAGAAACATTGCTCCAGAATCATTAGAATCTGATTCTCTCTTGCAGCCAAAATCCCTGACAGAGAAAAGCTACCTCCCTGTCTGCTCTTCATCTTTAAATGGCTTCCATAGCCCCCATCCCCAATACTTTCCTAAAGCTTCCTGCTGCACCTTCCAAATACGGAGGCTTCTTCCCAGACTCTGCGTGCTCCCACCTGTCTGTGGGTTCATTCAAATAAATGACTCTCACTTCTGGAATTCTCTCTGTCCAAGGAATCCGTCATCCTCCAGATTTCTCCTGCCCTTTCCCGTTCCGTCTCTCACCAGCTAACCCTCTTCCTCCTGACTCTTTAATGTCTCATGCTCAGTATTCTCTCAAGCTTCTATTTTTATTCTTCCCTCTTTTCTTTGCCACCATCTCCTCCCAGGCAGTGGCTTCAATTATTCTGTGCATCAGACTCCAAATCCACGTTCCCACGGTTCCCTCTCTGGAGCTCCAGCTGTGTAGTTGGCTAGCTATGTGGCAGTCTCCTGGGAATGCGGGGGCGGGGTGGGTAGGGGTAAACACTGATGGCCTTCAATTTGGTCATTCGCTTGACTGTGTCAGGCAGGTGAAGCAAACGGGGACGATTATTATTCCTATTTTACAAAGGAAGAAATGAAGATTCTGAGACATCATGGTCACTCATCCAATGGTGGGGAGGACCCTACAGCCCATGTCTCGAGACTTCAGAGTTCTTTCCCTTCACATCATGGACTGGAACTCATGTGTACAAGAGCAAAGCTACATCTTACTCATTAAACCAGAGGTTCTCAACCAGAGCTATGCAACACAGCCATTAAGAATGCTTTTTACTTTTTTATTTTTATTTTAAATGTTTATTTACTTAGAGACAGAGCGTGTGTGCACATAGCAGGGGAGGGGCAGAGAGAGAGACAGAGAGAGAATCCCAAGCAGGTTCTGCTCTGTCAGCACAAAGCCAGACTCGGGGCTTGAACTCATGAACTATATCATGATCTGAACTGAACCCAAGAGTCAGATGCTTAACTGAGCCACCCAGGCATCCCAAGAATGCTTTTCAAAACAGAGATGGCCAGATTCCACCTCAAACTTACTGAATTAGAGTCTTCTGAGAGAGATGTTTGTTTCAGCCTTTATATTTTGAAGTAATTACAGATAACACAGGAAAGTACACAGAAATGTACAGGGAGGTTCCACACACCTTCACCCGGCCTCCTGCAACGTTAATATCTTACACAACTACAGTCCAATATCACACTGTGATATGATGTTGCCCCCATCCGCGGAGCTTCTCAGATCTCTCCAGTAAGATGTGTACCCATTTGGGCGTGGGTATGTAGTTCTGTGCAATTTTGTCACAGGTAGCTTTGGGTAACTACCACCACAGTCATGATTCTTAACTTTCCCATCAGCATAATACTCCCTAGAGCTCAGGGTTTGAAAGCTTCCATCCTTGAAGAACCCCACCGCTCCTCCTCTTCCCTCTCCTGGGAAGGCACCATCATCCTCAGAGCCACCCTGGCTTGAAACTGAGCCATAATTCGCTAGCCCTCCTTTGGTTCATCTGCCCATAGCCTATTAGTCAAGAGATCCGGAAGACGCTTCCTTCATAATATCTCTCTGGCCAGTATCTTGCCTTTGATCCTCATACCCACCTCTATAGTACAAAAGAGCCTCAGGATGCCTCGTGACTGGGGGATGTCCTCACCCTTGAAAGGATGGCTCATTCATCCCTTACCTTCTCACATGTAAGAGGAGAGGGGCCAGCAGGCCTGGGTGCGGCAAGGTAGGGTGCATGGGTGGGCTAGTCAAGCTGTTCTCCCCTTGCTCAGGCATCCATTCCATGGACACAGGCCAGATAATAGCAAGTAGCCGTGAGAAGCAGAGGCTGGGCCCCTTCCTGTCTCCTGCATTAACAATCACCTTTAAAACTATGCTGCCTGTTTGCTACCACTCTCTGATGTCTTTTCCTCCCTTTACAACCACGGAACAATTAGAGTCAAGTGATCCATAAGCACTGCCCTTCAGAAAGCTCTAAAATCCGCTTCACAGCGCTGCTCTACACTTCTTACTACATGGTGATAAAATGAAAAAGAAAATTTGCTTATTGAGATTAAATATATTTCAATTATCTGATACGTTTCAGCTTTAATTGATAACAAAACACAAATTGCCCATCTGAATTTCTCATTATAGCAACGATTCACTGGAAAATTTACTACCTGACACCAGAGAAAGCACTAAAGATAACACAGGCTCAGTGACTCTCTGATCCCGTGCCCTAGCAGCCTAGTATTTAGTATCGTGCATTATCCAAAGCACATCCATATTAATCATCCTATCAAGAGCACTGGTTTTAAAACCATCTCAGTACCTGGTCTCTAAGTTTGGAAAATGTTATGGGGTGGTTGGTATATGTAGGTATCAGAGGCCCCAGAATGTGCCCCAAGGGAAAGAGGTAGCTGGTAGCATGGCTGGAGAAGGGGAGAGAGAAGGGGTAAGGGCTTCAACAAGTGTTTGTGGGCCACCCGAGGCTTTGCGGAGGCCAGACGGAACAGGGAGCAGGGCATCCAGCAAAGAGGACAGACTTTTTACAGCTCTGTTGCTGCCACCGTGTTACACGCCCACTACCAGCCCCACCATCGAGATCACTGCAAACCAGCGCCACACCCAGCACCATCAACACCTCTGCTATCATCAGCACCACTGCTAAGACAACGCCAACAATCTTCCAGGAAGAGGCCGAGGGATACCACAAACTGAAATGATGCTTCACAGAAAAGAGTCACTGTGCACGTGGTGCAATGTTCACCGTGCATGTGGTGGGGGTGGGGGTCAGGGCTCTTTATCCTACACTGCACTAGAATGTTAGAGGAGAGAGTGGACAGCCAATGAGGAAAAGCTTAGAGACCAGGCCCCTTCAAGATGCAGAGAGGGTACACCTATGGAGTGGACCTTCCAGAGCCGTGACCATCAAGAATCTCTCATCTCTGAAGCAACATCTCATTGAAGGAGCAGTCGTAGAGAGCCTTAAAAAATGAGAACTGCCCCCCCAACAGAGGCTCAACCCTCTGCTGAGATGTCAGGCACAGAGCAGGGTACAGGGCTCAAGGGACTTTAGGCACTCACCGTTGCTGCTGTTGTCATCCACCAGGATGATCTCCTTGAGCAGGTGTGGAGGTGTGCGTTCAATGGCTGAGTGGATGGAGCGCAGTAGCACTGAGAGTGCTTCGTTGACGAAGATGAACACGATGCTCACCTCTGGCAGGCTATCGGGGAAGGAGAGGTTGCGGCACCTACAAAGAAGAAAAGCCAGGCTCTTGGATCTGTCCGTGACTCAGATGCGGGGCACCCCAGATACTGACCCACCCCATGTCTTGGCTCCAGCTTTGCTGGAGGGCTCAGGAGTCCAGATTCTTCCCAGGGCCTCTTCTTTGATACTTAAGACAAGCCCTAAATATATAACAGACTCACAACCATTAAAATGGATTTGTACCACAACAGAGTCTGGATTTGTCAATAATCATCCCAGCTGAATAGCTGTGCCGTAAACACCCAGTGTAGTACCTGGAACACAGCAGGTAGTCACCGAGTGTTTGTTAGAGGAATGGCTAAATCTTTCTAAACCCAATAGGATAGAAAATGCAACCAACGGAAAGTCTTTGTTTTTTCAAAATGGCAGCCAACATCTAGGTAAGAGCAGACCTTAGATGATCTTCTTTGGGAGAAAAAGATGTGCCCTTCCAGTGACTTCTGCCAGAATCCACTCTGTCTCACTGCAGAAGGCATACTGCCTGGGCCTCTCCTACCTCTCATTCATCACCAGGAACCAGACTCCAGACCAGGTTGAAGCTACAGTCAGAGTCTCTACACAAATGAGGGACAGAATGACAGGTCTCGTCTCATTTCACAGAGGAGGTCACTAAGGCTCAGAGAGATTGAGTCCCCACCGTGAATCAGCTGCCAAGACAGAATCACACTATGGTCTTCTGACATCTATACCTGGTTTTTCCCTCAGGGAAAGATGGTTGCTGGAGAGACTACCTCTAACTGTCTCATTTCCCCCCCTAGTTGTCCTGAAACCCTGAAGTCATTTGGAGGTCTCTTTCCCAAACGACTTGGAGCATAATCTTAAAAGTCTACATGCTATTCCCAGTAGGGAGAGGAACACACAAGTACTGTAAGCATCACCTTTATGGGCAAGAAACCATGATGGGTGCCATGCTCGGGCTGAAACGAAACATTATTCCAGAAGGCATGGACTCCTGTCTTCAGGACAGTTGAACAAAAGGAAAGAGCAGCAATTATAGGCCCTGGGCTCAGAGAGGAGGCTGTCTACTCCCACCACCTGCCACTGGAGGCTCCAGGAGTTCAGGGCTGGTGACCATGGTGTATGGCTCCAAAGTGGGAGGTGCAACCAGGTTAGAACATGCAATAATGAGCATAATGGTACAGAGCTTCTGCTTGTTGACAATTAAAGTGCTGCAGGATAGGAATGGGCCTGTTCTTCCTTAATGAGGAAGGCTGCAGGATAACCAGGGCTGAGCAATTTGGAGAAATCACCGTGGGGCCCCAGCCTGCTTAAGAGCAGGAGATTAATAAACTAAAATCACTGTCTCTATGGTTACCAGAAATTTACAGAAACTTCTCCATTCTATTTCCAGCTCTCCTTCTCTCTCACCAAAGAGAGGTGGGGGAAGGAAAAGAGTTGAGCCTCTTCCCAAATCTGTTTCATACTTACAATTTATTTTATTTTATCTTATTTTATTTTATTTATTTTTTAATTTACATCCAAGTTAGTTAGCATATAGTGCAATAATGATTTCAGGAGTAGATTCCAGCGAGTCATCCCCCATGTATAACACCCAGTGCCCAACCCAACAAGTGTCTTCCTTGATGCCCTTTAACCCATTTGGACCCTCCCCCTCCCCCACCCCCCTCCAGCAACCCTCAGTGTGTTCTCTGTATTTAAGAGGCTCTTATGTTTTGTCCCCATCTTTGTGTCTATGTTATTTTCATACTTAAAATGTTAATAAAACCACCAGGTTGACAGACTTGCATCGTAGAAGGCATTCATTCTTGTATTTAATGGAATAAATATTTATTGAGCTTCTTCCATGAAGCAGGTACTCTTGTAGGCAATAAGGGCACAGCAGGACAAGGACAAAGTACCTGTCCTCATGGCACTTACACTTTGACAGGGGAAACAGGTCAACATGGAAGCAAACAAATGATATAATTTCATAGAAGTACTGAGATGAAAAGTAAAGCAGGGTAAGAGGACAGCGTGATGCCTTGGCAGCTGTTCCAGAAGGAGTCGTCAGAAGAGGGCTCTGGGAGGAGGACAGATTTAGTTACACTCTTAAATGGTATGAAAAAGCAAGTCGTGCAAAGGCCTGGTGGGGCTGAGGGAATAGTGCTGTGACCGGAGAAAAGCAACTGGCTCATGGAAGTGCAGTGAAGGGATGAAGGGGGTGGGGAGGTAGAGGGAGGGACTTTAATGAAGGACAAAGACTGGAAGGCCTCCTTAAGCTCATCAAGACCCTTTCCAAAAAAATTTTTTCTTGTTGTGAAAATGATTTTTCGAACAGCCATCAGAAAGTTTGTGGCCAAAAGTCCATTCCTCTAGCTAGTGTTCTTTTTTTTTTTTTTCAGTGTTTATTTATTTACTTTGAGAGAGAGAGAAGGAGGGTACACGCATGCGTGTGGGGGAGGGGCAGAGAAAGAGGGAGAGAGAGGATCCAAAGCAGGCTCCATACCCAGCACAGAGTCCAACGCAGCGCTCGATCTCACAACCGCGAGATCATGACCAGAGCTGAAACCAAGAGTTGGATGCTCAACTGACTGAGCCACCCAGGCGTCCCTGGCTAGAGCCTATTTATATCTATCAAGACCAGCAGCTGACCTTTCCGTAGGCATGAAAACTCACAAAAGCATCAAGATACAACCCACTCACTGACTGCATTTAAAAAATAATACAATACATGGCCAAACTGCTGGCACGTGACTTTGTATCATTGGTTTTTTATGAAGTGCAGTGCACAGCTCCCAGTAAGGTGGGTACAGTGGTACATGTTGGCAATCCTTCCCACTAACCCCACCAGCTGTGCAGACTGTGACCCTGTGTCTGGTAGCACTTCTCCAGAGGGTTCCTCAGAGCCCCACTAACCAGAGATCCAGGTGGTTCGTAGGGGTTTTCCTGAGCCGCGGGTTAACAACCTCTACTCCCTTCCCTTCTTCCCTTCCCCATTTACCCCCTCCCAAGGAGACCAAGTTGAATTTCTCCCAGTATCGGCCAGGCCCACTAAACGGTTTGAACCCCCAGGGCTATGGGTCAACTCCTGATGGCCTTTCTGTAAGCAGAATGGAAATGTTTTCTTTTACAAGCTAAACTCTGATCACCATTTCCACGTGAAAGACTCCTTTGAACATAAGGTTTTTCTATGCAGGCCCTTCTGAATGGAACACCTAGTGCAATACATCATAATGGTGTGTGTTTATTGTCTGCCTCCCCCACTATAACCAAGCCCCCCAAGAACCAGGGCTGTATTTTGCTGCCGAGCTATCTTCTACCCTTAAACCAGAGTCTGCCCACACAGTAGGTTTTTGGAATTAAACAGAGCTAACAGGGCTGTTTATTTTATAGAAGGCAGACATTTTATATGCATGCCACTGACCCCGGCGGGTTCCTTTTTTTTCTGCAAACTTCCTCCCTGGGTCAGAGAGTCAGGGCCTCTCTCCACCAGCGGGGTCCTTCCTCCCCCGAACTTATGGCCCCAGTTCCTCACATTCTGTCTCCAGCAGTTCTAAGTTTCTTTGTACTGTAATTAAGTGATCCCTCCAGGCCAAACATCCTGACCTCCTTAAATCCTTCCTCCTTTTCTCTCTTGGGAGCCACTCAGGGTCCCTCCAGCAACAGCTGCCTTGCCCTGGCCTCTCTCTCTACACCTGGAGGCAAGCTCCCTTACACTTCAGTTTATTTGAACCTAACCCCAAATATGGATGTGGCTGAGCAGAGAGGGGGGAAGGGTGGGCAGGATAAGAAAGACAAGGTGAGGGGCACCTGGGTGGCTCAGTCAGTGAAACATCCAGCTTCAGCTCAGGTCATGATCTCATAGTCCGTGAGTTCGAGCCCCGCGTCGGGCTCTGTGCTGACAGCTCAGAGCCTGGAGCCTGTTTCAGATTCTGTGTCTCCCTCTTTCTCTGCCCTTCACCCACTCCTGCTCTGTCTCTGTCTCTGCCTCTCTCTGTCTGTCTCTCTCAAAAATAAATAAAAAGTGTTAAAAAAATTTAAAAAAAGAAAAGAAAAGAAAGACAAGATGGGCCCATTTTTAGAGAAAGAGTGTTAGAGGGTGGATGAAGCCACCCAGGCCGAGCTCCGCCCCAAGCTGCCACGTGACCATGGGTGGGCCACTTCACTTCTCTGTATGTCCCATCCTAGAATGAGGGTGGCAGAAGAAATGATCACCTAGGTGTCTTTCTCTACAAAATTCGGCATCTTCTACCTCCCATGTGGTGAAAAGAAGACACCTCGTTGAGGAAAGAGTTTGCAAACCTCCCCGCCCTCCCATCCAGCACCTGGATTTGGCCACCACTAAATGCCACAAGAAACATCCTCTTACTGCTATCTTGATTATACAAGGTGGCCAAATGTCCCGGTTTGCCCAGGATTTTCCCAGTTTCAGCCCTGAAAGTCCCAAGCAAGGCGGGACAGGAGGTTGCCCGATGAGTAGACGACAGTGTCCCTAACCTTCTTGGGGGCAGGAACAGAGCTTGCTCACTCACGACTGCGCTCCCACTGCCCAGCACAGTGCCTGGCCCGCAGCAGGCACTCAGTCAGCATCCGCCGAATACACTGACGCTGCCCTTTCAAAGTGCCCAACACACAGACACCGGCACACAGTCATGGTTCCTATTGTCATCTCGACGCTGAAGCAGAACTCGCATTGCTGGAGAAGGAGGCATAAAGAAGGAGGCAGAAGAGCACGCTAGGAAAGAGGTCCACATACCTGCCGGTCACACTCACCATCATCACTGCCCAACACAGGACAGAAGCCTGCCTGCCCAGGGCAGCCCAAGGCTTTCAAAAGGAACACACATTCAAGAACTGCTGTGGAAGAGAATTGTTCCAGACCCCAGCCCAGCACTTCTATCCTCCAGGGTCTGGCCCTCACACCCTCTGCTCCCCAGAGCCTGCTCCCCACCCGCTCACCTCCCCAGAGAAGGACCAGAGGACATGAGAGTCAGAGGAGCCACACAGGCCTAACCGGCCTTTCTCTCCTGATGCTTCTGGAGAAAGCCTGACTGTACGAGACCTGCTCCTTACTCATTTTGAGAAGAGGCATATTCTCCATAAAATTAAGCCATAAAAGTTCCCTTTTTACTTTTATTCTTGTTCAAAGTCGAGCCATTTTCCACTAGAGATAAAAACAAGGCATTTCTGAGAGCGAGTACTAGGGCTGTCTAATAAGCCGGAATTGATGGTCATGATAAACTCAACTTTATCGATCTCTGCACACAGAAGGCGATGCGGGGTGGGAACAGCTAAGTAAGGGCCTCTCAGCCGAGCTCCCTGAGACTGTTGTGAGCTGCTCATAAGGCAGGCACATTTATATCAAGAGCTTCAGCGCCACTGTTGCCTGTGAGGGACAGTGGCCAAGTAAGCAGGGCCAACCTAGGCTCCTAGAGGCCGGGCGCTGCCCAGGACAGCAGCCAGATGCCTGTATGTGGCATCAGTGGATTTCCTGCCTACATGTGGCGTCAGTAGATTCTCCCCTCCCTATGACCTCGGCAAACCTTCAAGCTCCCAGTCCATCTGGTGATAATTCAAAGAGGCTGCTTGACCGAGGGTGAGAGAGTGGGTAGACTTCTTCCAGAATAAAGGTCAAAGTCAAATGTTTGCTGATGCTGCTGCCCGTGCAAGGGGTAACCAGGTCCACCATGCTAGGGTTCTGGGAGTGGGGAAGGGACCTTCTTGGACCAAGCAGTGAGAAGATGACACACCTAGGTACCCAAGGGTCCCCAGCCCCTCTTCCTTCCCAGGGTTCTCCCAAGCAGCCCTCCCTGCAGCCATGGTCAGCACACGAGGGTTCAGAGATACCATTAACCACCTAGAACATAAACCTTGGGACACTGCCTTCTTGGCCCTTTGAGGCCGTCAGTGTCCTCGCCCCAGCTTCCCCCCTCCCACCTGCACCCACAGGAATTGCTTGATCCTCCTCTGGCCTTACTTGGGTACACTGTTGGCATCTTCTAGACCTTTCCAGATTAGATAGTCTCCCAGGCTTGCCAGCGTCCAGTCTGCTGGACTTAATGAAACCTAAAGATAGGTCAATGTAGGGATTCTCACTGAGCATGAGGACAGTCAAGACTTTTACTCTCTCTGGCATCTGTATCTCTATGACCTCTGTAGCTAAGAGACTGCATGGAGCTTGCCACCCCCACTGCCCATGGACCCCATGTAGAATATTTGGAAATTATAATAGTAATAATTTCCATTTTCTGAGTGCTCATGATTTGTCATAAACCATGCTAAGAGATGTAGGGATATTTTTACTCTCCCCCTGCCCGCCCCCATTTATTCCTTCTTACAATCCAATATGGTAAACATATCTATCCCCAATTTATAGATGAGGGAACTAGGGCTAAGACAGTAAGTTATTTTCCAGGGCTTAAACCTGGCCTCATTTGTCTCCAAAGCCTGTACTCATAATCCCTGTTAAACTAGGGTCTGTATCTTCCTTCTCACTCCCACCCAGAGATGCATCTGGCAAAACAATGGTGTTGTGATGACCCAGATACTTGATTGGGGGTGGGGGCACAAAACATAAGTTACTCCAGGCTGCCAGCTCTGATGAAAGATGGAACGGGTGTAGTATGTCTAGTAGGATGATGGGGGCAAATATAAACACTGCTGGGCACCCGAAGCCTAAATTCTTCCTGTTGCATTGTTCCCATTGGGATAAACAATCCCAGTGACTCCTTGTATAAGGGTGTCTGGGTCTTCTGTCCTGTGGCTTCATCAGTTGGCTCATAACTGATGGGACCAGAGACCTATTCCTGAGCCCCAAGTAGCTACCAACAGCCTGGCTGTCAGCATACAGGGCAGCCTCACTCAAGACTCTGTGTAGCCAGATCTGGCAATCCTGAAGAAGGACCAGCAACCCTATCAAGCTCTTTCTCATGGGGAGGTTGAACGTGAGATACCCCAAGAAGGCAGAAGGCAGGAGTCTGGGGCAGCGGGAATGATGGAGTTGGAATAGGACACTGTCAGTGAGCTGGAGACACAGACGGTCACCACTAGAGACACAGAACTCTAACAATGAGCCAGGAGGATGCAGACTTGAGCTCGTCCATGATGTCTTCAACTATACTGCCCTCTTCCATACCTGAACACATGGCTTCGAATTGTATGATTACGTGACTATGTGTGAACATCAACCCACAAAGAATCCCACCCCTCTGTGGTTGCTGAGTGAGTTCAGTTCCTTGCTCTGAGAGAGCATACAAGACCTAGTAAAGAGAGAACAAGTATGACTCCTGGGCTGGAATTGGATGTCCCATGATTCTCCCAGCATCCTTCGCTTTTCTTGCATGCCACTTATTTGCTATTGCAATGTGTTTTTCTGTGATTGTTTAACAAACAGCAGTGTCTCTGCTAGATTATAAACCATATGAGGTCAGGGCACCTGGATGGCTCACTTGGTTGAATTCCTGACTCTTGATTTTGGCTCAGGTCATGATCCTAAGGTCATGGGATTGAGTACCATGTCAGGCTCTGTGCTGAGTGTGCAGCCTGCTTAAGGTTCAGTCTCTCTCTCTCTTTCTCTCCCATACACACACAGCCCCTCTTCCCTGCTCATGCTCTCTCTCTAAAATTAAGAGAAAATTAAAAAAAAATTAAACAGCATCAGTGTAAGGCCACACCTGCTTTACTCACCAGGTATCCCTACTGCCTCACACCATGGTCAGCACAGAGAAGAAACTATTGAGCGTCTGGCTCAATGAACAAATAAATAAATAAATATTTGAATGATGAAGAGTAGAATTAATTCAGACCCATGAAAGCCCTGTGGGTGGGAATGATACCATGAGCTGACAGAATAGGAGTCAGTCACTGAGTCAAACATTCACTCCCTGACTGTATGAGTTTCCTAACACTAACAGAGTTGCTGTAAAAAATCATTGTAAACTTGGGGCCTTAAAACAACACAAACGTGTTCTTTTACAAGGATGGCACAGACAGGCTGGTAACTTGCTGGAGGTCAACCAGTTTGTAAACGAGAGACCTGGCCTTGGAACCCAAGTTTCAAACATCACTCTATAACCTAAGCAGAAACTTCACCCGTTTGTTATCTCGTTTCTCTCATCCTCCAAAAAGCCAAAGGGGTAAATGGAGGCAGGCTTCTGGGACCTGGCAAGATACCACATCTGGCCCAGCTGTGGAAGAGACCGCAGACACCTGAGAACTGAGAGCTTTACCAGTCTGCAAGGCAAGAGAAATAGACCCATCTGGTCAGGGTGCAGATTTTGGCACAGAAACCACGGACAGGTCAACTACCAAGGAGATGTGATCATCAGAGTGTCCAGCTTTAGTCCAGAGGGAGAACTTCTACAAATGTTTTTCAGGTGATTATACAATTTCGAGAAAGGATCTGCTAATATCAAATGTTGATTGTAAGTAGGACAAGAGGGAAAAGTCATTTGAAATGTAAACACCTGTAAAGGAAGCAGGAGACCATTTGTTCCTAAAAACATCTTACTGGAAACCCAGGGAAAATAGACTCCTGGGGGCTACATGGACAGCTGCCCAGAGAACAAGCAGGCTGGCTCTGGTGGAGAAGACCGAGCGTCTCCATGTGGTGAGTCTGTTGGTAAACAGGTCAGGCCCATGGCAAGGAGAACGTGGGGTAGGGGAAGGTGAGCCCCTTAAGTCAGGAAAAGGAAGATGGGGCATCTCTGCTCTCCAGCAAAGCTGGCCCTGGGCCTCTGATACCCAGAACTCTGGAGCTGGGGTGAAATCCCTCTATGTGATCTGCCTGGCCCTCCTCTCATCTAGTGCTGGGGCTGATGGCCTGGTCCACGTGGCTCCTTGTCCACACGGCAGGACTCCAGGTAGTTAAAGTCACGGTCATGTCCCCCAAGCCATCTCTTTTACAGATCAAAGACCCGGATGATACAAGGAACAAAAAATTAAATAGCAGCGACTATGGGTCAGGCAGTGTTCTGAGAGCTCTCCATTCAACCTCTGTATTACTATCTCTAGCTTGCATATAGGAAACTCAGGCATAGAGAGGCTGGAGAACTTGCTGGAGGTCAACCAGCTCATAACAGCACTCTATAATCTAAGCAGAAACTGCATCTGTTTGTCATGTTACCCACTTCCTCTCTTGGCTTGTTCTCCTCTGAACATCCTCTTCTTTCTCTATATCCCTTAAAATCCAGTTATGCAGTTGTGATCTGAGTGGCAAAACAGACAAAACTATCACCTCCCCTTTTTAAGACAGTACATTTCTATTAATATAGCTCAAGATTATATTATCTTTAAGAATAGCCCCCAGGTGGGGCGCCTGGGTGGCGCAGTCGGTTAAGCGTCCGGCTTCAGCCAGGTCACGATCTCGCGGTCCGTGAGTTCGAGCCCCGCGTCAGGCTCTGGGCTGATGGCTTGGAGCCTGGAGCCTGTTTCCGATTCTGTGTCTCCCTCTCCCTCTGCCCCTCCCCCGTTCATGCTCTGTCTCTCTCTGCCCCAAAAATAAATAAACGTTGAAAAAAAAAATTTAAAAAAAAAATAAATAAAAAATAAAAAAAGAATAGCCCACAGGATGCTGTTGGCCCATAAGGAGCCTAACACGAAGAATTGGAACTGTTTTCGCCGAGTGCGTTAGTAAAAGAGTATTTTCCCCCCAACTGTGCGTGCTTAACATCTCCAGGGTGCTAGCAGAATCATTACTAAGGGTGTTCCCTCCTTGTCCTGAGGCAGCCCTCACGGAGGATCTCTGGGTCACCTCCATAGAGCTAAGATCCCAAACTAGAAAAACTCACTGGGGCAGAGGAGGGCCAGGGTGCTGAGGCAGTGTCCTAAAGACACAAGACCCAGGTAAAAATACTGGTTCTGCCGCATACCACCCATGGGAACTTCAATACGTTTCTTACCTTTGCAAATACTCCGTGTTCTCCTAAATAAAATAGAAATAATAGTAATTACCTCCTAGAGATGTAAGGATCAAGTTAAATTAGAACATGCATGTTAAGCAGTTTGCACAGCACCTGGCACCCAGGAAGGGGGCAAGTGGTGCTCTTGGTGAAAATCAGCAGCCCCTGGGTAGCAACTCACACATGGTGTAGCAAATATGATCCCAGCTGCTCCCCCTAGAGCCCTCCCCCTTGTCCCCCAGGACCAGCTACATAATATGGGGGGCCCAGTGAAGAAAGAAAAGCTGGTGGTATTCAGAAGTTATTCAGAATTTTAACACAGTAACAGTAGAGCATTAAACCAAGCACAGAGCCTTTCCAGCCTTCTTGGGATCCTGTGCAGAGGCTGCACACACAGGAGTTTCCTAAATGCGAATATTGCTGCTGGAAGAAAGCACTACAGATGTGGTGGCTTAGAACAACACGCATTTATTATCTTACAGTTCTGGAGGTCAGAAGTCTGATGCGGGTCTCACATGGCTAACATCACAGTGTTGACAGGACTGCGTTCCTTTCTTGAGGCTCACAGCGATAATCTGTTTTCCTGCCTTTCCAGTATCTAAAGGCTGCCTGCATGCCTTGGCTTATGGCTCTTTTCCATCTTCAAGGGCAGCAACAGCTGGTGGAGTCCTTGTCACGCTGCCATCCCCCTGGCTCTGACTCTTCTGCCTCTCTCTTCCACTTTTGAGTGCCCTGTGATTACACTGGGCCCATCCAGATAAGCCAAGATAATCTCTTTATTTTAAAATCAGCTGAGAACAACCTTAATTCCATCTGCAACCTTAATTCTCCATTGCCATGTGCCACACTATAGTCAATGGTTCCAGGGATTAGGACATGGGTGTCTTTGGGAGACCATTATTCTGTTTACTTCACACACCCATGAAGCCAGGCCTGCTGGCCCCCAAAGTCCAGAGATCTCAGATGTGTATCTAGAGTTTGCTCCATGAGAACCCTACAGCCCTCCGATCCATACATGCAAACCTGTGGCCACACCCCAGTGACAGCAGCAACACCCACAGCCACCTTGCTAACTGCTCCTAGGTGGGCTGAGCCCCCTGGCTCCATGCTGCATTCTCTCTCTGTTATAATCCCATCCTGATCCTTTCTACTTGGATGTTCATACAGGATCTCTCCAGGTCAGGACTAGGGCTGTGTGTGTGTGTGTGTGTGTGTGTGTGTGTGTGTGTGTGTGTATGCACCCACGCACCTATCTTTCCCAGTTGTTCCCTCCTGGGGTTGCAGAAAATAGTCTTAACTCCCTTTAATCATCCCTTCATGCCTTGGCCTCAAGCTTGAGCCCACCAGTCAACCCAAAAGTCAGTCCACACTATTTCTGGGAGAGAGGGACTAAGACCTAGGGGGACACTGGAGAGAAGGGTGACATCATCACTGACAGACTCAGGAGTCTCTGACGATCAACCAGCAAGAGACCAGAAGCAGTACCTGCCAGAGGCTCTGCCTTGAACTACCTTGGAGGTAGGCCATAGGGTTGCCATGGCAACTTCAAGCCTTGAAGCTTGACACCCAGAGCTCCCCCTCTCTTGCCCACATCCACATGCCCCCCAGATCAGGTACTCATCCCTTACACTTTCCTGGCTCCTGTTCAGAAATAACAACCACTGCCTGCATAAAAGGATGAGATGTGCCCCTATCGTTTTGGAACTATGGGCTCCCATATGCCACCTGCTCGACCCGCTGTCACTGGGGTGGGCGCCCGCCCTTACTTTCCTGCCCTGAGCTGGCGAGTGGCTCCAACCCCCATGATCCTCCTTCCCCACAATCACAACCCATCTTCTCAGTGGCTCCCCAAAGATGCCACCTCCATCCCCTCCAACCCTCAGGCAAAGATTTCCCTGATCTCTTTCTTATACCCTCATTTTCCAAAAAATTGATACTTCATCTACATGCAGCAAAATTCACAGATCTTAAGTGAACTTGATGAGTTTTGACAAATGCATATTCCTATGTAGTCCACACTCCAATAAGACTTGTTTTTTGCCTTCTCTCTTTTTGCCCCTCATAGGTTATTTTGGAGCCTACAGACAAGGAGGAGGAGGGTGAGCACTGTGGGGCAGGAGCATACAGAGAAAGCCAGAGGAACGTTTGGTGCTTGCCCCTGGGGATGTAAGGGATGGGGCAAAGTCCAGCCTGGGTGGGATGCAGCCTTTCTTCCCTTCAATCCTGAGGCCTGGGTGTCTCTCCAACCCAGAAAGCAAGAAGGCATAGCCCTGCCCAGATCCAGCAAAGGACCCTCACAGGGTGAGGTCTAGGAGGACCACCAGAGGAGGATGCCAAGGCCCTGTCTCTCCTGGGTCTTCTTACCTGGATGGCCAAGGGCCTACTCTGCTCTTGTTACAACAATGAAGACAGAATGAATGGCATTTCGATTTCCCTCAAAGCCAACTGTACTGGAGCCCAGAGGAAAATCGTCCTTCCTCTGCCCAGATGAGACTAACAAAATTGCCACACTTCCGGTTCCCATGTCCTTCCTTTTCCAGGGGAGGGCCGTCACAGATCCTAAAGGGAAGCTCCTTGCAGATGCTTCTCTGGGTCCTGCCTCCCTGCTACACAGAAGAACAGGGCTTCCGTGGGCCATCAAGTCCAGCCCCTGACTTACTACAAACATGTAGGAATGACTCCTCTTCACGGAGGCCAGGAGATGGTCAGCAAGCTTTCTGATCACCTGTCCTGCTCTCCTACCACCTTCCATCTGGATTCCCGCTACAGTGTTAGCTCCTTGAAGTTTCTGTCTGACGCTTTACTGGGTACCTGGCACACACTTGGAGCTCAATAAACGTTTGTTGGATGAATACATTAATAAAGCCTGGCAACACGCTGGCTGGACTTTGTTCCTTCTGCTGTGTATAAGGCACTGAGTATAGTATGGTCCTTTTAGCCAGATGGAAAAATGGGTCAGATTACCTCTTGTAGAACCAAGAAAGGAGACAAAATAAGGCACCAGCCAGAGATGATGGAAGAGTGGGTGGGGCAGGATTCGGAACACCCACTTTCTGGTCCAGGAATGAAGCCAAGCATAACGTCAGGGTTAGGACTTAGAAGAGCAAACCCAAGAGGAAGGACAAAGAGCAGAGTGTGAAATCCAAGCACACCTCCAGGGGCAGAAGTCCCCACGGGCAAACAGGAGGAGGGGACAAAGGCACTGAGAATGAAGCAACACCCACCTGGCCTGATTCTTCTGGAGACTATCCCTAGCATGGTGCTTCCTCTCCAGATGCTGCCGCTGCCCCACCCACCCTACATCCAATCCCAACATTACCTGTAACAATGGCATCATTCTCTACCTTGATGATGGATTGTATGCTCACCAAAACAGATTTTCCAACACTTAGAGAAGACTTTCCTGACTCAGACGAACTGATCAGCCCAGTGCCACATACTTTAAAGCAGTCCTCACTCCCAAGAGAATGTCACAGGTTGACACCTCAAGGCAGTAAGTCTGGTGGCAGTTACAAACACAAACCCTGGGTTCGGTCCCCAGCCCTGCCACTAGTGACCACAAGCAGATTTTATCTCTTCATGCCTCAGTTTCCTCTTCGATAAAATAGAAACTAATAATAATACTGTCAAATAATAAGAAATATATATATTGGTCTCTACCCCTGGTTTTTGCTGATATTTGGTCTTTGAGCCCAGTTCCTGACATGGAGATCCTAAACACTTTGTCATTTCCTGACTGAAAGTAGTATCTGACAGAGCTCCTAAATCCCTTGGAGTTTCCTGGGTGATAAGAGCATCTTTTTTTTTTTTTTTAATATGATTTATTGTCAAATTGGCTAACATACAATCTGTAAAGTGTGCTCTTGGTTTTTGGGGTACATTCCCGTGGTTCATCACTTACATACAACACCCAGTGCTCATCCCAACAAGTGTCCTCCTCAATGCCCATCACCCATTTTCCCCTCATCCCCACCGTCCCCCCCATCAACCCTCAGTTTGTTCCCTGTATTTAAGAGTCTCTTACGGTTTGTCAATAGGAGCATCTTTTGATCTAATGAGGTGACTCTTGATGGGCCCCAAATGAGGGCTGGTCACCAGAAAGACTAAACCATAATTAGAAGTTTGAAACTTTCAGTCTAACCTCCCCACACAATCCTCTGAAGAGAGAAGATGTGCTGGAAAATGAGTTAATAATCGATCATGCCTGCATGATGAAGCCTCATCAAGTATGGGTTTCAGAGAGCTTCCAGGTTGGTGAACACATCCACATTCCAGGAGGATGATGCACCCCAAGCCCACAGGAACAGAAGCTCCTATGCCGGGGACCCTCCCAGGCCCCACTCTATATACCTCCTCATCAGACAGTTCATCCATATCCTGTATTATATGCTTCACAATCAACCATTACATGTAAGTATTTCCCTGAGTTCTGTGTAATTGCAGGCAAGTTCCTGAATTCAAGGATGGGTCATGGGAACCTCACGTTATAGCCAGTCATTCAGAGACACAGGTGATAACCTGACACTTGTGATTGGCCTCCGAAGTGAGGGCAGCGTCATGGGACTGAGCCCATAACCTGTAGGACTGACTACCAGAGGTAGAGAGTGCCAGAACGGGATGGAATTGTAGGGCCTCCAGCTGGTGTCACAGAATCAGCTGGTGTGGAAAAACCCGACACATCTGGTGTCAGAAGTATTGTGAGCAGGAGAGCAAAGAACACCGTGTGCTTCCTAGACAAGTACCTACTCCAGAAGGTTACTGCGAGGAGTCAAACAGTTAACATAAATAAAAGTGCCAGACGCATCCCTGCAAACATGGCTCAAGCTATATAAATGTTTGCCAATGTAATTTGAAATAGGATGATAGTAAAGACAGTGAAACAAATGTTTCCAAACGGAGTTAAACAGGATAAGCTAAGCGATGACCTTGTTACAAGGCAGGAATGGTTTTAGGGAAGTTAACAAAGAGGGGCACTTTTACCTAAGCACACCCTTGTTTTGAGCGGTCCCCCAACAGCTCTTGGGTCTTTGGCGTGTGTCTGGCACAGGCTCTGATAGAGCCCCTCCAAGCAGACGCATAAAGAGGAACTGCATTCTTTTTAAAAAAATTTTTTTTTCAACGTTTATTTATTTTTTGGGACAGAGAGAGACAGAGCATGAATGGGGGAGGGGCAGAGAGAGAGGGAGACACAGAATCGGAAACAGGCTCCACGCTCTGAGCCATCAGCCCAGAGCCTGACGCGGGGCTCGAACTCCCGGACCGCGAGATCGTGACCTGGCTGAAGTCGGACGCTTAACCGACTGCGCCACCCAGGCGTGGAACTGCATTCTTAAAGCCACTGCAGAGAGGACTGCTGGGGGCGCACTCAGAAGGCTCAGCGCTACCTTTTATCAGGGATTCCATTTTTCCTCTATAAAGAGTCACCGTGCCCAACAGGGGAGGTGTGGAAACTCCATAAACTGTAGCTTTGTGCAGAGGGAAGGTCTTTCTATTGGGACTATTGCTCCTTTCCAATGGCTCAGAATTCTGCCCACCTGGAGTCCTTCAAAGATCCTTTCTCAGCAAAGTCCGGAAATCCAGGCTGGACTGGCCCCCAAAACGTGCCTCTTCCAGAGCATGCTTGCAAGGGATGGCCATGTGGCCTCTGTCCATCCCCCCCCCCCGCCCCAACTTCCTGTTTCCCATGGAAATAGGAAGGAACAGCAACAGGGCACCTCTCTCAATGAAGGGTTAGGGGCTCCGGCATCGGTTGGCTCTTAACAAGACAGCTGCGGGCTACCATCAAAGACCAGGATTAGGCATCTGGATACACAGTTTTGGCTCAACTACTTATCCAACTGTGTGACCTCAGACATAACACTCATTACACTTTCTGTTCCTCAGTTTCCTCAACCCTGAATGGGAAGAATATGCCAGTTCCTTCCCTACCTCCATTCACTTCAGGTTGGCGTGGTCCAACAGGGAAGGGCATTCTCAACAAGTCGAGCCCTATGTAATTACCGTTAATTGTTATGGTCATGCTGCAGTCTGTAAGATCTACCCTTTCCTTCCTTAGCTTCCTTCTGATTTCCTTTTTAACGTGGAACAAACGTGCATTGAGCTAGGCCTGAGTTTTGCATCAGAGTTGGCTGCAAAAAGTCTGTAGCTCCTGTGCTGCCAAGATCAAGGCCAAGGCCCCTGCAGAAGTCCTGGGGCCCCAACTCCTCTTGAGGACTCTTCTTCCAGAGCGTCTAGGTTCTGCCCACACCAGACCTACTTCTCCGCAGCCCCAGGCACGGTGCCTGCAGCACTCCCGGAGGGCTGAGACCTTGTGGCGTGGAGATAAAATCACCTTCAGGATATTCCCAGAATCCAACCCCATCCCAACACCTGCCCACTGCCATCATGGTCCAAGCCACCATCGCGTCTCACCTGGCTATGCAGAAGCCTCCTAACTGGACTCCCTGCTTTCTCCCTGGCCCTTTCAGTCTGTTCTCAGCACAGCAGCCACAGGGGCCTTTAAAAATGACAATCAGAGCATATTACTAGTCTGCTCAAGCCCTTGGATCCCCATCTCACAGAGTGAAAGGTACACCCCTTGCAGCAGCCTGCAAAGCCCTTCCCTGGCAATTCTCAGCCTGGGCTGTATACTGGAATCACATGAAAGTTCTAAGCAATACAGATAGAGTGTCACTTCTGGAAACTCTTTAACTGGTCTAGGGTGTGGCCCTAGCATCAAGATTGATTATTTATTTATTTATTTATTTTAACGTTTATTTATTATTGAGAGTCAGAGAGAGAGACAGAGCATGAGCATGGGAGGGGCAGAAAGAGGGGGAGACACAGAATCCGAAGCAGGCTCCAGGCTCTGAGCTGTCAGCACAGAGCCCGACGCGGGGCTCAAACTCACAAACTACAAGATCATGACCTGAGCCGAAGTCAGATGCTTAACCAACTGAGCCACCCAGGTGCCCCATCAAGATTATTTTAAAGCTCCCTATGAGTTGAATATGTAGCCAAGTTTGAGAACCACTAACCTACTTGATCTGCTTCCTGTTGCCCCTCTGCCCTCATCTCCAATTACTGCCTTCATGCTTGCTCTGGTCCAGCCACAGGGGCCTCTTTTTTTTTTTTTCAAACATGCCAAGCACACTTCTCCTACCTCAGGACCTTTGCACTTGCTCTACATAGAAAGTTTTTGCCCAGGTATCCGCATGGCTTGCTTCCTCATCTCTTCTGGATGTTTGCTCACATGTCACCTTGTTAGTGAAGTCTTTCTCTCCACCTCACTAAAAACTCAACACCTCCTTCTATTCCAGGAAATCCCTATCTCTGTCTTCAACTTTCTATTTCTTCATGACATTTGCTACTATCTAACATGGTACATATTTTACTTTTAAAAAATTTATTTTATTTTATTTTATTTTATTTTATTTTATTTTATTTGAGAGAGAGAGAGAGAGAGAGAGAGAGAGAGAGAGAGAGAGAGAAAGAGAAAGAGAGAGAACAAACAGGGGAGAGGGGCAGAGGTAGAGACTCTCAAGTAGGATCCATGCTGGGGCTCAATCCCACACCCATGAGATCATGACCTGAGCCAAAATCAAGACTTGGATGCTCAACCCACAGAGCCACCCAGGCACCCCTGTTTTATTATGTGTCCCTGCCCCTCTAGAAATGCAAGCTCTGTGAGGGCAAGGATTCCTGTCTGTTTTGTTCACTGTACTATCCCTGGGCCTAGACTATGCTGATACATAAGAAGTGCTCAGTAACTATCCTTTATGTGAATATATACTCTTCTAGCCCCTTGTAGATCCTCAGCTGCTCTTTCAGCCCTAGAACCCAATCAGGTTCTCCTTGGGCCAGGGAAAAACCATACTCAATTATACAGTACACAGTAGGTGCTCAATAAATGTCTGTGGAACTGAACTGAACTTTCCTCCCTAGAAAAACATAGCCTCCAAACCCAGCAGCAAGATTTTTCCTAAAAACCCCAGATACAAGCTCACTGTGGTTTGCAACTTTAAGAAAATTTTAAAAATAAGGAGAAAGAGGGGAAAAGAAGGCATGGGGGGGGGGAGCTCACAAAAGTTAATGAGATTTTCTCAGCTGTGGTACGTGCCCACACTTTTAATAATTAGGAGTAATAAAAACTCTAACTGAACCTTAAAGGAACGTCTTCTGTGACAAAGAGAGAAGTCAAGACAGACTTCTGCGTCGGGCATAATGACTTGTTAGCCCTGGAAGATGGATAGACTTTAAAATACTAATTTATAGGAAAAAAATAATTGTTCATAAAAATGCAACTAATTGGGTTAAAATGACTTATTAACAAGAATACTGGATGATTCTAAAGCCCATAGGGAGTAAATTAGGTTATTAATCCTCAACGCCTCATGAAAGAAGCTTCCCCTGCTTAGCAGATGGAGAAACTGAGGCTGAGGGAGGGGGAGAGTGAGTTGCCAATGGAGGCTGAGGGCACAGACCCTGCGGGAGAGGGACCCAGGAGCCCCAAGGCCCTGTCCTGACTCTATCCCCAGCACTGTGGTGACCCCGTCTCCCCACAGGCAGGTCAAAAAGGGCCCAGCCACTGACTCTGCTCACCCACTGGGTCTGAGGTCAGGCAGAGGCCGGTCGAGGGGCAGACGGTCACTGAGGTAGGCGTTGTAGCCGTAGTACTGGAACTGCTTCAGGGCCATGCGCCGGCCTTCAGGGCTGAGCTCCTGGCCCCAGTGTGCAAACAGAGAGGAGTCTGTGAAGGGCTCAGCCTCTGCCTCCTCGGGCTTGGCGGGAGCCTCTGGAGAAAGAAGGGACAAGGAGACAGTGGGTCAGAGTGCACCCCTGCAAATGCCATGACAACCCCTTTCCCTTCCTCACCATCACCTTGCATACAACAATCTTATCCCCGTATTTGGGAGCTGTGGGGAGGACAGACTGCAATCGTCATGCTTCTCCAAACTCATTTATCCACCCATTCATCCATTCATTCATCCAACAACCACTAGGCACAAGGGACACAGAAATACATCCTACAGGGTCTACCGAGAAGCTGAGGGATGTGATCCAGATGCCCCATGGCTTCAAGTGAGAACTCCCTCCTTTCCAGTCGGCCTCCCCACCAGAGATTCTAGCCTTAGCCTCAAAGTGCGTTTCCACTTCTCTTTCCCAAGATTGCACCCCCACTCCCTGCCGGTCCTGGGCTGGCCCCACACCCAGGCCCTCCAGCTGAGGTTCTGCTCCCCTTTCCAGCTCTTGCCAGCCCACCTCCCTGTCCGCTGTCTGGTCTGATATGAGTTGCCTGGCCCCACCAAGCCCCATTCATGTGGCTCCAAGGACCTCCAGCCAGACTGCCTCCTGCTGCTTCCAGCCTGTGCCTACCAAATAGGGAATCTGGCACAGAGGACAGCCCAAAAAATCCCCAGTCACCCATGCATTGTTGGCACTGCTCATTGGACCCCAGGTAGACTTTGTAGGGGCAGCCCCCACACTAGGATAAGGAGAGCTCATGGTTTCCCTGGAACTTTCTAAGAAAATGAAGAGGACATTATCACCTATAAGAGCAGAAGCTTTGGATTCACACAGATATGGATTCAAAGAAATTCCCGCTGCACCATTCACTGGCTACATGGCCTCAAGCAAACACTCAATGTCTCTGTACCTTGACTGCCCCATTTGTAATGCAGGCATACTAATATCTACCCATGTCCGCCCCCACAGGATCTGAGAGGATTACATACAATAATGTATATACAGCACTTCGGCTAGCATATGTCCCAGAAAAAGTACACAATAATTGGTAACCAGCGTAACACATAGCAAGGGGAGCCTGGCAGGGCATTTAAATCTTTCTTTTATGGGGGCAAAAGGTAGGTCTTTCCACGACATAGGCTGGGTCAAGACTTGGGAATTTATTCTAAGGGTCATTTAGTCAAGGTCAGATATCAGAGCAATTGGACAGAGATGCCAAGCCCACTGGACGATGCCCTCCGTGCTCATAAACATGATATAAGTGAGAGATGGTGCTGGGAGTCTGGAAATGAGACAGAGACCAGAAGGAAGCAGAAGTAGGTTGGGGACAGAAGAGGCAGGCTTGGGATACTTACTAATGACCCCTCAGCCATCCAGGCAGGCTTGGGACTTTTGCCAATGCCCCCTCAGCCATCTGTATGAAGCCAGTAGGTGTATGAAACCCCTATGTCGGATAACTTAAAGGCACAGGCTGGGCACAGGTGAAGGTCTAAGAATGCAGAGTCTTTGAGGTTGAGGAGCTCAGAGCTGCAGACCACAGTTCTTACTATCACCGCCTCTTGGGGGGAACGCGCAGACATACCCCAAACCGGAGGTACATGAATCTCCTGGGATAACCATCATGGCTAGTCCCCACTGAGTGCTTTCCATGAGTCAGGCTCTGCTGTGAACGTTTTTGCCACATCAACTCATCGCGCCCTGCGTGGTGGGAACTATTATTGTTTCGACTTCACAGGTAATGAAAGTGAGGCCTGGGGAGGATGAGAAACTTGCCCTGATTCACTCACAAGGAGGCAAAGTAGTGGAGGGTCAGTCCTGAGAAGTCTGTCTCTCTAGGCGGTGGTCCTAACTGCTACACCATACACCTTCTACGTGGCAATGGGCCGGGACACACATGCGTTCCAAAGACAAATGTGGCACGCCAATTTTCCTTCAAGACATGGAAGGAAACTCAGGTACCCAAAGCAGATTAGGATCTAATAAGGAGTAAAATGCGAACTGCATGTGCTTTTCTGTGACAGAGCAGGCGTTTTTAGTACTTGCGGTGGCCACTGCAAGTTCCATGCCAGAACTCAGGGCCCACTTGCTCTCCCCTACGACGCATAAGTGAAGGGAAGCACAGGGTTTACATGATCGATCGTCAAGGTCCTCACCATCCCTAAAAAGATGTAAGACTCGTTCATGTGGAATGTTGGGGTAGTAAAAACCTAAACCAGTGAGCCAACTGAATCATATGATATTTAAAAGAAATGGAGTTTTACTGCTCTCACATACCTAAATGGATATTACCAAGTAAAATGAGATCAGTTAATGAAAAAATTATGATTCACAATTAGACCTGCATTGCATAAAAATGTATTATAAACATATTAAAGTCCTCGGTTCCACCACACGCCCCTGTCTTTTTGCTCGGCATGGGTATAAACCACAACGAACTGGAGAGCAGTGGGTCTCGAATGATAAGCCGGCGGGGGGGGGGGGGCGCCACGGCAGCAGCAAGAAGTCCTCTTCGTTGAATTCCTGCCCAGAGCCAAGCACCATGCTGGTCCATGTCTTTACCCAAGGTGATCTCTGTCTTGCTCATGGGTGTGCCCTCCACGAGGGCAGGCTGACATCTGTCTTATTCCCTGCTGCGCCCCCAGCATGGTACACAGCTCTTGCGAGGGGCTCAATATACCATTTTAAAATAAGTTAGTTGAGGTGCCTGACTGGCTCAGTCGGTTAAGCATCTGACTCTTGGTTTCAGCTAGGGTCATGATCTGATGGTTTGTGAGTTCAAGCCCTGCATCGGGCTCTGAGCTGACAGTGCAGAGTCTGCTTGGGAGTCTTTCCGCCTACCCCCACCCCCCCCCGCCCCACCCCCTGCCCTTCCACCACTCTCTCTCAAAATATAAATAAATGAAACTTTTTAAATATTTTTTTTTAATGTTTATTTATTTTTGAGACAGAGAGAGACAGAGCATGAATGGGGGAGGGTCAGAGAGAGGGAGACACAGAATCTGAAACAGGCTCCAGGCTCTGAGCTGTCAGCACAGAGCCTGACACGGGGCTTGAACTCACAGACCGTGAGATCATGACCTGAGCCGAAGTCAGCCGCTTAACCGACTGAGCCACCCAGGCGCCCCAAAACTTTTTTTTAATCTTTTTTTTTTTTTTTTTAATTT